>NC_041383.1:23350956-23382224 GCF_002162155.2 Triticum dicoccoides
CCGGCGGCGGTGCGGGAGGAGAAGAGGAGGTGGGGAGAAGAGGCGCCGATTTTACTCGGCCGCGTAAGGATAGAGTAAAAATAGTCAGATATTTAGGGATGGAGTAAAATTTACTCCACTAAGCCGTATAGGGAATCGGCTAGGTCAAACTTAGTGGAGTTAAAAAGCAAATTTACTCCACTATAAGAAGATACAGGGGATTGGTTTGGTTTGAAATGCTCTTAGAGTGCTAGAATTAAACCAACACACAGGGAATATGATTCAGCTATGGCGGGGAAGCGCAATCGTTGACTGGCCGGAGGTCGCTGTAGCACCCGAACAGTGGTCGATTCGAGTCCCCGTGTAAACTCGAGGGAGAACGAGACGTGAGGAGAAGCAGACGTGCGTGCGTTCACCAAGGACATGCACGTAGTGGCAACGCCATGTCCAATACCGTCGAGCCGCGGCACCCAGACCATGGCGGCCCGCAGCGCGCACCTTCACGCCACAAGGCAACCCTCCAACCGTCACAACTCAAGTAGAAAAAGCCTGGCCACCGTCGGCGACCTCCTCCATCGCCATCGGCGACGAGAAGCTCACGGAGGATCGGCGGCAATAGCTCTCCGGAAGCCGCCCGTGTCGCCCTGGAGAGAGCGATGGGGGTGTTGGAGCAAATTTGTGTTGTCTAGTTTTTCCTTGTTTGGTCAACAAATTAAATGTGTGGTGTTGATGGGAGTAAAGCAAATCAGATGCACTCGATCGATCGGCCGGCCATGTCAAGGGAAAGAAGACGTCCTACGTACCTGCATGCGTAGGAGGAGGTCCTGTGACTCCTTCCTCTCGAAGCGGTGCTTTCGGAAGTCTGCTCGCACCCTCTCAACCTCGGCACGCTCCTCCGCTGTGCCGGCGTCGGGGTCGTACTCCCACACCTGCCGGCCGAGGAAGCCGTTGTTCGACCTCAGCCATGGTCCGCCACCCTCACTGGTCGTGAGCCTCCACATGGCTGACTAACGAGACTAGGTCGATCGGTTTGGAGCAGCTAGCTATTGCGGCAAACGAAAACCAAGCTGGCAAAGTGAAGCAGTGGACACTAGCACCAAACTGGCAAACGTTTCCTTCCTATATAGGGAGTGTGAATAAGATTTCCAATTTGGTTAGGTACTAGTCTTGTCATGTACTCATGTGAAGCAATTAATGAGGAGGGTGGCGCTTCCCCGTCGGCCAGGATCCCTACCCTAAGGCTGATCATAGTGGGGAGTAACTTATACTAGTGTCATGCACATGATACTAGTCTAAGTTACTGTCTTCATAGTGCAAAGTAACATAGTAGTAGTGTTATAGATGACTTCATTAATTAACTTGTAGACTCATCTTGTCTTGGAAAGCGCTATGTTACAGTAACATATTATGTTACCATTTCTCATTAACTACATGCCACATAAGCAAAAAAATCTCGGAGTGCGCTATGTTACTTGCTAAGTTACTCCCACTATGACTAGCCTAATATATAGCCAGCCGCCTCTCCAACAGTGTGTACCGTTCTCCGGATGAATGGGGTATCCAGAGAAGATGAACATTTAGAGGTGGTGCCCTGGTGGGGATTCATGTCCATAAGTGCTGGCTACAGCAGAGTTTGGTTTAGCAGCTGACAGTTGGGAGTTGGAAATATTCTCTGCTACATGCTCTGTGATGCTACGGCCACGCCACGCTACAGTGCCCCTTCCAATTCCCGTCATGTCTTCCAAGCAAAGATTTTTTTTTAAACATCAGTACAGACACAAGCGCTCATACACACGCACATACACTCACCCCTATGAACACACACGCACACCCTATCCCTATGAGCATCTCCAAAAAACATCATGATTTGAACCCTGGTGGGCTGGGGATACCATAGTCTCTCTAACCATCCAACCACAGGTTGGTTTGCCCCAAGCAAAGAATTGGTTGAACGGTTTTTAGTCTTTTATAGATATTTTCTTTAGGTATACCGAACAACTACCGGAAATATTTATGGATATGCGAGATGTAAAGTACTCAGTATATTTTCAGGCATGTGCATACTTATCGTGTTTCTATGCAACTACACACCCCGGCGTGAATATGTAGGTACACGCCATTTATATGTACACATAAATTTCACATCTAGATATGTATGTACAAAAAAATATTTTGAGTATGAACTTATATATTGGATACTATCAAGTTTCACATATCCGTATCTCTTGTATACACATACCAAAAAACTCTGATGGGTATATTCATAGAAAGGAACAAACAAGGGATGTACCAAATTAGAAAGTTTAAAAACGTTGACGCTATCTTAAACATGGATATTATTGCATGCAAGTAAATTAAAAAATATATCAATAATGATGCACGTCCACGTCACTTTTAACCAAAAGCTTTAACGGGATCCAGCCAATCAAGGTGCGCACACCTGACGTAATTTTTCATCCCTAGCGGTCTAAATTTTTTCTCTCATTTTTAACGTCGACTATGTATCTTTTTTTTTGAAGGGGACTATGTATCATTTTCTAGTAGTGGACCCCTTTCCTTGGGTTAGAACTACACACAAATTTTATACCGTCGATGTAGAATTCACATTCCTTCAACATATTATGGACTTATGGTGTATAACTATTAAGGCTCGTCTATTAAATTTGCAAAATTTGAATCATCTTTGGAAGAGAAAGAGGGACCTCTCAAACCCGCCTCATACGTCTGGGCAGGTTGCTCGGTCACGTTTTTTGACCCAGACGGTCCTCAAACGCCCTGGCTGACCGGCACCCCCACATCCAGCCCAAATATGGGGCGCATATGGGGGTGCTGGGCACACCCGGCACGTTGGCCCCGGCTCACGCTAGCCCATCCGATCCCACATAAATTCTTCCCCATCCGCTCGCCGGCCTAAACCCTAGCCACTCATTCCCCTCCCCTCGGCTCCCCTCTGCCACCCAAACTCGTCTCCAGCTCCTTCCGGCTGTCTCCGGCATGGAGGGCAGCGGATCCGAGTCCTTCACCTCCAGATCTGTCGACCCTGAGCTCATCAGATGCGGCCCCGAGGAGGAGATGGCCGTCCGGCTAGCGCTCCGCCGCTCCCGGAAGGAGGCCCGTGCGAGGCAATGCTCATACTCCTTCCATCGGGAATCCATTGCGTCCGCCCAAATGGCGCATGGATCCGGCGCTAAGGCAGCCGTATCTGGCTCGCCGGAGGCTGTGCGGTCCTTCTGGCGTCCGAACACCCTCGCGGACGCACAACCTGTCCATTGGCGCGCGGAGCATGCGGACGAACCATGGGCGTCGCCCTCGTGGGCCCTTCGTAGCTCCACCGACGTACTTCTTTAACCTATATATACTCTTATACCCTTTTGTACCCGTGAGATCCCATCTTGGGGCCTTTTCCGGCGATCTACTGGAGGGGGAATCGATCACGGAGGGCTTCTACATCAACACCATTGCCTCTCCAATGAAGCGTGAGTTTGCCGAGATGGCTTCTTCTCTCTCTTTGATTCTCAATACAAAGTTCTCCTTGATGTTCTTGGAGATCTATTCGATGTAATATTCTTTTGCGGTGTGTTTGCCGAGATCCGATGAATTGTGGATTTATGAACAAGATTATCTATGAATATTGTTTGGTTGTTCTCCGAATTCTTATATGCATGATTTGATATCTTTGCAAGTCTCTTCGAATTATCGATTTAGTTTGGCCTATTAGATTGATCTTTCTTGCAATGGGAGAAGTGCTTAGCTTTGGGTTCAATCTTGCGGTGTCCTTTCCCAGTGACAGTAGGGGCAGCAAGACACATATTGTATTGTTTCCATCGAGGGTAAAAAGATGGGGTTTATATCATATTGCTTGAGTTTATCCCTCTACATCATGTCATCTTGCTTAATGCGTTACTCCGTTCTTATGAACTTAATACTCTAGATGCATGCTGGATAGCGGTCGATGTGTGGAGTAATGGTAGTAGATGCAGAATCGTTTCGGTCTACTTGACATGTACGTGATGCCTATGTTCATGATCATTGCCTAAGATATCTTCATAATTCTACGCTTTTCTATCAATTGCTCGGCAGTAATTTGTTCACCCACCGTAATACATGCTATCTCGAGAGAAGCCACTAGTGAAACCTATGGCCCCGGGGTCTCTTTTCTATTATATCACATCTCTTTTCCGTTATACCGCATCTCTTTAAATCTCGTTTACTATTTTGCAATCTTTACTTTCCAATCTATACAACAAAAATACCAAAAATATTTACTTTACTATCTCTATTAGATCTCACTTTTGTGAGTGACCGTGAAGGGATTGACAACCCCTTTATCGCGTTGGTTGCAAGGTTCTTGATTGTTTGTGCAGGTATAGGTGACTTGTGCGTCGTCTCCTACTGGATCAATATCCTGGTTCTCAAAACTGAGGGAAATACTTACGCTACTTTGCTGCATCACCCTTTCCTCTTCAAGGGAAAAATCAACGCAAGCTCAAGAGGTAGCAGTGAGGTTGCTTACATATTGGGCATTAAGATCTATAGAGATAGATCAAGACGCCTGATAGAATTTTCACAAGGCACATACCTTGACAAGATTTCGAAGGAGTTCAAAATGGACCAGTCTAAGAAGGGGTTCTTGCTTGTGTTGCAAGGTTTGAAGTTGAGTAAGACTCAAAGCCCGACCACGGGAGGCGAAAGAGAAAGGATGAAAGTCATCCCCTATGCCTCAGCCATAGGCTCTATTATGTATGCCATGCTGCATACCGGACCTGATGTGTGCCTTGCCATAAGTCTAGCAGGGAGGTACCAAAGTGATCTAGGAGTAGATCATTGGACAGCGGTCAAGAATATCCTGAAGTACCTGAAAAGGACTAAGGACATGTTTCTCGTTTATGGAGGTGACGAATGGCTCATCATAAAGGGTTACGTCAATGCTAGCTTTGACATAGAACCATATGACACTAAGTCTCAAACTGGATACATATTTATATTAAATGGTGGAGCGGTCAGTTGGTGCAGTTCCAAATAGAGCATCGTGGCGGGATCTACATGTCAAGCGGAGTATATAGCTGCTTCGGAAGCAGCGCAAGAAGGAGTCTAGATGAAGGAGTTCATATCCAATATGGGTGTAATACCTAGTGCATAGGATCCAATGACTATTTTTTGTGACAACACTAGAGCTATTGCCATTGCCAAGGATCCCAAGTTTCACAAGAGAACCAAGCACATCAAGCGCCGTTTCAACTCCATTCATAATTATGTTAAGGATGGAAACATAGAACTTTGCAAAGTACATACGGATCTGAATGTGGCAGACCCGTTGACTAAATCTCTTCCACTGGCAAAACACGATCAACACCAAGACTCCATGGGTGTTAGATTCATAACTATGTAAATTGGATTATTGACTCTAGTGCAAGTGGGAGATTGTTAGAAATATGCCCTAGAGGCAATAATAAATTGGTTATTATCATATTTCCTTATTCATGATAAAGGTTTATTATTCATGCTAGAATTGTATTGACTGGAAACTTAAATACCTATGTGAATACATAAACAAATACTATGTCCCCAGTGAGCCTCTACTAGACTAGCTCATTGATCAAATATGGTTAAGGTTTCCTAACCATAGACATGAGTTGTCATTAGATAATGGGATCACATCATTAGGAGAATGATGTGATGGACAAGACCCAACCGTAAGCATAGCAGTTGATCGTATCAGGTTATTGTTATAGCTTTCTTCATGTCAAGTATCTATTCCTAAGACTATGAGATCGTGCAACTCCAATACTTAGTGTGTATCTAAAGGTGCTCTATAGGTATCACCAAATGTGTTTGTTGAGTTGGCACGGATCGAGACTGGGATTTGTCACTCCATGTGACGAAGAGATATCTCTGGGCCCTCTCGATAATACAACATCGTGAAGAGCTTGGAAGCAATGTGCCTAATGAGTTAGTCATGAGATCTTGTATTATGGAACAAGTAAAGAGACTTGCCGATAATGAGATTGAACTAGGTATGGAGATACCGACGATTGAATCTCGGGCAAGTAACATATCGCCGGACAAAGGGAATTGCATGCGAGATTAACCGAATCCTTGACATCGTGGTTCAATTCAACAGATAAAAAGATCTTCCTGGAATATGTAGGAACAAATGGGCATCTAGGTCCCGCTATTGGTTATTGACCAGAGAGGTGTCTCGGTCATGACTACATGATGCCCGAACCCGCAGGGTCGCACGCTTAACGTTCGTTGACACTAGAGTAGTATTGTGATATTTGATGATTGGTAACAGAATGTTGGTCGGAGTCCCAGATGAGATCCTGGATGTCACAAGGAGTCTCGGAATGGTCGAAAGGTAAATATTTATATGTGGCAAGTAATATTTTGGGTTCCGAAAAAAGGTGCAGTTTCTTCGGTATTGTACCGGGAAGCTTCCAGAAGGTTCCAGTGGATTCCGGAGGGGTCCGCAAGGCCACAATTGGGTCTACCACGTCCCAAGGGCTGGCATGGGCTGAGAGGAGGCACCCTAGCCTTATTGGTCTAGGCGCACCAAGTCCTCAAAAGCCCATGTGGCTAGGTAAGGGGGAAAGGGGGTGTCCTAGTAGGAATAGGATTGGACTTGGATTTCAAGTCCTCTCCTCCGTTGGCCCCAACTCCTATTAGGAGTAGGGATGGAATCCCAGCCCTCCCTGATAACCACAAGTGTAGGGGATCAATTGTAGCTTTTTCGATAAATAAGAGTGTCAACCCAACGAGGAGCTAAAGATAGAACAAATACTCCCTCAAGTTCTATCGACCACCGATACAACTCTACGCACACTTAACGTCCGCTTTACCTAAAACAAGAATAAAACTAGAAGTAATGAGCGAGAATAAAACTTTGAATAATATGCAAGACAATAAAAGTAGATAACTTTATTCAATGAGAAAGTCATTTGTCCCTATGTGATCGATAACTAAACCGGTGATCATTGTTGCAATTTTATATGAGGGAGAGGCATGAGCTAACATACTTTCTCTACTTGGATCATATGCACTTATGATTGGAAGTCTAGCAAGCATCCACAACTACCAAAGATCATTAAGGTGAAACCCAACCATAGCATTAAGTATCAAGTCCTCTTTACCCCCACACGCAATAGTCCACTTACACAGGTCTGTGTATTCTGTCACTCACGCCACCCACCATAAGCGAACCATGAATGTATTGCAACACCCTACAACGAGGATCCCTCACATTTGCGCGACACGGAGGGCACCATAGGATAGCACCAAAATAAAATATACAACTCAAACCAATCATGATCATCTATCAACCCATAGGACAAAATGGATCTACTCAAACATCATAGCATAACCACATATGATTGGGAAATAATAGATAGTGTTGAGCACCATGTTTAAGTAGAGAAATACAACAAGAATGAAGTGGTTACACCACTGCATAGAGGGGGAGGAAGTTGGTGTTGATGGTAGCAAGGTTGTTGATGTAGATCGCCATTACGATCCTAGCCCTGGCGGCACACCGGCGCCACCGGGAGAGAGGGGGAGAGATCCCCCTCCTTCTACTTCTTCTTCCTTGGACTCCTTCCTAGATGGGAGGAGGGTTTCCCCTCTGGTCCATGACCTCCATGGTGGCGGCGGGGCGAGAGACCCTCCGAGATTGGATCCCTCTCTCTGTTATCTTCTATATCGCGTTCCTCAGATCTGGCCAAAAACTGTTTCTTATATTCTCGGAGATATGCAACTCCGATTGTGCAATTTTGACACGATTTTTTCTGGATATAAGCTTCCTTGCGCCTGAAGTAGAGTGCCAACCGACTTACGAGGAGGGCACAACCCACCACCACGCGCCTGGGCTGCCTAGCATGCCCAGGTGTCTTCTGGTGGTTGTGGGCCTCCGTTTGCAATGATTCCACCTCCCAAAAATCACAAATATTCCAAAATAGTTCTCTGTAAAATTTTATCGCGTTTGTACTTCGTTTGATATGGATATTCTGCAAAACAAAAAACATACAACAAACAGGAACTGTCACTGGGCACAGGATCAATAGGTTAGTCCAATAAATCATATAAAATGTTGCCAAAAGTATGTGAAAGTTGTATAATATTGGCATGAAACAATCAAAAATTATAGATACGACGGAGACGTATAAGCATCCCCAAGCTGAATTCCTGCTCGTCCTCGAGTAGGTAAATGATAAAAAAGATTTTCTTTATGTGGCATGCTACCTAGCATAATCTTGATCATATATCTAATCATGGCATGAATATTAAGACACGAATGATTCAAAGCAATAGTCTATAATTTGACATAAAGACATCAATACTCAGGCATCCCAACAAACAATCGTGTCTTCCAAAATATCAATGCTAAATAAAGCTATCCCTACAAAATCATATAGTCTTGTCATTCTCTATCTTCTTAACACAAAGTATTTATCATGCACAACCCCTATGACAAGTCGAGCAATTGGTTCATAATTTTTAATGCACTTCATCTTTTTCAACCCTCACACAATACATGAGCGCGAGCCATGGATATAGCACTAAGGATGAAATAGAGTATGATGATAGGGGTAAATATAGTGAAGACAAAAAATTAAGAAAGTCTCACATCGACGTGGCTAACCAACAGGCTATGGAGATGCCCATCAATTGATATCAATGCGAGGAGTAGGGATTGCCATGCAACGGCTGCACTAAGAGCTATAAGTGTATGAAAGCTCGATATGAAAACTAAGTGGGTGTGCATCTAACTCTATAATGAAAAATTCCCACTAGTATATGAAAGTGACAACATAGGAGTCTCTCTATATGAAAAACATGATGCTAGTTTGAAGCACAAGTGTGGAATTAGCATGCCCCTTCTCTCTTTTCTCTCATTTTTTCTCTTCTTATTTTTTTCTTGGGCTCTTTGTGGCCTCACTTTTTATTTTATTTTTTTCTTTTTCTTTTTATATTTGTCTGGAGCCTCATCCCGACTTGTGGGGGAATCATAGTCTCCATCATCCTTTGCTCACTGGGACATGCTCTAATAATGAATAATGATGATCATCACACTTCTATTTACTTACAACTCAAAAGAAATAAAAATTACAACTCGATACCTAGAACAAAGTATGACTCTATATGAATGCCTCTGGCAATGTACCAGGATGTGCAATGATCTAGCATAACAACGATATCAAAAAAACAGACAATCCATAATATCATGCTAGCTATCTTACAATCATGCAAAGCAATATGACAATGAATGCTTCACATCAAAACGGAAGCGGTGGAGGTTGCATGGCAATATATCTCGGAATGGCTATGGAAAGGCTATAATAGGCAGGTGTGGTGGCTGTTTTGAGGAAGATATAATAAGGCTTATGTGTGATAGAGCGTATCATATCACGGGGTTTGGATGCACCAGCCAAGTTTGCACCGTCTCTCGAGGTGAGAAAGGGCAATGCACGGTACCGTTGAGGCTAGCAAATTGCGGAAAGATAAGAGTGTGTATAATCCATGGACTCACATTAGTCATAAAGAACTCATATACTTATTGCAAAAGTTTATTAGCCCTCGAAGCAAAGTACTACTACGCATGCCCCTAGGGGGATAGATTGGTAGGAAAAGACCATCGCTCGTCCTCGATCGTCACTCATAAGGAAGACAACCAATAATAAATCATGCTCCAACTTCATAGCATAACGAGAGACTATACGTGCATGCTTCGGGAATCACAAACCTTAACACCAATATTCTTACTAACCACAACCGTTTACTAGTACCTCCCACATATTATCATCTCTATATCGCAAAACTATTGCAAGGAATCAAACATATCATATTCAGTGATCCACAAGTTTGATGTAGGATTTTATGACTAACCATGCAATTGACCAATTCCTGCTGACTCTCTAAATAGATATAAGTGAAGCATGAGAGTTTAATTTTGTCTACAAAATACCATGCTCTAATAAGTATAAGTGAAGCAAAAAAACATTCTACAAATAATGGGTTTCCATGTGAAGAGAAACAGGTAATCCAAACTTCAAATGATATAAGTGAAGCACATGAAGCATTTTGTAAAGCCATACTCAAAAGATATAAGTGAAGTGCAATGAGCATTCTATAAATCAACCATGGACTATCTCATACCAGCATGGGGCAAAAAAGAAAAGTGAAAAACAAACACAAAAGATGCTCCAAGAATTTATGCTTATCATGCGAACGAAACATACCGATAATTGTTGAAGAAAGATAGGATGCCTTCCGAGGCACCCCCAAACTTAGGCGCTTGGGTCTCCTTTAATATTTACTTGGGGTGCCTTGGGCATCCCCAAGCTTAAACTCTTGCCTATCCTCCTTCTCCTCATATTGAGACCTCCTCGATGCTTGAACACTTCATCCACACAAAACATAACCGAACTTTCATTAGCGGGGTTAGTGCATATAACAATCAAATCCCATCATGTACTGCTGTAAAATTATTGTATATAATTATAATCGAACATTACCCACTGTATGTTATCACAATTCTATGGCCCCAAACGAAAGGAGGCTCAACAAGTTTTCAAACATACACAAATAATGAGACTATAATAGCAATATGTGAAAACAGGACAGTCTATGAAAATTTGAATTAAGGTCATACTTCTGTAACCTAAAAAACTGTGAAAAATTAGTACGTGATAAAAAATTTGTATAGCAGTACAGTGTAAAAAATCAAAAAATTGACCTTCCAGTAAAAAATGAAAATTTACGCACTACAACCAAAGTTTCTGTTTATGCACCACACATACCAACAAGCAATCAAAACACCCTAAAGGTAAATCGTGGCACATTATTTTTATCATATAATGGATTTGTACAGGGTTAATTATTTTTGTGAGAAACTTCCATAAAAAATTCTACATTGTTTCCATGAGCATGAACACAAGTGTTCAAGGTCGACCCTCACTTCTCCAATGCATAACCTTCCAATCGCTTCTCATTTTGAAAAAGTTTTTAAGTTCCCCTCTATATATATTTTTAAACTTTATAAAAGCACTCAACAGAAAGAAAATGACTCTCTAAAACTTGCGGGTTGTCTCCCTGCTAGCGCTTTCTTTAAAGCCATTGAGCTAGGCATAAAGTGCTCAAGTAATGGATCCACCCGGATCCCAAGGTATATCAAAGCCAATTTTAATTAAAGTAGTGAGCACAAAGCAACATATATCATGCAATGACGAAGTCTAACTCTCTTCCTATGCATCAGCATGTCATAAAAGAACAATTCATGCACATCAAGTATAGGCCAATACATAGCATAAGTAGTTTCTTGCAATTTTATCGTGTTGGAAACATAGAGAGGTGGGGATATAGTTTCTCTCTCATAATAATTGCAAGTAGGAGCAGCAAGCACACACATATTATATTCATAAAAATCATCATGTACAGTAGCAAAATGAACCCATCAGCATAATCCTTAATAAGAGCAAACTTCTCTGATATAGTGCAATTGGGAGGATTCAAAAAGATAATAGGACTATCATGTGTGGGTGCAATAGCAACAAATTCATTATTAACATAAGGAACTATAGCAAGTTCATCTCCATAAGCATAAATCAAATTGGCATCTTGGCCACAAGCATAGAAAGCATCAATTTCATCAAAAAGGGATATTTCAAAAGAATGAACGGGATCATAGCAATCATCATAGCATTCATCCTTCGGTAAGCACAAAGGGGAATTAAACAATGTATGAGTTGAAGAGTTACTCTCGTTAGAAGGTGGACATGGGTAGCTAATCCGCTCTTCCTTCCTTTCATTCTTCGCTCTCCTCCTCATATTTTTCATCTAATGAGCTCACAGTGTCATAAATTTCTTCTTCCATAGATTCCTGCAAAATATTAGTCTCTTCTTGAACAACAGAGACTTTATCAATAAATACATTAATATTGGTATTATATTTATAATTCTCATAGCAATAGTGCAGCATAGTAAAAAAAATTCAGGTCTATAACAACATCATCATAATTTTCACACTTTTCAAACAAAGATTCAATTTCGTAAGCACCCTTAAAAGCAACAAATTCTTCTATTCTCTCCACATCATAGTAATCATATCTACCATTAGCATAAGAAGCCAAGGTTTCATTATCATTAAATTTACATGAAAAGGGAAGGTGTGGAGCCTTCATCCTAGAGCAACAAGTATAATCATATCTCAAGCATAGCTGTCGAGCATACCAATGCAACATATGAATTTGATCCCATAAGAGTTTCCCTTTTTGAGTCAAGCGATAATCCCTAAAGTATTCACGTTGATCCAACATGTCTCCCATTATCAAGTTGAATGGGATTTTCTCAGGATTACCAAAGTAGTGTTCAATATTTTTTTCACATAACGAGCATCGAGGGTCTTAGGAGGTTCTGATATGTCTCCGTCGTATCTACTTTTCCTAATGCTTTTGCTCTTGTTTTGGATTCTAATTTGCATGATTTGAATGAAACTAACCCGGACTGACGTTGTTTTCAGCAGAACTACCATGGTGTTGTTTTGTGCAGAAATAAAAGCTCTCGGAATGGAATGAAACTTTTTGGAGAAATATTTTACAATAAAAGAAAAATACTGGATCCAAGAACCACCGGAGGGGGGGGGGGCTGGTTGAGCACAACCCACAAGGGCGCGCCACCCCCTCTAGGCGCGCCCATGTGGGTTGTGCCCACCTGGTGGCCCCGTAGACCCTAATTCCAACTCCTTAAATACCTATTTTCGGAGAGAAAAATTAGGGAGTAAGAATTATCGCTGTTCACAATACGGAGCCACCGCTGCCTCCTGTTCTTCATCGGGAGGCCAGATTCAGAGTCTGTTCAGGGCTCCCGAGAGGGGAATATTCGATCTTCATCATCACCAACCCTCCTTCATCGCCAATTCCATTATGCTCCCCACAGGGAGTGAGTAATTACTTCGTAGGCTCGCTGGTCGGTGAGGAGTTGGATGAGATTCACCATGTAATCGAGTAAGTTTTGTTAGGGCTTGATCCCTAGTATCATAGCATTCATCCTTCGGTAAGCACAAAGGGGAATTAAACAATGTATGAGTTGAAGAGTTACTCTCGTTAGAAGGTGGACATGGGTAGCTAATCCGCTCTTCCTTCCTTTCATTCTTCACTCTCCTCCTCATATTTTTCATCTAATGAGCTCACAGTGTCATAAATTTCTTCTTCCATAGATTCCTGCAAAATATTAGTCTCTTCTTGGACAACAGAGACTTTATCAATAAATACATTAATATTGGTATTATATTTATAATTCTCATAGCAATATTGCAGCATAGTAAAAAAAATTCAGGTCTATAACAACATCATCATAATTTTCACACTTTTCAAACAAAGATTCAATTTCGTAAGCACCCTTAAAAGCAACAAATTCTTCTATTCTCTCCACATCATAGTAATCATATCTACCATTAGCATAAGAAGCCAAGGTTTCATTATCATTAAATTTACATGAAAAGGGAAGGTGTGGAGCCTTCATCCTAGAGCAACAAGTATAATCATATCTCAAGCATAGCTGTCGAGCATACCAATGCAACATATGAATTTGATCCCATAAGAGTTTCCCTTTTTGAGTCAAGCGATAATCCCTAAAGTATTCACGTTGATCCAACGTGTCTCCCATTATCAAGTTGAATGGGATTTTCTCAGGATTACCAAAGTAGTGTTCAATATTTTTTTCACATAACGAGCATCGAGGGTCTTAGGAGGTTCTGATATGTCTCCGTCGTATCTACTTTTCCTAACGCTTTTGCTCTTGTTTTGGACTCTAATTTGCATGATTTGAATGAAACTAACCCGGACTGACGTTGTTTTCAGCAGAACTACCATGGTGTTGTTTTTGTGCAGAAATAAAAGCTCTCGGAATGGAATGAAACTTTTTGGAGAAATATTTTACAATAAAAGAAAAATACTGGATCCAAGAACCACCGGAGGGGGGGCTGGTTGAGCACAACCCACAAGGGCGCGCCACCCCCTCTAGGCGCGCCCATGTGGGTTGTGCCCACCTGGTGGCCCCGCAGACCCTAATTCCAACTCCTTAAATACCTATTTTCGGAGAGAAAAATTAGGGAGTAAGAATTATCGCTGTTCACAATACGGAGCCACCGCTGCCTCCTGTTCTTCATTGGGAGGCCAGATTCAGAGTCTGTTCAGGGCTCCCGAGAGGGGAATATTCGATCTTCATCATCACCAACCCTCCTTCATCGCCAATTCCATTATGCTCCCCACAGGGAGTGAGTAATTACTTCGTAGGCTCGCTGGTCGGTGAGGAGTTGGATGAGATTCACCATGTAATCGAGTAAGTTTTGTTAGGGCTTTATCCCTAGTATCCACTATGTTCTGAGATTGATGTTGCTATGACCTTGCCATGCTTAATGCTTGTCACTAGGGCCCGAGTGCCATGATTTTAGATCTGAACCGTTTATGTTTTCACCATTATATCTATGTTCTAGATCCGATCTTGCAAGTTATATGCACCTGCTATGTGTTACGATCCGTAAACCCCGGGGTGAAAATAGTCGGGATACTTTCCGGTGATGACCGTAGTTTGAGGAGTTCATGTATTCACTATGTGTTAATGCTTTGTTCTGGTTCTCTATTAAAAGGAGGCCTTAATATCCCTTAATTTCGTTATAGACCCCGCTGCCACGGGAGGGTAGGACAAAAGATGTCATAAAAGTTCTTTTTCATAAGCACGTATGACTATTTATGGAATACATGCCTACATTATATTTATGAACTGGAGCTAGTTCTGTATCGCCCTAGGTTATGACTTATGATGAATATCATCCAACAAATTCACCGACCCAATTCCTATGAGTTTTGCACATATTACTCTTGGTAAGTCACTGTTGCTATTGCTACTTTTACACTTGCTTTAAAATTATTGCCATCACTGTTACCGTTACTATTACTGTTACCATTGCCATCAAAACTATCATATTACTATGCTACTGATCACTATGTTGCAGATATTTAATCTCTAGCGGTTGAATTGACAACTCAACTGCTAATACTTGCAAATATTCTTTGTCTTCCCTTGTGTCGAATCTATAAATTTGGGTTGAATACTCTACCCTCGAAAACTGTTGCGATCCCCTATACTTGTGGGTTATTGAGACCCTTTTCTAGCGCTGTCGCCGAGGAGCATAGCTATATTTGTTGAGTCACTTGGGATTATTATATATTTATCATTATGAAGAATCTGAAGGATACTAAAACCAAGATTTTTCCATGTAAGACGAGGGGAGGTAAGGAACTGCCATCTAGCTCTGCACTTGATTGGCCTTCTATTTTGAGTAAACTTGCAACATCCCCACATGCTATCAATCGTGATATGTCGCAAGTTATTGATGATGCTACTTATACTATGAATGCTACTCATGATGATGCTAGTACCTTGCTTGATGATGATGTGCCATTAGGAGAACTAGTCATCAACAGGTGCATTGACACGGGCTAGTGATCTACACATTTGTAAAATTATTATATCGATATTGTATCTACAAAAACCTTTAAATATAATTTGCCAATAGAAGCTTATATATTCCCATATCAAGGTTTGATCACAGGAAATGATTAGTACAATGTAACTGTATGTATGCACACTTTCATCCAGACATTGTAATAGTGCATTATATAAGAAAGCTTATAGTATATTTCTGTAGCCCAAAAGTTACAAAGTTTGGCTCGCACACATTCCAACATAATTAATTAAAGGAGGATTCAAAATCAAATAAAAAGGACAACAACCAATAGAACATACCACTTAATTTTGAATGATATTTTTGTTGTGATAACCAAATATATGTTTTACAACTTGGATTTTCTAGTTGGACAACAAATTTGTATTAAACTACAAAAGTCAAATCAAATTGTACTGCAAAGATAGACGCAAATATTTACAATCAATGACTTTTCTACACAAAGTAAACTACAAACGAATAAAATATTCAAAATCCATGTTGTGTTAATTATCGCTACTGTGTAGCCTCTGTATGGAACTTAAGCTAATATTCAATCGAACCTTATGACAATTGTTTCACCTTTAAGATCTAACTCAATATTCCTTCAAATGAACAGTTGTATTTGCATAAGGATAAAAATACATTGTTTTTGTAACAAATAATTGTTAGCTCTTATGAAGCAAATGCATACTAAGATTTCATTCCTAGTTGACTTCATCCTAACAAAGGTACGGAGGATGTCCTTGAGTAGACAAATAATCGGTGTGGAAAAACATACATGGTATTTAAGCTACCTAATGTTAGTCCCAACCTTTTTTGCAAAAATAAATTAGCTTCAACTTGATGAATTTTATTTTTTATGAGATATATAGTTCCTTTACACGTACAAATAAAACAAACACTTGCCGATTGGAGTTCTCTATTTTACTCAGACAACAATATATTAGTTTAGCCTTGCATCTAGTACTATTTTTACGCTCCATTACAGACTATTAATTACGTAAATTAATAAATCTCTAGTCAAGAAAAAAATAACCGTGGGAAATTGATGCATGTAGCATTACTACATGCTTTTGCATACACACCACTGGATATGAGTACCACTACTTCTCAATTGGATCAACCAAATAGCCACTTGTTTAATATGGTTGTTGCTACTCAACTAATTGTTGTAGTCTACAAATGATTACACATTTTTGTGAGCCAAAGTCAGAGATGAATAATTTGAACATATACTAATTTTCCCCAAAATAAATTAATAATACTATTTGTTATACGAAGCAATGAAAGGAGACGTATGTTCAGAACTATACAGTGAAGGCTTCAGCTTCGGCGAGTTAGACAAACCCTATAAGATGCAGCCATGTGAACCATCGGCATAACTGCCACCACACACAGCTCAATCAATAAATCAGCCATTGTTGTGTGTGTGAATTCCTTGTTCAAAATGCTCCAATGGCTAAACGACCTAGCATGCTGCAGTGATCTTGAGTATCAACATGGCCAGTCATAAATACCAACTATAGAACAACTTTGATCATCATCAAGGCCATTAGCAAATGATGCATGCTGGACTCCATAGACTTCTACTGGAGCACTTCAGTGCCGTTTAGATCAGGCATCATGGATGAAAGAAGCTTGGAGTTAGCAGCAAGATTAAAATCGTTGTAAAAAGGAGCCAGTGTTATACATGACAAAAGGATGCCGTAGTAGCATATCCGTGGAAGGTGAGAAGATAGAACCAACATCATGGAAGGTACTTTGACGACCGCACAGTACCATCCTTCTGTTATAGACCCTCCCATCTACAACCTCAGAAATGATGCAGATGTCCCTTCTGATTCAAGTTTGAAAATACCGTGATGAACCTTCTTCTCTAATACATGCCACATGGTCTGCGCAACAGAATTAATTAGCCAAGGTTGTTCTGTACATGTGTGTTTAAATCATTATAGTCAACTTTGTGCAGTCATCGATCAAGGAATAGTAAGTGCATGTTGTTGTTGTACAAAAGCACATGCTAGTACTAATGCAAGAGCGGAAACCAGCTTGTTGCATCGATTCTTGATTATTGTCACCGAAAATACTCGATGACATGAGGATCTACTAACTAACCGTATGCATCAGCTAATTGCATCCCTTAATCACACATCATCTTCCAAATAGGTTTGGCCTGAAGAAAGAACATGAACCTAAGTTTGGAATTTGAAGGGGCAGGAGTTTGTTTGGAGCTAGAAAAAAACCACCATCCCACATCATGACCTTAAGCAGGCGTCGACCCCGATCATCCAACTACGAAGAAATGGCTTAAATTTATCCTGCTGAAAGTTCTTGTCGTTGGATCCATCCTTCTCGCCTGTAGGCAGTGTCCTCATCGAACTTCTTTCTGCTGGATCTGACCATGCATTCAGCCAGTGGCTTTGGAATTTTGAGTAGCCAAGGAGGGCGTGGGCATGGCCTAAATCTTTACAAACCCTAGCTCTAGGTTCGGCGGAGAACGTGGAGGCGATGCATACTGGATTGTAGTTTGTTTGGGACCTCCTTCTCAGCCGCATGAACCAAGACAGATTGCTGCCAATTGCTAAAGTTGTTGAGGATCACAGCCATCATGCACTCGGTCTCCTTTCGGCCATCGCGCACTCGGTCTCCTTCATGGTGTACGACAATATGAGCTCATCCTTGTTGGCTGGATTCTTTTTTGGATGGATTAATTCTTTGAGATTATAGAGGTACAGGAGGATGAGAAGGACCAACACGTTGGGGAGGATGAGGAGGTACAACGCAGAGGAGAGAGTCCTAGGAAGATGTTTCTCAAGATCAACATGCGAGATAGCTAGCCAGGACTCTTTGACGTACCTCCTTATCTAACGGTTGTAATTGCTAATCCGTAAATCCGATGGTCAATTTGTTTAGTTCTCTAGGATTAGCGTGGAGCCTCTAATGGTGCCTCCAATTAGTAAATATAAGATTTCTTGATGAACAAATTGCTAGAGCTAAAGATATTGAGCATGCTGAAACTGATGAAGTACTTGAAACTGAAAATCTTGAAACACCTGTTAGACCTAGCGCTCCTAGATATGAATTGCCTAAGATACCTGAAGGTTATGTTATGGATGAGGATACAACTAGAGACTTTCTTGCTTGCAATGATAGAGATGATTTTAAGAAACTACTATGCAAACTGAAAGAAAAATCTTTGAATGCTAGAATGAAATGTGATCCTCAGTTTGTTACTTCACCTATCTTTGTTATTGATAAGGATTATGAATTCTCTGTCGACCCAGAGTTAATTACTTTGATTGAATATGATCCTTTCCATGGTTATGAAACTGTTGTGGCACATCTTACTAAATTAAATGATATAGCCACCCTTTTTGCTTATGATGAGAAAATTTGCTACTATTATATTCTAAAGTTATTTCCGTTCTCATTAAAGGGTGATGCTAAGACATGGTACAATACTCTTGCTCCTGGCTGTGTGCATAGTCTCTAGGATATGATTTACTACTTCTCTGAAAAATATTTTCCTGCTCATAAGAAACAAGCTGCCTTACGGGAAATATTTAACTTTGTGCAAATTGAAGAAGAGAGTCTCCCACAAGCTTGGGGGAGGCTTCTCCAATTACTTAATGCTTTGCCTGATCATCCACTTATGAAAAATGAAATACTTGATATCTTCTATAATGGACTAACTGATGCTTCTAGGGACTTCCGAGATAGTTGTGCTGGTTGCGTTTTCAGGGAACGAACTGTTGAACAAGCTGATGAATTATTGAATAATATATTAAAAAATTATGATGATTGGACTCTTCCTGAACCACTACCTAAACCCTCTCCGAAGAAGAGGGGCATCTTATATCTCAGTCCTTAAGATATGCAAGAGGCAAAGAAATGTATGAAGGAAAAAGGTATTAAAGAAGAGGATGTTAAGAATTTACCACCTATTTAAGAAATACATGGACTTGATACACCACCCCCATGGGTGGTAGAGGTAAACTCTTTAATGAAATTTGATGAAAGTCACATCCCTTATAATAAGCATCCTAGTCAATGCCTTTATGAATTTGATAACTACATCAGAAAACAAGAGCACTTTAATGCGAATGTTATGAAACAATTGAAATATAATTATGATATGATTGCTCGCTTGAGTGACTTATTATTTAGAATCTCCAATGGTATTAGAGGTGTAGGAAAACAAGCCCCTATGGTTAAAACCCAATTAGAAGAAGTTGCTAAATCTCAAAGAGAATTGCTTGATGAAATGGACAATAATATGAATGATCATGCTATTAGAGTAGTGACTAGAGGAGGTAGAATGACTCAGGAACCACTTTATCCTAAAGGACACCCTAACAGAATTGCACAAGACTCTCAAAGAAGTAAGACTGATGCACCTAGTCCTTCTAAAAAGAAAAAGAAGAAGAAAAATGATAGGACTTTGCATACCTCTAGTGAACCTGAGAAAGAAAAACCTTTTGAAGATAACAATGATGTTTCTATTTCTGATTTTGAAACTCAATCTGGTAATGAACATTCACCTAGTGATAATGAAAATGAAAATGATGACATTCATGAAGATACTCAACCAGACAAGGGTAAACAACCGGATAATGATGTTGAAATAGAACCAGTTGTTGATATTGATAACCCACAACCTAAAAATTAAAGATATGACAAAAGAGACTTTGTTGCTAGAAAACATGGTAAAGAGTGAGAGCCATGGGTTCAGAAACCCATGCCCTTTCCACCTAAACAAACTAGAAAAAGGATGATGAATAATTTGAACGCTTTGTTGAAATGCTTAGGCCAGTCATTTTGCGCACTAGCTTGACTGATATTTTAAAGATGGCCCCTTATGCAAAATATATGAAAGACATCATCACTAATAAGGGAAAGATACTTGAAGATGAAATATCCATCATGCTTGCTAATTATTCTTTTAAGGATGGAGTAACTAAAAAACTTGGAGATCCAGGAATACGAACTATATAGCTTGCTCTATCAAAAGAGACTATGTTAAAACCGCTTTGTGCGATTTAGGAGCTGGTGTTAGTGTTATGCCTTTATCCTTGTATAAAAGACTTGATTTGAATAAACTTACACCTACCGAAATATCATTGCAAATGGCCGAGAAATCAACTGCCATACATATCGTTATTTGTGAGGATGTGCCCATTGTTGTTGCAAATGTTACTATCTTAACTGACTTTGCTATACTTGAGATGACCGAGGATGACAACATGTCGATTATCCTTGATAGACCCTTCTTGAATACAGCAGCGGCTATTACTGATTGCAATAAAAGCAAGATCACTTTTCATATCAATGGCAATGAGCATACGGTGCACTTTTCGAAGAAACAGTTCCAAGTGAATGGTATTAATGTTGTTGAAAAATCTCCGACACTCACTATTGGAAGTTTTCAACTACCTCTACCTACTTCCAAAAAGAAATATGAAATGCTTATTGCTGGGGACATGCATATCCCCATTGAGGTAACTTAGTGTTTTACGAAAGTTCTTCGGTTTCATGCTAATCAGAAGTGCTTGTTAATAAGACTTGATCAAACTTATTAATGGATCATTTTTAGAGATATGAGGTTGATGAATTTAGTAAGCACAACCTTCTGCTCCCAACTTTTGTTTTCTATTTTTCTTAGTTAAATAAAATAAAATGCCTTGTTTTGTATGTTTTCTGAATTTCCCATGCAATAAAAAATAACCCAAAAATAATAGTTCTCGGAATGCCCTGAAAATTTAATACGATTTTTTCTGAATTCCTGCTGCAAATAACATCAGAGGGGGTGCACCTGGTGACCACAAGACACCAAGGTGCGCTAGCAACGCCAAGCACGCCCTGGTGGGTTGTGGTCCCCACGTGGATTGATACGTCTCCAATGTATCTACTTTTCCAAACACTTTTGCCCTTGTTTTGGACTCTAACTTGCATGATTTGAATGAAACTAACCCGGACTGACGCTGTTTTCAGCAGAATTGCCATGATGTTGTTTCATGTGTAGAAAACAAAAGTTCTCGGAATGTCCTAAAAATCCTTGGAGGCACTTTTTGGAAAATATAAAAAAATACTCGAGAAAGAATCAAGACCAGGGGCCCACACCCTGTCCACGAGGGTGGGGGGCGCCCTCCCCCCTAGGCGCGCCCCCCTGTCTCGTGGGCCCCCTGAGGCTCCGCCGACCTCAACTCCAACTCCATATATTCCATGTCGCGGAGAAAAAAATCAGAGAGAAAGTTTCATCGCATTTTACGATATAGAGCCGCCGCCAAGCCCTAGTCTCTCTTGGGAGGGCTGATCTGGAGTCCGTTCGGGGCTCCGAAGAGGGGGATTCGTCACCGCCGTCATCATCAACCATCCTCCATCAGCAATTTCATGATGCTCACCGCCATGCGTAAGTAATTCCATCGTAGGCTTGCTGGACGGTGATGGGTTGGATGAGATTTATCATGTAATCAAGTTAGTTTTGTTAGGGTTTGATCCCTAGTATCCACTATGTTCTGAGATTGATGTTGCTATGACTTTGCTACGTTTAATGCTTGTCACTAGGGCCCGAGTGCCATTATTTCAGATCTGAACCTATTATGTTTTCATGAATATATGTGTGTTCTTGATCCTATCTTGCAAGTCTATAGTCACCTATTATGTGTTATGATCCGACAACCCCGAAGTGACAATAATCGGGATACTTCTCGGTGATGACCGTAGTTTGAGGAGTTCATGTATTCACTATGTGTTAATGCTTTGGTCCGGTTCTCTATTAAAAGGAGGCCTTAATATCCCTTAGTTTCCTCTAGGACCCCGCTGCCACGGGAGGGTAGGACAAAAGATGTCATGCAAGTTCTTTTCCATAAGCACGTATGACTATATTCGGAATACATGCCTACATTACATTGATGAATTGGAGCTAGTTCTGTGTCACCCTATGTTATAGCTATTACATGAGGAATCGCATCCGACATAATTATCCATCACTGATCCAATGCCTACGAGCTTTTCACATCTTGTGCTTCGCTTATTTACTTTTCCGTTGCTACTGTTACAATCACTACAAAACCCAAAAATATTAGTTTTGCTATCTTTATCTTTACCACTGTTACCATTACTATCATATTACTTTGCTACTAAATACCTTGCTGCAGATACTAAGTTATCCAGGTGTGGTTGAATTGACAACTCAACTGCTAATACTCAAGAATATTCTTTGGCTCCCCTTGTGTCGAATCAATAAATTTGGGTTGAATACTCTACCCTCGAAAGCTGTTGCGATCCCCTACACTTGTTGGTCATCAAGACTAATTTCTGGCGCCGTTGCCGGGGAGCATAGCTCTATTCTCTGAGTCACTTGGGATTTATATCTGTTGATCACTATGAAGAACTTGAAAGACGCTAAAACCAAGATATATCCTTCAACTACGAGGGGGGGGGGGTAAGGAACTGCCATCTAGCTCTGCACTAGATTCTCCTTTTGTTATGAATAAGCTTGCGACACCTAAACCTGCTACTGCTATGAATTCTGATATGTCGCATGTTATTGATGATGCCACTTCTGCTTTGCATGACACTTATGATGAAACTACTTCTGTGTGTGATACTACTTTACCATTAGGTGAATTTCTTGATGAACAACTTGCTAGGGCTAGAGAGAATGAAATTATTTAAGATGCTATTATTGATGATAGTGATGATGAAGGTTCTCCGAATGATTATGAATTGCCTGTTGTTCCTGAGGGTTATGTTATGGATGAAGAAACTGCTAGAGATTTTCTTGCTTGCAATGATATATTAGATCTTAAGAAATTGTTAGCTAAGCTGAAACAAAAGACTTTAAATGCTAAAATGAAACATGACCCTGCTTTTGCCACTTCACCTATCTTTGTCACTGATAAGGACTATGAATTCTCTGTTGATCCTGAAATTATTACTTTGGTAGAATCTGATCCTTTTTATGGCCTTGAATCTGAAACTGTTCTGGCACATCTTACCAAGTTGAACGATATAGCCGCCCTGTTTACTCATGATGATAAATCTCGCTACTATTATATCCTTAAGATATTTCTGTTCTCATTAAAGGGTGATGCTAAGACTTGGTTCAATTCTCTTGATCCTGGTTGTGTGCGTAGTCCCCAGGATATGATTTATTACTTCTCTGCTAAATATTTCCCTGCTCATAAGAAACAAGTTGCCTTACGGGAAATATATAACTTCGTGCAAATCAAAGAAGAGAGTTTCCCACAAGCTTGGGGGAGGCTTCTCCGTTTACTAAATGCTTTGCCTGATCATCCTCTCAAGAAAAATGAAATACTTGATATCTTTTATAATGGACTAACCGATGCTGGTTGTGTTTTCAAGGAAAGAACAGTCGATGAACCTGAATTATTATTGAATAATATGTTGACTAATAAAAATAATTGGACTCTCCCTGAGCCAATTCCTGAGGCAATTCTTGAACCAATTGAGCCAAGTCCTGAGCCTATTCCTAAACCTACTCCGAAAAAGAGAGGTGTTTTATTCCTCAGTCCTCAAGATATGCAAGAGGCAAAGAAATCAATGAAAGAAAAAGGTATTAAAGCTGAAGATGTTAAGAATTTACCACCTATTGAAGAAATACATGGTCTTAATATACTGCCTGTTGAAGAACCACATTGTCTTGATAACCCGACACACGTAGTAAAGGTAAATTCTCTCTATAGATATGATAAAGTTGAAATCTCCTCTACTAAATTTCATAGCCCATGCTTAGATGAATTTGACGACTTTATGGATAGACAAGAAATTATTAATGCTTATGTTGGTACAGAGTTAAAGAATAATGCTTTTGAGATAGGACGCGTGAGTGATAATATGGCTAGAGTTAAAGGTGAACTTAAACTCATTAGCAAGTATGCGTCTATGGTTGCTACTCAGGCTGAGCAAGTACTTAAAGCTCAAAATGATTTGCTCGATGAATTAAATAATAAGAATGACTTTGCTGTTAGAGTGGCTACTAGAACTGGTAAAATGACTCAGGAACCTTTGTATCCTGAAGGCTAACCTAAGAGAATTGAACAAGATTCTCAGAGTAATAATCTAGATGCTCCTAGTTCTTCTAAGAAGAAGAAAAAGAAAAATGATAGGACTTTGCATGTTTCTAGTGAACCTAATGTAGAAACACCTGAGAATCCTAATAATACTTTTATCTCTGATGCTGAAACACAATCCGGAGATGAACATGAACCTGATGATAATGCTAATAATGATGTTCATGTAGATGCTCAACCTAGTAATAACAATGATATAGAAATTGAACCTGCTGTTGGTCTTGATAATCCACAATCAAGAAACCAACATTATGATAAGAGAGATTTTGTTGCTAGGAAGCATGGAAGAGAAAGAGAACCATGGGTTCAAAAACCCATGCCTTTTTCTCCTAAAACCATCCAAGACAAAGGATGATGAGGATTTTGAGCGCTTTGCTGAAATGATTAGACCTATCTTCTTACGTATGCGCTTAACTGATATGCTTAAAGTAAACCCTTATGCTAAATATATGAAGGATATTATTACAAACAAAAGAAAGATACCGGAAGCTGAAATTTCCACCATGCTTGCTAATTACACTTTTAAGGGTGGAATACCAAAGAAACTTGGAGATCCGGGGGTACCAACTATACCATGCTCCATTAAAAGAAATTATGTTAGAACTACTTTATGTGATCTTGGAGCCGGTGTTAGTGTTATGCCTATCTCTTTATATCGTAGACATGAATTGAATAAGTTGACACCTACTGAAATATCTCTGCAAATGGCTGATAAATCAACTGCCATACCTATCGGTATTTGTGAGGATGTGCCTGTTGTAGTTGCAAATGTCACTATCTTAACGGACTTTGTTATTCTTGATATTCCCGAGGACGATAGTATGTCGATTATCCTTGGTAGACCTTTTTTGAACACTGCAGGGGCTGTTATTGATTGCAACAAAGGCAATGTCACTTTTCATGTTATTGGTAATGAGCATACGGTACACTTTCCGAGGAAACAATCTCAAGTTCATAGTATCAATTCTATTGGAAAAGTTCCAACTATCATTATTGGAGGTTTTGAATTTCCTCTCCCTACTCTCAAGAAAAAGTATGATATTCTTATTGTTGGGGATTTTCATATCCCTGTTGAGGTAACTTAGTGTTATTCGAAATTTCTCCAGTTCCGTGTTATTCGGAATGAGTTTGTTAACAAGACTTGATCAACCTTGTTAGTGGATTCATTTTGATGATCATGAGATGGATGAAACTAGAAGGCACAACCTTATGTACCCTCTTTTTACTTTCAGTTATTTAGAATAAATAAAGCAAAAATAGTATTATCTGTCTGTTTTCTGAATTATCCGTGCAATAAAAAATATCCCAAAAATAAAAGTGCTCCAAATGCCCTGCAAATTTAGTATGATACTTTATGAATTATTTGAGGATTTTAGGGATTCAAATTACTGCAGGAGGGGCAAGCACCAGGCCACAAGAGTGGAGGGCGCGCCCACCCCACCTGGGCGCGCCCCCTGTCTCGTGGGCCCCTGGTAGCCCCCCTCCACTTATGCCAGCACCCACACACTTCATCTTCTACCCAAAAAATCCCCATCCAGCTCAAACACGAGTTCTAGCTCATTTTGCTGTGATTTTCGATCTCCTTGCTCAAAGCTCCATTCACAAAACTGCTTTGGGAGATTATTGCTTGGTATGTGACTCCTCCATTGGTCTAATTAGTTTTTGTTCTAGTACTTTATTCATTGCAAATTTTTTCTGCATAGGTGACCATGTTCTTGAGCTTGCATGTTAAATTTATGAGGTCCCAAGCATTTCTAATGCATGATATAGGCTCTAGGCACTTGTAGGAGTAGTTGCTACCATTCTTGTTAAGTTTTATTCACTTTTATTTTGAAGCTACTAAAATTTCACAAATTTTTCAGAAAAAGAATTATGTCTAGGAGAATGTATCAAGGTGGTTCCTCGGTAAAGAAAGGGCCTAGGATTGCTATGCGTGAGCAAGATGTTGAATTACCGAGGGATGCAGATGTACGAGCTTGTGAGTGGCCATCCGATGATTTTATGGTCGAAGCAGGCTTTAAGGAGGAATTTGACGCGTATGTGCGTAATGCTGAGCTGGAGAACTTCTTACAAGATAAGTGTCCCCAGGACTATCAATTGACTGATTCCTTTGTGTGGAGGTTTAAATAACACTGTACGCGTAATTCTCCTAGTGTCCTATTTGATATTTATGATACATCTTATACCATGGACTTAGAGGATTTTACAACTGCTTGCAAACTTCCGCAGTGGGGTAATATTAATGATCCTAACAAATATGAATTTAGAGATTTCCTTGCTAGTATTACTGTGGGAGAATCCAGGGACACAACACAAGCTACCATAGGGAGCATTCATTTTCCTGCTATACATTATTTCGCTCTCTTCATTGGTAGATGCATTAACGGTAAAGATGAAGCATGTCATATGTGTGTCCCTGATTCTGTGTCCTCAAGAGTGTTGTGTTAGGTTATAAAGGTTATAACTTGGGGGCAATAGTTGCACGTAGGTTGCAGAATAATGGTAGAGCTGGAGATTTATTTGGAGGAATTTATGCAACCCGTGTGGCTAACTATCTTGGTATAGCCTCACGAGAGGGGGGGGGGGGTATGATTATACCTCCTTCTTATTTAGATTATAACGCTATGGTCAATCATCATTTTCTTAGGAGGAATGAACAATTCCTCCATTATCGACTAATCTATAACAGGCGCAACGTCGTCCATGTTACTCTTCCTGCTCATCTCCTTTTTGATTATCAGGAAAAAGGAAGACATGTTGTTACCAGGGAGGAAGTAGCTGAACACGAGGGGAGAGCGGAAGTAGCTCGCCAACATGCCGCAGCTCAGGAGGCATTTGCTGCTGCATCTCAGTACGACCCCAGCTATAACTACGGATATCAGCCAGGCTACCCTTGGCATTAGACCAACTTAGGCCAAAATCCAAAGCTTGGGGGAGTATGTATTCCTCGCCGACTTTACATTCATGTTCACACACTATCCTAGTCATCGGTGCTCATACTCTTTCATTGTATTATTCATGCTAGTTTAAATTTATTTTTCTAGTTTACTTCTTGTGTGTTAGCTAAATCTTAAGAAAAACAAAAAAAATTAGTTAGTTTAATTTCCATGCTTGTAGTAGAATTAAAATGAAAACCCAAAAAGATTTCTCGTTCTTCTTTTTACTTGTTGGGAGCTTTCTCGTGTAAATAGTTTTCTTTTCTTTTCTTTTCTTTGGGGGTCGAGAAGACCATATTGAAAATGTTTAGTGGCTCTCGTATGCATGATTGTTTATTTAATTTAGAGCCCATATTACCTTGTCTTCTCTCTTTTGAGTTGAATGATTGCAGATTCCAGCTTAGTCCAATGCACGCACACTCTTATTATTATACACATCGTTCGGTCGTGCAAGTGAAAGGCAATAATGACGATATATGATGGACTGATTGAGATAAGAGAAGCTGGTATGAACTCGACCTCTCTTATTTTTGTAAATATGATGAGTTCATCGTTCCTGATTCAGCTTATTATGAAGTAATCATATTTGCAATGACATTTAGAGATTATAGTTGCTTGTGCCATGCTTGATTAGCTATGAGTTATAATGGTTTACCTTGCGTGCCAACATGCTATTAGGATGATTATGATGTGGTATGATGGGATGGTATCCTCCTTTGAATGAATTGAGTGACTCGACTTGGCACATGTTCACGCATGTAGTTGAAATAAAATCAACATAGCCTTCACGATATTTATGTTCATGATGGATTATATCCTACCCATGCTTGTACTCGGTGTGAATTAGTTTTAATGCATGTTTATGACTGTTGTCGCTCTCTCAGTTGGTTGCTTCCCAGTCTTTTGCTAGCCTCCACCTGTACTAAGCGGGAATACTGCTTGTGCATCCAAACTCCTAAAACCCCAAAGTTGTTCCATATGAGTCCACCATACCTTCCTATATGCGGTATCTACCTGTCGTTCCAAGTAAATTTGTATGTGCCAAACTCCAAATCTTGAAATGAAATTCTGTTTTGTATGCTCGAGCAACTCATGTTTCCACTAGGGCTGCCTATATCTTCCATGTTAGGTGGGTTATTCTCAAGAGGAGTGAACTCCGCTCCTCATTCACGAGAAAGGGCCGGTAACCGGGATGCCCAGTCCCATGATCCAAAAAGATCAAAGAAAATCAATATAATTAAACAAAACTCCCCCAGGGCTATTGTTAGTTGGAGGCACTCGTTGTTTCGAGCAAGCCATGGATTGATGCTTGTTGGTGGTTGGGGGAGTATAAACCTTTACCATTCTGTTTGGGAACTGCCTATAATGCATGTAGTATGGAAGATACAGCCATCTCATAGTTGTTGCGTTGACAGCGAAAGTATGCCGCTCAAAATGTTATTCAATCTCTATTTTAAAATCGAGCTCTGGCACCTCTACAAATCCCTGCTTCCCTCTGTGAAGGGCCTATCTATTTACTTTTATGTTGAGTCATCACCTTCTTATTAAAAAGCACCCGCTGGAGAGCACACTGTCATTTAGCATTCCTTATTATTGGTTTATATTGGGTATGACTTGACTGGATCTCTTTTACCATGAATTACAATGTTTAGTCAGTCCTTGATCTTTAAAGGTGCTCTGCATTTATGTTTTGCGGTCTCAGAAAGGGCTAGCGAGATACCATTTTGTTATATCATGTTATGATTGTTTTGAGAAAGTGTTGTCATCCGAGTTTTATTATTATCGCTCGCTAGCTGATTATGCAATTGATATGAGTAATTGTGAGACCTAAGTGTTACTATGAGTATGGTAGTTCATAATATTGCTGAAACCTGAATGATGGCTTTGCATGTTTACAACAACAAGAGCAAACAGAGTTTGTAAAAGTTTTTCTTTATCACTTTCAGTTTATCAACTGAATTGCTTGAGGACAAGCAAAGGTTTAAGCTTGGGGGAGTTGATACGTCTCCAACGTATCTACTTTTCCAAACACTTTTGCCCTTGTTTTGGACTCTAACTTGCATGATTTGAATGAAACTAACCCGGACTGACGCTGTTTTCAGCAGAATTGCCATGATGTGGTTTCATGTGTAGAAAACAAAAGTTCTCAGAGTGTCCTGAAAATCCTCGGAGGCACTTTTTGGAAAATAAAAAAAATATTGGAGAAAGAATCAAGACCAGGGGCCCCACACCCTGTCCATGAGGGTGGGGGTTGTGCCCTACCCCCTGGGCGCGCCCCCTATCTCGTGGGCCCCCTGAGGCTCCACCGACCTCAACTCCAACTCCATATATTCCGTCTCACGGAGAAAAAAATCAGAGAGAAAGTTTCATCGTGTTTTACGATACGGAGCCGCCGCCAAGGCCTAATTTCTCTCGGGAGGGATGATCTAGAGTCTGTTCGGAGCTCCGGAGAGGGGGATTCGTCGCCGTCATCATCATCAACCATCCTCCATCACCAATTTCATGATGATCACCGTCGTGCGTGAGTAATTCCATCGTAGGCTTGCTGGATGGTGATGGGTTGGATGAGATTTATCATGTAATCAAGTTAGTTTTGTTAGGGTTTGATCCCTAGTATCCACTATGTTCTGAGATTGATGTTGCTATGACTTTGCTATGCTTAATGCTTGTCACTAGGGCCCGAGTGCCATGATTTCAGATCTGAACCTATTATGTTTTCATGAATATATGTGTGTTCTTGATCCTATCTTGCAAGTCTATAGTCACCTATTATGTGTTATGATCCGACAACCCCAAAGTGACAATAATCGGGATACTTCTCGGTGATGACCGTAGTTTGAGGAGTTCATGTTTCACTATGTGTTAATGCTTTGGTCCGGTTATCTATTAAAAGGAGGCCTTAATATCCCTTAGTTTCTGCTAGGACCCCGCTGCAATGGGAGGGTAGGACAAAAGATGTCATGCAAGTTCTTTTCCATAAGCATGTATGACTATATTCGGAATACATGCCTACATTACATTAATGAATTGGAGCTAGTTCTGTGTCACCCTATGTTATAGCTATTACATGAGGAATCACATCCGACATAATTATCCATCACTGATCCAATGCCTACGAGCTTTTCACATCTTGTGCTTCGCTTATTTACTTTTCCGTTGCTACTGTTACAATCACTACAAAACCCAAAAATATTACTTTTGCTATCTTTATCTTTACCACGGTTACCATTACTATCATATTACTTTGCTACTAAATACCTTGCTGCAGATACTAACACTACTAGGAAAAGGGTATAGATGATATGGCCACTAATGGCGCACCAGACATGTGGTGCGCCATTACTATATACTAATGGCGCACCATGTGTTGGTGCGCCATTAGCAATACATTACTAATGGCGCACCTGGTGAGCGGTGCGCCATTAGTAGTTTTGAAAAAAATAACAAAAAAATTTGTTACTAATGGCGCACCGTGGTATAGTCCGCCATTACTAGTTGACATAGTAATGGCGCAGCACACCCACAGTGCGCCATTAGTAGTTTTGAAAAAAAATAAAAAAAATAGTTAGTAATGTCGAGCCCCACCTTCCCTCGCCCCGTCGCCCCCTCCCCTCGCCGCCCCCTTGCTCACCTCCCCTCACCCCATCGCCCCTCGCCGCCGCCACCCGCCGCCGCCGCCGCCACCGCCCCCTGGCCCCACCGCTCCCACCACCCGCCACCGTCCCGGCGCCCCGTCGCCCGAACGGCGCCCCACCCCGG
>NC_041383.1:23383071-23394073 GCF_002162155.2 Triticum dicoccoides
CCGTCGCCCGAGCGGCGCCCCCCTGGTGCCCTGCTGCTCCCACCACCTGCCCGTCAGCCCCTGCGCCTGCGCCGCCCCCAGAGCCAGGCTCGCCGCCGCCCCTGCGCCCGCGCCGCCCCCAAGCTCACCGTCTCCTCCCTCCGTCGTCTCCGCTCCGGCCACCACCTCATCGTGGTCAGGTAACCCTCCTCCCTCTGCCTCTCTTCTCCTCTCTTCCTCCTCTCCTCCCTCCCGGCCATGCTCTCTTCTTCTCTCTTTTGCTAGGTTTAGGTCAAATCCCTCTCGAATTTAGGTCAAATTAGGTCAAATCCCTCTCGAATTTAGGTCAAATCCCTCTCAAATTTACTGGACACCATGCTAGTATTTCATTTTTCATCATGCTCTGTATGCCATTGCTGCTGCTCTGTGATGCCATACCCCCAAACATTATTTGGCTGGGATTCATTCATACATGTGTGTGTCCGTGTAGTTAGTAAAGGGGTTTGTTTGTATGGAAGCAAGTTTGTGTGTGTGTTTACTAGTTACATGATGATCTAACAAGAATATATTTATATAATGGTTCCCTTTAGCTGGCCTGGCATTATGCTTGAGAAGAGAAGAAAATAGTTGCTTGTGTTTGAATATTGGCTTGATGCTGGTTTTGAAGTTTGAAGCTGTCTGTCCATGTGAAAAGAGTCCAGTCTAGTCAGCAATATCCATGTGGTATATATCTCTATCTCTGTCAGTGTGTGTGTGTGTGTGTAGTAGTAGGGTAGTAGTTGGGTTGGAATGGATTGAATGGATCAAAGACTGGACAGAGGTGGGTGGGAATGGATCAAGTCAGTCCCATCCATGCATCCATCCATTTGATGATGTAGTAGTAGTAGTAGTGAAGTTGGAGGAGGGATGTATTTTGAGAGGGATGTAGTAAGTTGGAGGAGGTTAGTAGATGCTGGAGTAAAATTAATTTAACAAGAATGAAGGAAAGAAAGAAAGAGGGAGGTGCTACTCTTGTAGTGGTACAACATGTCTTTCTGTTGACCAGGAGGTGTTTGTGAAGGTTGATTCGGTTTCCCAGCCAGTCACCTTAATATATATATATATATATATACATATATATATATATGTATATATATATGTTTTGGTAGAGCTGTATGCATTCCCATGGTCCTTGCATGTATGTGTACCATTGCAGTTTGGTTGGTTTCAGTTTGTTGACCGCACAGAGGTCGGTCTCTCTCATCTCATGATGGTGTGGTACAGTACAGAGGCCGCAATGACTCTAACTGTTAAATAAAAATGCAGGCTTGTCAGCATGAGAAATGTAGTAAATAGTAGTACAGAAACATTTGCTTGTGTTATTCTGTGCTTTCATCTGTTTGTTGTTACTTAGACAGGCAATGTTTTCCATTCATCTAACTATTGTCTGCTTATACTAAAACCGTATTGTACTGTTTTTTACTTGATCAATGGATGCGGCTGTTTTAGTGAGTGTGATGACCTGGGGATTCAAGTGCCATGATCATCACGGCAGATACTGTACTAGTTAAGACAAAATGATGAGATATGCTGCACATGCCTTGACTTGTGAATGCTGCCCCCTTCCAAAATCTAACCACAAGGGATACATCATTTCAGTCTCACTCTTTCGCTTTCCCCCTTTGGAATTTAGATGTCAGAGTCTTGTTTGCTGTCTGGAACCTAGTGTTATCCAGCTTCAGAAATTCCTGCCCAATTTAATGCATGAGAAAAATCTGCTGCTGCTGATAGAAACCCCTGAATGATACTATTATTCATCTATGATAGTTTGTGAGATACAGAAATAGATAAATTTAAGTTTGTAATGGCTAACAGCCAGACATGTGAATCTGTTCTTGACATGCTTATCAGAGATGGCGGGAAGAAGCCACCGCCGCTCTGCGACACCGTAGTACGTGTTGGATGCTTCTGAGTTCTTCAGTATCATACTTGAGACTTCAGTATCATCCATGACGCAGGTATATAAAACGAGAGATCTCCCCTTCACCCATCTCATTATGATATCTGTTGTTTGCTACATCACTCATTGTCCCAAACTGCAGAGGCTGCATGACAGTTTTATGAACATGCTGGGTGAAGATTCGCCAAATAATGTGAAGCTGCGACAGGCCGGCAGCGGGTTTCGCAGGCAGTGGGATGTGGAGTTGGTGATCAAGGAGGGCCACATGTACTTGTCTCGTGGGTGGGAGAAGTTCTACCGTGCCTACGACCTGCGGCTGGGGTACTTCCTTCTCTTCAGGTACGACGACGGCGCCACCATGCTCATCGTAAAGGTGTTTAACGCGACTATGTGTCGCATGCGCTACGCTGACGATGATGATGCCTGTACGTTCTGCCTCTTCTTATTCCTCTACATTTGACTTTGTCTAACATCGATTGTTAACAGTCATTGTTGCATTTGGACAGGTAATGGGAGCAGCAGCAGCGACACTGGCTACAGCCAAAGCAGCAGCGACTATGGCTGTAACAAAAGCAACACTGATTCTGGCTTTAGCGAAATCAGCAGCGATTCTGGCAGCAGCATAGATAACAAGAAGGATGATCCGGACTGGAGTGCGGGAGAAGAGGAGCAGAGTGGGGATGAGGAGCTGCAGGATGACGATGGGCATCAGGATGAGGATGACCTAGTGCTGGTGGTGGCTGACCAAGGGCAAGAGATGGTGGTGGCTGACCATGGGCAAGAGATGGAGGTGGCTGAGGATGGCCTAGCGATGGTCGTGCCCGTCCTGCCTGAAGGTGGCCTCGTGATGGTGGTGGTGCCTGACAATGACCACGCACCGGTGGTGGCGCCGGCGATCCCACAGCTGGGCGACATGACCACGCCAATTGTGGTAGAAGACTACATCCCACTGCCTCCACCGCCTCGCCGCTCTTGGCGCATCAGGCTGAGGAAGGAGAAGGAGAAGAACAATGCATGAGAACTGAACTTTGTCAGGTATGTCAGATCTCCAAAATGATATATATATATACTTAGTTACCAATGTTATCTCTAATATGCTTAGTTTCCTATAGGTTAGCTTCATTTTACCTAAGTTGGCTCTAATATGCTAACTTAGAGCTTATTTCTTAGTTTCCTATAGGTTAGCTCCAAAATAACTTATGTTAGCACAAAATGATCAAGTTTACATAATAAGTTTATAGTCTTTTTCTTATTCTTCTTATTCTCCAAAATGACATAGGTTAGCTTCATTTTACCTAAGTTGGCTCTAATATACTAACTTAGAGCTTATATGCTTAGTTTCCTATAGGTTAGCTCCAAAATAAGTTATGTTAGCACAAAATGATCAAGTTTACATAATAAGCTTATAGTCTTCTTCTTATTCTTCTTATTTTCCAAAATTCTTCTTATTCTTCTTCTAGTGTTCTTCGTCTTCTAGTATTCTTCTAGTCTTCTTCTTCTTCTTCTTCTTCTAACTTCTTGTTTATCATTTTTGCAGATTTGATTTAATTCACGGAAGCTTGCATGGATGGAGTGCTTCTTTTCCATTTGTGTTTTTATTTTGTATCAATGTGAAACTTTTGTGAATTGATGGATAACGGTGTTGGATGAACAATGTGAAACTTTTGTAATATGTAACGATGGAACTATGTGTTGGCTATGTATGTATATATGATGGAACTTGTGTGTTGGCTATGATTGTTATATGGATGCTTGTTGTATATATATGTGTTGGATATCTCATATGTGAAATAGTGACCTGAGATTAAGAATTTTTTAAAAAAAATTTGTTACTAATGGCGCACTACCATGTGGTGCGCCATTAGTATAGCAGACACTAGTGGCGCACTATGGGCAAAACTAATGGCGCACTGTGTGGTGCGCCATTAGTATACCAGATACGAATGGCGCACCAGTGGTGCGCCATTAGTAAAAAATACTAGTGGCATGATAGTAATGGCGCACCGGTAGTGCGCCATTAGTAGGCAAAACCGGTGCGCCATTAGTAGGCCTTTTCCTAGTAGTGTAAGTTATCCAGGTGTGGTTGAATTGACAACTCAACTGCTAATACTCAAGAATATTCTTTGTCTCCCCTTGTGTCGAATCAATAAATTTGGGTTGAATACTCTACCCTTGAAAGCTGTTGCGATCCCCTACACTTGTGGGTCATCATGGATCCCCTCACTTATATCTTCAGCCCATTCCTTCTCCTACCTCCTGAAAAAAAATCACCATAGCTCTCTCTCTCTTACTCGTGTTCTTGCTCTCAAACCCGTGGATTTCGATCTCTTTGCTCGAAGCTCCGTTTCTGAAACTGTTTTGGGGGATTGCTACTTGGTATGTACTCCTACATTGCTCGAATTATTTTTTGCTTTAGTGAATTATATTTTGAATAATTAGCTACTCTTGGTGCTGTTGTAGATGAGCTTGCATGTTGAATTCTTATAGTTCAAAGTAGTTTGAATGCTTAATATAGCATCTATGCACCCTTATAAGTAGTTGCTATCAATCTTGTGAAGTTTTGTTAACAAAAAATTTATGGAGTAAAATTTTTAAATTTTTTAGGAAAAACATGATTTTCTTTAGGAAGTTTGCCTCCAAGAAAAATGCTAAAGGAGTCATTGGGGAATCCTCTGACACTGACCTCAACACTCCGAGAAGGGCGGAAGTGTGGCCGTACGAATGGCCGCATATTCCCTTCATGGATGAGGTCGGGATCTGTCAAGAGTTCACACAATTCGCTGCTAATGCTGGGCTAACTGACTTCATCGCAGCTGAGTGTAATCAATACCACCTCCTTACATATTCCTTTGTGCAGAATTTCCATTTTCTGAGTAGGAATAATCCTCCTGAGGTGCAGTTTAATTTATATGCTGAAACCCGTCAGATACCAGTTACGAACTTTTGTGATATATGATTGATCCCTTCTGACGGGGATATAAGAGAGCCTAGACCTACAAAGTTTGAGCACTTTTATCATACTCTGTCAGTGGTAGATGAGAGAGGCGTATCGAGAGTCATTCCACTAGTTTGCAGTTGCCTTATCAATGGTCTCTTGGAGATCTGTTTGATGTAACTCCTTTTGCGGTGTGTTTGTTGGGATCTGATGAACTTTGAGTTTATGATCAGATCTATATATCCATGAAAGTTATTTGAGTTTTTTATCTCTTATATGCATGATTACTTATAGCCTCGTATTTCTTCTTCAAATCTTTGGTTTAGTTCGACCGACTAGATCGGTTTTCTTGCCATGGGAAGAGGTGCTTTGCGAAGGGTTCGATCATGCAGTGTTCTTTCCTGGTGACAGAAGGGGCAGCAAGACACGCATGTATCATTGCTATTAAGGATAACAAGATGGGGGCTATTCCTACATGAATAGATCTCGTCTACATCATGTCATCATTCTTATTGCATTACTCCGTTTTCCATGAATTTGATACACTAGATGCATGCTGGATAGCGGTCGATGTGTGGAGTAATAGTAGTAGATGCAGGTAGGAGTCGGTCTACTAATCTTGGACGTGATGCCTATATAATGATCATTGCCTGGATATTGTCATAATTATTCGATGTTCTATCAATTGCCCAACATTAATTTGTTTACCCACCATGTGCTATTTCTTGAGAGAAGCCACTAGTGAAATCTACGACAACCGGGTCTATTTTCCCATCATATATTTGCATATCTATATTGCTATTTGCCTTTTCTTTTATTTTCCGATCTATATTATCGAAAACCCAAAAATACCTCGCTATGATTTATTTGTCGTTATTTGCATATATCAATCTACCACAATTTTTATCCCTGTCAGCTTGACAATTTTTGGCACTGTTACCCAAAAGGGATTGACAACCCCTTTTACATGTCAGGTTGTAAGTATTTCTTCTTTGTGTTTAGGTACCATTTACATTGTATTGCTTGGTTCTCCTACTGGTTTCATAACCTTGGTTTCATAACTGAGGGAAATACCTACCATAGTTGTGCTGCATCATCCCTTCCTCTTTGGGGAAATACCGACGTAGTTCAAGCGACATCAGAAAGCGACTCGTCGACTCGGTCGACTTAGTCGTCAGCGAAGTATAAGTGGGACACCCTTTTCAACCGGGCCATGAACTTAATGATGGGACACCCGCCTGGCCAGCGGCCGTAATATGGATGTGTGCTATCATAAAGAGGACCCCGAGGTCAAAAGACAGAGAAAGAAGTTCAGTCAAGTGACTATCAATGAGAAGGTGGAGCGGGCGATCGAGAAAGCAAAAGCTGATACCAAAGTTGAGGCAATCTGGGAAGTAGTAGCTGCCTGCAGAAATGATATGGCAGCTGCCTTTACAAGCTTGATTCCAACTGTGGTCAGCTGGTTGCAACAAAATCCAAACGCGGCACCAACTGATTTTCCCATGCACAGCTTCACCGGGAGAAACTCAATGAACACCGCACCCACACCCATACCTGATATGGCAACCGCACCCGCGCCTACTCCAGCACCTGCTCCCGTACCCTCTCACACCAGCCCTAGCACCGTCTCTGGCTTGAACGTCAGGCCATCGACAGTGGCTGAGCTCGATGCCCTCACGGTAAATACTCGTCACAACCTCATCAACACAACTAATTAATCTCTAGTTCCCGTTCTTTTGGGATCTCTGACGCCGCACACATACATGTCTTCGCAGGCCGACTCCACTCCGTGCACCCTCCTTTACCACATGAAGGGCGGGTTGGTGGATGTTGGGAAGGGTACTATAGTGAAGCCCAAGGATCAATTGTTCCATAGCCGGAGATGCCTGATAATGCCTTAAGGGTCTCTATGGCAAGTGTGAAAGCGGGCTACGAGGGTTTTCCTAGTCCCATAAAAACATGTGGAGAGGATGACAAGACCCCCACGCAGCTTGGCCAATACAAAAAATTGGCCGATCTTGTGGCCGAAGAATCTTATTCGTGTGGAGGTGGTCAGGAGCACACCAACGGGACCTCAGGAAGGTATGACCACTACCCCACCTACACAACTACAACAACCATCGTCTGTGCTGCTGGGTGAGATCGAGAGATACGAGGAAGGAGGGCCAACCGTTCTGATGGTTGGTGACATTGGCCCCAATGAAGAGAATATGGATCATGACATGGAGGAGGATGACCCTCTCCAGTATCTCAATACCGGCTTTCACAATGAAGTAATGATGAGTCAACCATATGAATATGAGATGCATGGTGTACCAGAGTCGGAACATCCTCAGGAGTGCAAGAAGTCTTTGTTCATGCAATCCTCGCAGGACACGCGTCTAGATGCCGATTCCACCCAAGCTCAACTAATTAGCTAGAGGTCTTCAATGCCGAGCCCGACAACACTAGGGGCGGTGCTCAGGGAGGGTCTGACAAACACACCAGCAACTGAGCCCACCAAGAAGAAGCAGATGAAGAGACCGACAAGAAAATGCAATAAAGCTGCTAATGTTGCTTCTAGCAGCCAGCCGCCTCCGCGGACTAGGGTCGATAGTGTACCGGTGAAACATGCGCCATTAATCCATGTCACGGGAAAGCCAATGGTACCGGCAGATGCGCTAGCTGCCATAACAGGGGATCTCAATAGACTCCATGGCCATGTGTTGTCGACAGAGAGAAGCCTCCTCGCCTCGGATGATCCAGGATAGCCACTTTATATAGTTCATGTGTCGTGCAGTGGCAAGATGTATGTCCACACATGCCCCGCGGACCTCTTCTTCCTACAATTTGATTACATCTTCCAGATGTTTCAAATGATGACACTCGATTTTACGTTCGTCCGCTTGTATACGTTGCACATGAACTACACCGCCGGGAGAGACCAAATCACTGGTCTTGCGGTCGCGGACCCATACTACATGCATGAGGGCTTCTTGTCAATCAACAAAGACAACCGCCAATATGCGAGGGAGTACATCAAAGAGTTCTTGGTCAGCAATAAGGACAAAGAAACGATTCTCCTACCTTATCATCCCGGGTAAGTCCAGATAGCCACTATATATAACACATACATCCTTTCGTGCATTTCAATAATTACTTTGCATGCATGGAGGCTAACTTGATCGGGTATTTTGCGCAGCAGGGAGGGCCATGCTGTTCTCATCGTTCTTTACCCACGTTTCTCTCGCGCACTATATTTGGACCCGTCGAAGGACATAGAGAAGAAGGATTACACACACATAGAGTGTGTTATGGACAAAGCTCTCATGAGTTTCAGCATGCGGGGTGGGTACATTGAAGTCAAAAAAACAAGTAAGGTCGGGCTGTGTTTCGGCCATAAGACTAACTTCTGTTGCCTCCAACGACCGGCAACAAGTGATAATGATGGATTCTACGTCATCCATCTAATGATGGAGTACATAAGGGATGTGCAATCACTTTGCATGACATCTTCATCTGATGCCCATATCCAGAGATGGGCCGAAGCCTTTGGAACCGTGTCGGATAATCGACTTCGAAATGATTTCTATCGAATCCAGTAGGAAATTGCGTCCATCATCATGAAAGACGTCCTCAAAGAGAATGGGATGTTCTACGGCGGCCCAATATCGCGAGCTGACGTCCCACCCCGCATAGCCCTACAGCGTCAGGACATGACGCCTTTCACTAAGCTTGGGTGCATCCTGCCGGATATGGCCAGATGGGAAGAGTGCACTGCTTGATAGCAGAATGAAAACCGAACCTAGTTACTTGAGATTCATAGCGCAACAGAGGATTCAGAACCGGCACCGCGAAAACTACTATGTAATCCCGCTTTTTCTCATCGTGGTTGCTCTTCTGTCGTATGTCATAGTTCAGGTAGATAATGAAACATGTGTGCGCGGTGACAATGTAAGAGACATGTGATAATTAACTCGTATCGCTATTTTGAGATGATGAGATCGACATCATTTGTGTTCGGTAATGATGATATGATGAGACTATGTTGTATTACTTTGATAATGATGATGAGACATTCCCTTTTTCATATATTTTCAATGTATGTGTATGTTGTAATTGTATAAAACCTGCAAAAATATAAATACAACATAATAAAAAAAAGAAAAAACTAGCAGCAGCGAGGGGCTTTAGAGTACCAGCAATGCTTCCTTACCGTAGCGTGGTTCCTAGGGACGCGCTACAGAAAGTTAGCAGTAGCAATGGGTAGAGGCGCGCTACTGGTAGGTGTAAGTAGCAGTAGCACTGGGTAAGAACCGCACTACTGCTAAAAAATAGCTGTAGCACCGTAGCAGTAGCGTGGGCACCCGCGCTACTACCACTAGCCCAAAAACCGGCGCTACTAGTGGGCCTTTTCCTAGTAGTGCTTGGGTGTTCGTAGGAAAATATTTGATTTTCATGCTTCGTTCCCAAACACGGATATGGAATGCCTTTTTTGAGGCATGACACCACTACTAGGAAAATGGCTATAGATGGGATGGGCACTAATGGCGCACTATACATGTGGTGCGCCATTAGTAAATACTAATGGCGCATCATGTGTTGGTGTGCCATTAGTGTGCAAATACTAATGGCGCACCACATCCCACGATGCGCCATTAGTAATTTTTTTTTTCAAAACTACTAATGGCGCACCGTGGGAGTGGTGCGCCATTACTAGTTTCAACTAGTAATGGCGCACCCTGGGAGTGGTGCGCCATTGCTATGTGCAGCATCGACCGGCCCTGATTCGAGAGAATCCAATCCAACCAAAGCAACACAACACAACACAACGCTTCCTCCTCCTCTCCCCTCGAATCGATCCCCTCCAAACCCGCCGCCGCCGCCGTGGACCTCCTATCCCCATCCCCACCGGCGTTCTCGTCTCCTCTAGCCTCACCGTCGACCTCCCGCCCCGCCCTGCATCCCGTCGCCGGAGCCCCCACCCTCTTCCCTCTCCGTCTCTTCCTAGGAGGGAGCGAGGCCTCAGATCCACATGCCGCGGAAACCATCGCCACCGCGTCCTACTCCTTCCACCCCACCTAGCCGCCCTCCGCCTCCACAGCTCTCCGTCCCTCCCTCCCTCCTCGCGCCCGCAACCATGTCGATCGAGCTCAGGACCTCTCTCCTCCAAGACCAAGACGCAGGCAGCAGGCCAGGGCGACTTCAGCGCCCCCACAACCGGAGAGGAGGGGAGTGGAGGCGGAGATGTGCTGCTGCACGGGCTGACGGGGAAGAACAAGCAGGCATGGAAGGAGGACAAGATCCGCAGCACGGCGGTGCTGGTCAAGAGCGGCGTGCTCGACCTCGGCGACTTCAACTCATCCGTCCTCGACGGCGTCCACAAGATCCTCGACGGCCAAGGACGATGGCGTCTCCTTCCATCTCGTCAGCGCCACTGCACCCAACCCCCGTAAGCAGTCGCCTCCTCTCCCTTCCTCTCACCCCCGCCCTACATCTCTGAACTCACCACGCCGTCTCCTTCCCTACACCGCGTGCGTTTCAGTTTTCCTCTTGGCCTTGTCCCTGCATTTGTATTGTTGATTTTAATCCAAAATAAAAGAGCAAGCAGTGCAGATTTGGTTCCTTTTCTTTTCTTGCCGGAGCCAATATTTGTAATTTATACAGTTTTTATATTTCCAAAAGGGAGATGCAATCAACGATGGCAGGGGAGTCAGTTTTTCCGGGTCACATTTGAGTGGTCGAAAGACTCACAGGGCATCACCAGCGCCATTCCGAGTTCTTCCTCAAGACGCCCACCCTCGACGGCGTTCTCGCAACAAGAGTTCTCGCGTGTGTTTCAGTTTGCCTCTGGCGTTCTCACAACAATCTGTACTAGCTGCCATCTGTATTGATTTTAGTTTTTTTAAAAAGACGATCTGTATTGATTTTGATTCATTTTCTTTTCTTGGTGAATGCACGACCTGTTTCCTATGTATGTATAGGTACACTTACTATGTTTTCAAAGTTGGCTGGCACAGAGCAAAGTCATCAACCAATGCCATCTTCCAGTCATTCTTTGTTTATCTGAATCACTCACTGTAATTTGTAGTACTTGGAAATTTACTTGTGGCAGTATGAAGCTTTATTTTAGTAATATACTTGGAGAATTCCAAATTGATTTTGAGAGC
>NC_041383.1:23394226-23399013 GCF_002162155.2 Triticum dicoccoides
TGCTTCCTTTACTAATCTAATTAGGGATTGAAGGTTGTCAACAAAGAAAGGAAGAAAGAAAGAAAGATCCATTTCTCCATGGAAGGAGGAAGGGACATCTTGATCGCAAGTGACTGACTGGAAGAAACTGAGGGAGGTAAGATGCATGCATATTCAACTTGCTGGTTTTCCAAGTTTTTGTTCAATCAACTTGTGGGTCGACATGGCCGGCGTTGCTGGATGGCATGGCATGTCACACCCGCGCCTGCAGGTCCTATGTGTAGCAATGGCACAACTTAGTGGATCCTTTTAATTTAGGATCTATTCTCCTACTCTCTGAATATTGTTTCCATAAGCTCCATTTTATCTTCAGTTACCTCAACTTGTACAATGTTAAGTGAGTTATCAAAACGGTGAATTACTGTATTTTGTACAATGTTGGTTAACACTTAACTTGACTATTCTTCATTTTGAAACATTAGCCGGCAACCTCTCCAACATGCTGCTCATGACCACCTCCCCAACCAGATGCTGTTGGTAAGCTCTCTCTTCTCCCCCTCCATCTATTTGCTATGCACACATGTATGCAAGATGGAAATCCATCTATTTAACTCGATTTTGCTGAAAAATGTTTATTTTTATCCTGTTGGATGTGTAGGCAGTAGAGGAAGTATGGATGCTAATTTTTTTTCACTCAATAAAATCCTTGTGTGTGCTAATTATGCATTGGCAGTAGGCAGTAGACTTAGCCATTTGTCGAGATGAGGACCCTATGGCACAGCGAGCCGCACTGGACGGTGGCGCAATGCATGAGGTACAGAACTTAAACTCCTTCATCGTCACATCAATCACAACGTTTATGTCACTAAATATTTAATTTCTTAGGAATAGAGCATGTCTCCTTGGGCTAAACTATAACAAAGTTCAGAATATTAAAGTTTAGATTATTAACCTTAACTTTCATTTATCAAAGATCTGCACACTTTGTTTTGGATCCAGACACGTAGGCTCGTCTAATGTGATCGGATCTGGCCAGATTCCTTTTGATGCATCACCTGTTACTCTTTTCGGTGAATTATGTTAGTAGTAATCTTGGTTAGCTAGTTGCATGTGTGTTGTTAGCAGGATTAGCGTGGCCGTAGCTTAGGTCAACTGGTCAAGCATGTACCTTATGTTTTGTCTCATGTAAAAAGCTTAGGACTGTGTTTATTGAATAATTAAGTTCTTCCGACAGGGAACTATGCATCCTGAATGGCATAGACTCTTGGCTTCATGAAATGACCCATGTCTATGATTCAAGGTATCTTAGATCTTCGATGTCGGATGCAAATAATTGCTCAATTTCACTTCTCTGCAATGTTCATTCTCACATATTTCTATCATTCTTTGCAGGGATAAAGTAAGGAAAAAGAAGAAAAGATTACTAGAAGATTAGTTTTAGAATTTTCTTTTATTTCCTTGTAATTTTTCTTTTATTGGATACTTGTAAAGACATTGTAATATTCTTACTATAATAAAAATTATGATTCTATTTAATTTTTTGTTTTTAAATTATTTTTCCTTGTAGGTTGTTTTATGTAAATTTAGATTTTTTTGTTTTCCAAATACATTACTAGTGGCGCATTTCAGCCCTTATTAGTGGCGCACCTTCCTTTATTACTAGTGGTGCACCTATAAGGCTATTAATGGCGCACCTAGAGGGAATACTAGTGGAGCACCTAAGGGTTAGTAGTGGCGCATCAGAGGTGCGCCATTAGTATCTGGTATACTAGTGGCGCACCTGTGGTGCACCATTAGTAAAAAATACTAGTGACGTGTTACTAATGGCGCACCAGTAGTGCGCCATTAGTAGGCAAAACTGGTGCGCCATTAGTAGGCCTTTTCCTAGTAGTGCAGGTCACTGTCCGCAGACGCGCCCGCAAGCATTTGAGGGGTCGGATTTGCCAAGTCTGGCTGTAGATGCTCTTAGCTAGTGCCAGTAATGCCAATTCGAAGTTGGCCATGCTTCGATCAACTTGAATAACCAGGTCCAATCCTCACAAGCCTTCATATGTAACAAATGTCAATCCCGAGAGCTAGTTGAAGAGCATGTGTTCTAGAAACTGGCAACAAGATACAGAAGGCATTGCTACTGCCCCTACAAGAGGATTATGTAGCTTAATTGCTATTGAATTTATCCATAAGTTCATGTCATATGGCTCTGCTACTTAATTGCCACTGAAGTTCTTGTGTTTGGAGGCGGAGATAGAGAGGGCGAGAGACACCCCTGGCTCTCGCGCCGTCCCTCTTGGGCGACACGGGAGCGCCCTCAAACCCTAGTTGCGAACTCCTCTCCTCCCTCCTCCCCCTCCCCGCCACCACCCGAGGAGCCCGCCGGTTGCCGTGCGTGTTCCGGTGAAGGTGGCGCCGTGGATCTGCTACCTCGCGTCCATGTGAGGGGATCTAAAAGCCAGGGCAGCGGCCCAGGGTGGAGATGGCAGCGTCATCTCTCCGGTGGATGGCGCACGCGGGGGCTGGCCGTCCTCTTCGATCGTGTGGGTGGCGTGAGGGCGGAGAGGTCTTGATGCAACGGCGGGTGGCTCTTCTTCCTCCTAGCCCCTTCCCCTCGTGGTGGTCTCCTCTTGCCGATCTGGTGGCTGGCCCGTCAGATCTGGCCATCGAGGACGGGGTGGTGGAGTCTTGGAACGGGGGAAAACCCTGGTTGACTCCGCATCGACCTCGACGTCAGCGGCGCTCTGGTGCCGTTCTCCCTCTTGAGGATGGGTCAAGCTTTCAGATCTGCTCCCCTCCTCCCCCTTCCTTCCCGGGCGAAAGTCTTGGCCTTTTGGCCGGACGGTGGAGGCGTTTGGGCATCTCGGTCCTCCTTGGACGCGTCGTTCGAGGGGTGGTTGGCGGTTGCGGGCCCGGTACGTGGTTGTGGGTGGCGGCGGCGGTGCTCGGCTCCCCTGGTTGCCGGCGTTGGTGGTGGCGTGTGGATCCTTCCGCATCTTTCAGCGGCTTCCTGCCTTAGCTGTTGTTTGGCTTGCAGGCCGGTGGTGGGCATCCGCATGTTCGCAACAGTCTGGAGGAAGGGGAGATAGTGGTCTCCCTCCAGCTGTGGCCTGAGGCAGCGGGCGGCGAAGTCGATGGTTTCCTTCAAGCGGTCCGGATCTTCATGTCCACGGCAATTGTTGGTGGCGGGTGGCTTCGGCCCTGCTGTTCTGGTTGTGCAAGACCTCCGGCGGCTTGATCACAACTTCTCTTGATGCTCTGTTCGTTGCTACTCTTGGCCGTAGTGAATTATGCATGTATTTTTCAATTTTTGGTCAAGTCTTTGCCTTTGTAATTCAGCTTCATTGTATCTTAGACGGTTGATGGCTTCATTAATTTGAAGTCGGGCCTTCGTGCCTTTTCTCTAATAAAAAAATTTCTTGTGTTTTAAATGAGACGTGAATTTATACATCTATGCGATATGAGCAGTGTCATGCATATATGTCTCTACCAGCGTCTCTTCTGGATGCATTTCTTGAATTAGCTATATCTATTATGAATGCATCTCTCAGATGTAGCTTCCATGTTCAATTTCTTTTTACTATTATGGGTTGGCACGGAGCATGACTACCTATTGCGCGGATATTTATTCAAATTCAGTGCCTCTGAATAAATCTCAAGTCTCAACGGCTCCCCTCTAAAAAATCAGCTTTACTATCAAAAGAAAAGGAAAAAGACTACTCCAAGTGTCAAACATTCCGTTGAGACAACTTTAAACAAGTCACGAAGTACATCCTCAGCATATACTCCATCCGTTCCAAATTAGTTGACTTCCATTTGTCTAGACATGGATGTATTTAGACACTAAACAAGTATAGATACATCCACATATCTAGACAAGTGGGGGTTAAGTATTTTGGAACGGAGGGAGTAATAGTTTACACCTAACATGCATGGGTTTCCCACATGATTATATGATACTACTCGTAAACCCTTACATTCTACGCACGGTCTAGTATGTTGAGGACGTTAACATTGAATTATTTTAATTCAAAGATTAGAATTAATATTTTTAGTTGACATCAGTCTTGCAATTACTTAATTGTTTAATTGCTTTCGTTCAGGTGGCAAACATGAATTTTCACGGAAGCCATGACATGGTTTAGTGAAACCATTATTGAAAGAACACATACCAACTGAATTGGAGCCACTTAAAAATTAAGCCTTCCAATTTGCAAAAAATATATCTGAACTTATTCCGCATTGGGGCACATTGCATAATACGCTTAGCTTAGGTGTCAAATGGTATTGAATTGTACGATATAGAGATTTCTCACTTTGTGCTCTTGGAAACCGATAACCTTTAACCCTTACTCATTTCTCCCTTTATATCTGGTTAGTGTATCCTTCATTCATGATCAGTTTTTACTTCACCTCTTTAGGGCCATTCCTTGGTCACTTTGACGTATGTAATCTGTTTTTTTCCTTTTAAGCCATCCCTATAGAATGATCATCACCTATTATAAAAATTATTCTCAAATAAAGTTGCTTATTCATTAGTATAATTTCTTTTCATCATTTGTGAATTCTTTTTATCCCAACCTCTATAATATTTGTTCAAATACCTCTAAAAAAATCTAATTGCTGAAAATAAATGTTCACCATATCTATTTTCCCTTTTCGCTTGTAAGCCACACATACTTTTGTGATAATTTTGGTCATGGTTCAGTCACAAATTATTCATCTATTACTAAAATTGTTGTAATCTTCAAAGTTTTTGTTCACTCAAATAATATCAGTTCTTTGTTTTTTGTTATATATATTGGGATTACATAGCC
>NC_041383.1:23399248-23420793 GCF_002162155.2 Triticum dicoccoides
ATTTTTCATCCGAGATAATCTTACGATTGTTTCATAAATAAATTGCATTTGGAATACAAATAGTTTTACATTCATATTGATTCACTAGGTAAAATTTGGCATAAGAAAACAAAAATATAGGTCATAAGACTAGAAAAATTGGATTTTCAATATATTTTAAACATTTGTAATTTTACGTAACATCAAATATATTTTACGGCGGTTATATACTTTCTTACGTTCTCTCTTTACTTATGAAATGTGTTTAGCAGTGCACTCAAAGTACATAATATGATTAATGCTCCAACACTACATCGTCATTAGTACAAGACGAACAATAATACTCCCCTTATCTCATAATAAAGAGCGCGCGTCGTGGAGTGCCTGTGCGAGGGGGCCTTGCCACCAGGGAGCGTCTGCATGAGGGCGAGCCTGGGAGGACCAGAGGAACATGCCGCTGCTTAGCATAGGATTGGTATGTCTCCTAGCTGGCTCGAATGAGCGCCGAACAGATGAGAGGAACAGGACCTGACGAAATACCGTTCACCTTATGCCGAACAGATGTTCTTGTGCAAATTTTTATTTATTTTTCTGATCGAAGCTGGTTTGTAACTAAATTAAATTTCCTTATGTCTAGTGGGGCACTTTCAAACCGAAAACCAAAATTTGAAACCGAACCGAACCATTTTAATCGAAATATAGGCTAAATCGGTTTTTGGTTATTCGGTTTGGTTTCAAAAAATAGGAATTATTTGGTGTTTAATTTTAAATCGGTTTTCGATTGAGAAAAAGCGTATACACCGAAGTAACCGAATTATGAGTCCACTACCCTTGTTTCTCTCAGGCGTAAGCACAATAAGATAGGCAATTAGTCTAAGTCGCTAGCTAGTTGTGTATTGCGTTGGAAATTAAACATAGATTCATGCAATCACAAGAGCATCGATCCAGTGCATAGATTATAGGATCTCATGCATGCAAATACTAATTGGTAGCTATTTTTGTAGATGATTGACGGCTATGTCTGTACAAAGTATAACAAATCGTTACATGATACGTTGCTTCAACTGATGGTGGTGCACACGTATTCTGGTTTGTAATTAAATTAAATTTCCTTATGTCTAGTGGGGCAGAGAAGTTGAGCTTGAGTTGGCCTTGGAGATGAAATTGCTGGTGAAAGGTTTTAGATCTAAAGCACAAAATAAGGAAAAAGGAACGGATGATTGAGTTATCCAGAGAAGATGAACAGTAGAGGTGGTGCCTGGTGGGGATTCCTGTCCATAAATGTTGGCTACAGCAGAGTACGGTTCAGCAGCTGATTGTTGAGAGTTGGAAATATTATCTGCTACATGCTGTGTGATGTCACGCTACCAGGTGCTATAGTGACGGTACACTATGGTGCTCCTTCCTAGTTCCCCCATGTTCGCAAGCAAAGAATTGGTTGAACGGTTTTCTTAGTCACTTGTAAATAAAACACACACACACACACACACACACACACACACACACACACACACACACACACACACACACACACACTGACACACACTGACACACACACAGAGGAAAATGCCTATGTAATACGTATACCACATAAATGAATTATTGTTATACCTTTATTATTATTATTAATGTACTTATTCAGCAATTACTAGATGTCCAAAAGTGAGTCTCATTGGAAATTACATTTGAAACCGCATATTATAGTATATTTATATAAGTAAACTGCAATTTTTGTACTTAAAACCGATATATTGCATAAACAAAGAGCTTAGACAATATTGTTTTCCTAAAACTTGCATGGAGGTATAATAAAATAATTGATAAGGCATATTGAGAATGATAAAGAGGTACATATTATTATTTAAGAGGTATACTTGAATGTGGGTGTAGATACTCCCATGAGTATGGAAAATTATAGTAACACAGTATAGGAAATATAGTAATTTATAAAAAAAACTAAATTTCAAACTTGGATAGTACAAAATTTATTTTTACTACATTTTGCACATTTTTAATGTATATACGTAGTAGCACTATTATGATCATAGGATCAAAATATTATTCTGCTAACTTCTGCCCTATAAGGACGCGACAGAGATGTTTTCGAAACTAACAAAACCAGGGGGGAAAAGGTAAATCCTAAAAATAGCCAACCCACCCCAAGCCTCTTTGTCTCCCCACATCCCGCACCACCCACCTTCCCCGACCCATCCGCCTCCACCCCACCGCTCGAGCCCCACCACCAACTGACGGCACCGTCACTGCCCCGCCACCACAGCCCCCCAACCCACCCACAACCGCCGCCCCCACCGCCACAACCACTGCCTCGTCCCCATTGGCGGCGCCGCCCCCACCCCGCCATTAACCGGCACCGCCGCCTCCGCCTCATCACAAGATAGGAGATGACAACGCCGCGCCCCGAGATGCTGGGCATGCCACCAACCGCTGGATCCCGCGGGCACATGTCGGCTCCCAACTGTTGGATCTCGCCTACGGCTGAGAACGGAAGCCCTCCCCACCGCCGACCAGCGCCACCTTAACCCTCCCCCATCTTCTCCATGCCTCATCCCGCGCGTGCCCAGGATCCCTGCCGCCGCCATCCTGGATCCCTCTAGTGACACCGCCCCACAATGCGTGTAGCCGTTCGTGGCCTCCTGCGGCCCACAACTCCAGCGCACCAGCACACCAGTGTTGTGGAACGTTGCAGAAAATAAAATTTTTCCTACGGTTTCATCAAGATCCATCTATGAGTTCATCTAAGCAACGAGTGAAAGGGGAGATGCATCTACATACCACTTTGTAGATCGCGAGCGGAAGCGTTCAAAAGAACGGGGTTGAGGTAGTCGTTCTCGTCGTGATCCTATCACCGGAGATCCTAGCGCCGAACGGACGACACCTCCGCGTTCAACACACGTACGGTCAGCGTGACGTCTCCTCCGTCTTGATCCAGCAAGGGGGAAGGAGAGGTTGATAACGATCCAGCAGCACGACGGCGTGGTGGTTGATGCAGCAGAACTCCGGCAGGGCTTCGCCAAGCTGCCGCGGGAGAAGAACGAGGTGTAGCAGGGGGAAGGCGCCAAGACACAAGGGTGCGGCTGCCCTCCCCTTGCCCTCCTTTATATAGGCCCCCAGGGGGGGCGCCGGCCCTGGGAGATGCAATCTCCCAAGGGGGCGGTGGCCAAGGGGGGTGGAGTGCCCCCAAGGCAAGTGGTGCGCCCCCCACCTAGGGTTTCCAACCCTAGGCGCAGGGGGGCCCAAGGGGGGGCGCACCAGCCCACTAGGGGCTGGTTCCCCTCCCACTTCAGCCCACAGGGCCCTCCGGGATAGGTGGCCCCACCCGGTGGACCCCCGGGACCCTTCCGGTGGTCCCGGTACAATACCGGGTGACCCCAAAACTTTCCCGATGGCCGAAACAACATTTCCTATATAGTTTTCTTTACCTCCGGACCATTCCGGAACTCCTCGTGACGTCCGAGATCTCATCCGGGACTCCGAACAACATTCGGTTTGCTGCATACTCATATTCATACAACCCTAGCGTCACCGAACCTTAAGTGTGTAGACCCTACGGGTTCGGGAGACATGCAGACATGACCGAGACGGCTCTCCGGTCAATAACCAACAACGGGATCTGGATACCCATGTTGGCTCCCACATACTCCTCGATGATCTCATCGGATGAACCACGATGTCGAGGGTTCAAGCAACCCCGTATGCTATTCCCTTTGTCAGACGGTATGTTACTTGCCCGAGACTCGATCGTCGGTATCCCAATACCTCGTTCAGTCTCGTTACCGGCAAGTCACTTTACTCGTACCATAATGCATGATCCCGTGACCAGACACTTGGTCACTTTGAGCTCATTATGATGATGCACTACCGAGTGGGCCCAGTGATACCTCTCCGTCATACGGAGTGACAAATCCCAATCTCGATCCGTGTCAACCCAACAGACACTTTCGGAGATACCTGTAGTGCACCTTTATAATCACCCAGTTACGTTGTGACATTTGGTACACCCAAAGCACTCCTACGGTATCCGGGAGTTACACGATCTCATGGTCTAAGGAAGAGATACTTGACATTGGAAAAGCTCTAGCAAAATGAACTACACGATCTTGTGCTATGCTTAGGAATGGGTCTTGTCCATCACATCATTCTCCTAATGATGTGATCCCGTTGTCAACGACATCTAATGTCCATAGTCAGGAAACCATGACTATCTGTTGACCAACGAGCCAGTCAACTAGAGGCTTACTAGGGACGTATTGTGGTCTATGTCACACGTGTATTACGATTTCCGGATAATACAATTATAGCATGAATAAAAGACAATTATCATGAACAAGGAAATATAATAATAATCCTTTTATTATTGCCTCTAGGGCATATTTCCAACAGTCTCCCACTTGCACTAGAGTCAATAATCTAGTTACATTGTGATGAATCGAATACCCACAGAGTTCTGGTGCTGATCATGTTTTGCTCGCGGAAGAGGTTTAGTCAATGGATTTGCGACATTCAGATCCGTATGTACTTTGCAAATATCTATGTCTCCATCTTGAACATTTTCACGGATGGAGTTGAAGCGACGCTTGATGTGCCCGGTCTTCTTGTGAAACCTGGGCTCCTTGGCAAGGGCAATAGCTCCAGTGTTGTCACAGAAGAATTTGATCGGCCCCGACGCATTGGGTATGACTCCTAGGTCGGTGATGAACTCCTTCACCCATATTGCTTCATGCGCTGCCTCCGAGGCTGCCATGTACTCCGCTTCACATGTAGATCCCGCCACGACGCTCTGCTTGCAGCTGCACCAGCTTACTGCTCCACCATTCAACATATACACATATCCGGTTTGTGACTTAGAGTCATCCAGATCTGTGTCAAAGCTAGCGTCGACGTAACCCTTTATGACGAGCTCTTCGTCACATCCATAAACGAGAAACATGTCCTTTGTCCTTTTCAGGTACTTCAGGATATTCTTGACCGCTGTCCAGTGTTCCTTGCCAGGATTACTTTGGTGCCTTCCTACCAAACTCACGGCAAGGTTTACATCAGGTCTGGTACACAGCATGACATACATAATAGATCCTATGGCTGAGGCATAGAGGATGACGCTCATCTCTTCTTTATCTTTTGCCGTGGTCGGGCATTGAGCCGAGCTCAATCTCACACCTTGCAGTACAGGCAAGAACCCTTTCTTGGACTGATCCATTTTGAACTTCTTCAAAATCTTATCAAGGTATGTGCTTTGTGAAAGACCTATGAGGCATCTCGATCTATCCCTATAGATCTTGATGCCTAATATATATGCAGCTTCTCCAAGGTCCTTCATTGAAAAACACTTATTCAAGTAGGCCTTAATGTTGTCCAAGAATTCTACATCATTTCCCATCAAAAGTATGTCATCTACATATAATATGAGAAATGCTACAGAGCTCCCACTCACTTTCTTGTAAACACATGCTTCTCCATAAGTCTGCATAAACCCAAACGCTTTGATCATCTCATCAAAGCGAATGTTCCAACTCCGAGATGCTTGCACCAGCCCATAAATGGATCGCTGGGGCTTGCATATTTTGTTAGCATTCTTAGGATCGACAAAACCCTCCGGCTGCATCATATATAGTTCTTCCTTAAGATGCCCGTTAAGGAATGCCGTTTTGACGTCCATCTGCCATATCTCATAATCATAGTATGCGGCAATTGCTAACATGATTCGGACGGACTTAAGCTTCGCTACGGGAGAGAAAGTCTCATCATAGTCAATCCCTTGAACTTGTCGATAAGCCTTAGCGACAAGTCGAGCTTTATAGATGGTGACATTACCATCCGCGTCCGTCTTCTTCTTAAAGATCCATTTGTTTTCTATCGCTCGCCGATCATCGGGCAAGTCAGTTAAAGTCCATACTTTGTTTTCATACATGGATTCTATCTTGGATTTCATGGCTTCAAGCCATTTGTTAGAATCTGGGCCCGCCATCGCTTCTTCATAGTTCGAAGGTTCACCGTTGTCTAACAACATGATTTCCAGGACAGGGTTGCCATACCACTCTGGTGTGGAACGTGTCCTTGTGGACCTATGAAGTTCAGTAGCAACTTGATCAGAAGTACCTTGATAATCATCATTAATTTCCTCTCCATTCGGTGTAGGCACCATAGGAATGTTTTCCTGAGCTGCAGTACTTTCCGGTTCAAGAGGTAGTACTTCATCGAGTTCTACTTTCCTCCCACTTACTCCTTTCGAGAGAAACTCCTTTTCCAGAAAGGATCCGTTCTTGGCAACAAAGATCTTGCCCTCGGATCTTAAGTAGAAGGTATACCCAATGGTTTCCTTAGGGTATCCTATGAAGACGCATTTTTCCGACTTGGGTTCGAGCTTTTCAGGTTGAAGTTTCTTGACATAAGCATCGCATCCCAAAACTTTTAGAAACGATAGCTTAGGTTTCTTCCCAAACCATAATTCATACGGTGTCGTCTCAACGGATTTAGACGGTTCCCTATTTAAAGTGAATGTAGCTGTCTCTAGAGCGTATCCCCAAAATGATAGCGGTAAATCGGTAAGAGACATCATAGATCGCACCATATCCAATAGAGTGCGATTACGACGTTCGGACACACCGTTACGCTGAGGTGTTCCAGGCGGCGTGAGTTGTGAAACGATTCCACATTTTCTTAAGTGTGTACCAAATTCGTGACTTAAATATTCTCCTCCATGATCCGATCGTAAGAATTTTATCTTTCGGTCACGTTGATTCTCTACTTCATTCTGAAATTCCTTGAACTTTTCAAAGGTCTCAGACTTGTGTTTCATCAAGTAGACATACCCATATCTACTCAAGTCATCAGTGAGAGTGAGAACATAACGATATCCTCCGCGAGCCTCAACGCTCATTGGACCGCACACATCCGTATGTATGATTTCCAATAAGTTGGTTGCTCGCTCCATTGTTCCGGAGAACGGAGTCTTAGTCATTTTACCCATGAGGCATGGTTCGCACGTGTCAAATGATTCATAATCGAGAGACTCTAAAAGTCCATTAGTATGGAGCTTCTTCATGCGCTTGACACCTATGTGACCAAGACGGCAGTGCCACAAGTATGTGGGACTATCGTTATGAACTTTACATCTTTTGGTATTCACACTATGAATATGTGTAACATTACGTTCGAGATTCATTAAGAATAAACCATTGACCATCGGGGCATGACCATAAAACATATCTCTCATATAAATAGAACAACCATTATTCTCGGATTTAAATGAGTAGCCATCTCGTATCAAACGAGATCCAGATACAATGTTCATGCTCAAACTTGGCACTAAATAACAATTATTGAGGTTTAAAACTAATCCTGTAGGTAAATGTAGAGGTAGCGTGCCGACGGCGATCACATCGACCTTGGAACCATTCCCGACGCGCATCGTCACCTAGTCCTTCGCCAGTCTCCGCTTATTCCGCAGCTCCTGCTGTGAGTTACAAATGTGAGCAACGGCACCGGTATCAAATACCCAGGAGTTACTACGAGTACTGGTAAGGTACACATCAATTACATGTATATCAAATATACCATTAGTGTTGCCGGCCTTCTTGTCCGCTAAGTATTTGGGGCAGTTCCGCTTCCAGTGACCCTTCCCCTTGCAATAAAAGCACTCAGTCTCAGGCTTGGGTCCATTCTTTGACTTCTTCCCGGCAACTGGCTTACTGGGCGCGGCAACATCTTTACCGTCCTTCTTGAAGTTCTTCTTACCCTTGCCCTTCTTGAACTTAGTGGTTTTATTGAACATCAACACTAGATGTTCTTTCTTGATTTCAACCTCTGCTGACTTCAGCATTGAGAATACTTCAGGAATGGTCTTCACCATCCCCTGCATATTGTAGTTCAGCACAAAGCTCTTGTAGCTTGGTGGGAGCGACTGAAGGATTCTGTCAATGATCGCCTCGTCCGGGAGGTTGATCTCCAACTGGGACAGGCGGTTGTGCAACCCAGACATTTTGAGTATGTGCTCACTGACATAACTGTTTTCCTCCATCTTACAACTATAGAACTTGTCGGAGACTTCATATCTCTCGACCCGGGCATGAGCTTGGAAAACCATTTTTAGCTCCTCGAACATCTCATATGCTCCGTGCTTCTCAAAACGCTTTTGGAGCCCCCGTTCTAAGATGTAAAGCATGCTGCACTGAACGAGGAAGTAATCATCAGCACGTGATTGCCAAGTGTTCATAACGTCTTGGTTCTCTGGGATGGGTGCTTCACCTAGCGGTGCATCTAGGACATAATCTTTCTTGGCTGCTATGAGGATGATCCTCAGGTTCCGGACCCAGTCTGAATAGTTGCTGCCATCATCTTTCAGCTTGGTTTTCTCTAGGAACGCGTTGAAGTTCATGTTGACATGAGCGTTGGCCATTTGATCTACAAGACATATTTTGCAAAAGTTTTAGACTAAGTTCATGATAATTAAGTTCATCTAATCAAATTATTTAATGAACTCCCACTCAGATTAGACATCCCTCTAGTCATCTAAGTATTACACGATCCGAGTCTACTAGGCCGTGTCCGATCATGAGCGTCTTCTAGTATTCTTCTAGTCTTCTTCTTCTTCTTCTTCTTCTAACTTCTTGTTTATCATTTTTGCAGATTTGATTTAATTCACGGAAGCTTGCATGGATGGAGTGCTTCTTTTCCATTTGTGTTTTTATTTTGTATCAATGTGAAACTTTTGTGAATTGATGGATAACGGTGTTGGATGAACAATGTGAAACTTTTGTAATATGTAACGATGGAACTATGTGTTGGCTATGTATGTATATATGATGGAACTTGTGTGTTGGCTATGATTGTTATATGGATGCTTGTTGTATATATATGTGTTGGATATCTCATATGTGAAATAGTGACCTGAGATTAAGAATTTTTTTTTAAAAAATTGTTACTAATGGCGCACTACCATGTGGTGCGCCATTAGTATAGCAGACACTAGTGGCGCACTATGGGCAAAACTAATGGCGCACTGTGTGGTGCGCCATTAGTATACCAGATACGAATGGCGCACCAGTGGTGCGCCATTAGTAAAAAATACTAGTGGCATGATAGTAATGGCGCACCGGTAGTGCGCCATTAGTAGGCAAAACCGGTGCGCCATTAGTAGGCCTTTTCCTAGTAGTGTAAGTTATCCAGGTGTGGTTGAATTGACAACTCAACTGCTAATACTCAAGAATATTCTTTGGCTCCCCTTGTGTCGAATCAATAAATTTGGGTTGAATACTCTACCCTTGAAAGCTGTTGCGATCCCCTACACTTGTGGGTCATCATGGATCCCCTCACTTATATCTTCAGCCCATTCCTTCTCCTACCTCCTGAAAAAAAATCACCATAGCTCTCTCTCTCTTACTCGTGTTCTTGCTCTCAAACCCGTGGATTTCGATCTCTTTGCTCGAAGCTCCGTTTCTGAAACTGTTTTGGGGGATTGCTACTTGGTATGTACTCCTACATTGCTCGAATTATTTTTTGCTTTAGTGAATTATATTTTGAATAATTAGCTACTCTTGGTGCTGTTGTAGATGAGCTTGCATGTTGAATTCTTATAGTTCAAAGTAGTTTGAATGCTTAATATAGCATCTATGCACCCTTATAAGTAGTTGCTATCAATCTTGTGAAGTTTTGTTAACAAAAAATTTATGGAGTAAAATTTTTAAATTTTTTAGGAAAAACATGATTTTCTTTAGGAAGTTTGCCTCCAAGAAAAATGCTAAAGGAGTCATTGGGGAATCCTCTGACACTGACCTCAACACTCCGAGAAGGGCGGAAGTGTGGCCTTATGAATGGCCGCATATTCCCTTCATGGATGAGGTCGGGATCTGTCAAGAGTTCACACAATTCGCTGCTAATGCTGGGCTAACTGACTTCATTGCAGCTGAGTGTAATCAATACCACCTCCTTACATATTCCTTTGTGCAGAATTTCCATTTTCTGAGTAGGAATAATCCTCCTGAGGTGCAGTTTAATTTATATGCTGAAACCCGTCAGATACCAGTTACGAACTTTTGTGATATATGATTGATCCCTTCTGACGGGGATATAAGAGAGCCTAGACCTACAAAGTTTGAGCACTTTTATCATACTCTGTCAGTGGTAGATGAGAGAGGCGTATCGAGAGTCATTCCACTAGTTTGCAGTTGCCTTATCAATGGTCTCTTGGAGATCTGTTTGATGTAACTCCTTTTGCGGTGTGTTTGTTGGGATCTGATGAACTTTGAGTTTATGATCAGATCTATATATCCATGAAAGTTATTTGAGTTTTTTATCTCTTATATGCATGATTACTTATAGCCTCGTATTTCTTCTTCAAATCTTTGGTTTAGTTCGACCGACTAGATCGGTTTTCTTGCCATGGGAAGAGGTGCTTTGCGAAGGGTTCGATCATGCAGTGTTCTTTCCTGGTGACAGAAGGGGCAGCAAGACACGCATGTATCATTGCTATTAAGGATAACAAGATGGGGGCTATTCCTACATGAATAGATCTCGTCTACATCATGTCATCATTCTTATTGCATTACTCCGTTTTCCATGAATTTGATACACTAGATGCATGCTGGATAGCGGTCGATGTGTGGAGTAATAGTAGTAGATGCAGGTAGGAGTCGGTCTACTAATCTTGGACGTGATGCCTATATAATGATCATTGCCTGGATATTGTCATAATTATTCGATGTTCTATCAATTGCCCAACAGTAATTTGTTTACCCACCATGTGCTATTTCTTGAGAGAAGCCACTAGTGAAATCTACGACAACCGGGTCTATTTTCCCATCATATATTTGCATATCTATATTGCTATTTGCCTTTTCTTTTATTTGCATCTTTTATTTTCCGATCTATATTATCGAAAACCCAAGTATGTGGGACTATCGTTATGAACTTTACATCTTTTGGTATTCACACTATGAATATGTGTAACATTACGTTCGAGATTCATTAAGAATAAACCATTGACCATCGGGGCATGACCATAAAACATATCTCTCATATAAATAGAACAACCATTATTCTCGGATTTAAATGAGTAGCCATCTCGTATCAAACGAGATCCAGATACAATGTTCATGCTCAAACTTGGCACTAAATAACAATTATTGAGGTTTAAAACTAATCCTGTAGGTAAATATAGAGGTAGCGTGCCGACGGCGATCACATCGACCTTGGAACCATTCCCTACGCGCATCGTCACCTAGTCCTTCGCCAGTCTCCGCTTATTCCGCAGCTCCTGCTGTGAGTTACAAATGTGAGCAACGGCACCGGTATCAAATACCCAGGAGTTACTACGAGTACTGGTAAGGTACACATCAATTACATGTATATCAAATATACCATTAGTGTTGCCGGCCTTCTTGTCCGCTAAGTATTTGGGGCAGTTCCGCTTCCAGTGACCCTTCCCCTTGCAATAAAAGCACTCAGTCTCAGGCTTGGGTCCATTCTTTGACTTCTTCCCGGCAACTGGCTTACTGGGCGTGGCAACATCTTTACCGTCCTTCTTGAAGTTCTTCTTACCCTTGCCCTTCTTGAACTTAGTGGTTTTATTGAACATCAACACTTGATGTTCTTTCTTGATTTCAACCTCTGCTGACTTCAGCATTGAGAATACTTCAGGAATGGTCTTCACCATCCCCTACATATTGTAGTTCAGCACAAAGCTCTTGTAGCTTGGTGGGAGCGACTGAAGGATTCTGTCAATGATCGCCTCGTCCGGGAGGTTGATCTCCAACTGGGACAGGCGGTTGTGCAACCCAGACATTTTGAGTATGTGCTCACTGACATAACTGTTTTCCTCCATCTTACAACTATAGAACTTGTCGGAGACTTCATATCTCTTGACCCGGGCATGAGCTTGGAAAACCATTTTTAGCTCCTCGAACATCTCATATGCTCCGTGCTTCTCAAAACGCTTTTGGAGCCCCCGTTCTAAGATGTAAAGCATGCTGCACTGAACGAGGAAGTAATCATCAGCACGTGATTGCCAAGTGTTCATAACGTCTTGGTTCTCTGGGATGGGTGCTTCACCTAGCGGTGCATCTAGGACATAATCTTTCTTGGCTGCTATGAGGATGATCCTCAGGTTCCGGACCCAGTCCGAATAGTTGCTGCCATCATCTTTCAGCTTGGTTTTCTCTAGGAACGCGTTGAAGTTCATGTTGACATGAGCGTTGGCCATTTGATCTACAAGACATATTTTGCAAAAGTTTTAGACTAAGTTCATGATAATTAAGTTCATCTAATCAAATTATTTAATGAACTCCCACTCAGATTAGACATCCCTCTAGTCATCTAAGTATTACACGATCCGAGTCTACTAGGCCGTGTCCGATCATCACGTGAGACAGACTAGTCATCATCGGTGAACATCTCCATGTTGATCGTATCTTCCATACGACTCATGTTCGACCTTTCGGTCTCTATGTTCCGAGGCCATGTCTGTACATGCTAGGCTCATCAACTTAACCCTAAGTGTTTCTACGTGTGTAAATCTGTCTTACACCCGTTGTATGTGAACGTAAGGATCTATCACACCCGATCATCACGTGGTGCTTCGAAACGACGAACTTTAGCAACGGTGCACAGTTAGGGGGAACACTTTCTTGAATTTTTTTATAAGGGATCATCTTATTTACTACCGTCGTTCTAAGTAAACAAGATGCATAAAACATAATAAACATCACATGCAATTATATAGTAGTGACATGATATGGCCAATATCATATAGCTCCTTCGATCTCCATCTTCGGGGCTCCATGATCATCTTCGTCACCGGCATGACACCATGATCTCCATCATCATGATCTCCATCATTGTGTCTTCATGAAGTTGTCACGCCAACGACTACTTCTACTTCTATGGCTAACGCGTTTAGCAATAAAGTAAAGTAATTTACATGGCGTTCTTCAATGACACGCAGGTCACACAAAAAATAAAGACAACTCCTATGACTCCTGCCGGCTGTCATACTCACCGACATGCAAGTCGTGATTCCTATTACAAGAACATGATCTCATACATCACAATATATCATTCATCATTCATCACAACTTCTGGCCATATCACATCACATGACAATTGCTGCAAAAACAAGTTAGACGTCCTCTAATTGTTGTTGCATCTTTTACGTGGCTGCAATTGGGTTCTAGCAAGAACATTTTCTTACCTACGAATAACCACAACGTGATTTTGTCAACTTCTATTTACCCTTCATAAGGACCCTTTTCATCTAATCCGCTCCAACTAAAGTAGGAGAGACAGACACCCGCTAGCCACCTTATGCAACTAGTGCATGTCAGTCGGTGGAACCTGTCTCACGTAAGCGTACGTGTAAGGTCGGTCCGGGCCGATTCATCCCACAATACCGCTGAAGCAAGAAAAGACTAGTAGTGGCAAGCAAGTTGACAAGATCTACGCCCACAACAACATTGTGTTCTACTCGTGCAATAAAGAACTACGCATAGACCTAGCTCTGATACCACTGTTGGGGAACGTTGCAGAAAGTAAAATTTTTCCTACGGTTTCACCAAGATCCATCTATGAGTTCATCTAAGCAACGAGTGAAAGGGGAGATGCATCTACATACCACTTTGTAGATCGTGAGCGGAAGCGTTCAAAAGAACGGGGTTGAGGTAGTCGTTCTCGTCGTGATCCTACCACCAGAGATCCTAGCGCCGAACGGACGGCACCTCCGCGTTCAACACACGTACGGTCAGCGTGACGTCTCCTCCGTCTTGATCCAGCAAGGGGGAAGGAGAGGTTGATGATGATCCAGCAGCACGACGGCGTGGTGGTGGATGCAGCAGAACTCCGGCAGGGCTTCGCCAAGCTGCTGCGGGAGAAGAACGAGGTGTAGCAGGGGGGAAGGCGCCAAGACACAAGGATGCGCTGCCCTCCCCTTGCCCTCCTTTATATAGGCCCCCAGGGGGGCGCCGGCCCTGGGAGATGCAATCTCCCAAGGGGGCGGCGGCCAAGGGGGGTGGAGTGCCCCCCAAGGCAAGTGGTGCGCCCCCCCACCTAGGGTTTCCAACCCTAGGCGCAGGGGGGCCCCAAGGGGGGGCGCACCAGCCCACTAGGGGCTGGTTCCCCACCCACTTCAGCCCACGGGGCCCTCCGGGATAGGTGGCCCCACCCGGTGGACCCCCGGGACCCTTCCGGTGGTCCCGGTACAATACCGGGTGACCCCGAAACTTTCCTGATGGCCGAAACAGCATTTCCTATATGGTTTTCTTTACCTCCGGACCATTCCGGAACTCCTCGTGACGTCCGGGATCTCATCCGGGACTCCAAACAACATTCGGTTTGCTGCATACTCATATTCATACAACCCTAGCGTCACCGAACCTTAAGTGTGTAGACCCTACGGGTTCGGGAGACATGCAGACATGACCGAGACGGCTCTCCGGTCAATTACCAACAGCGGGATCTGGATACCCATGTTGGCTCCCACATACTCCTCGATGATCTCATCGGATGAACCACGATGTCGAGGGTTCAAGCAACCCCGTATGCTATTCCCTTTGTCAGACGGTATGTTACTTGCCTGAGACTCGATCGTCGGTATCCTAATACCTCGTTCAGTCTCGTTACCGGCAAGTCACTTTACTCGTACCGTAATGCATGATCCCGTGACCAGACACTTGGTCACTTTGAGCTCATTATGATGATGCACTACCGAGTGGGCCCAGTGATACCTCTCCGTCATACGGAGTGACAAATCCCAATCTCGATCCGTGTCAACCCAACAGACACTTTCGGAGATACCTGTAGTGCACCTTTATAATCACCCAGTTACGTTGTGACGTTTGGTACACCCAAAGCACTCCTACGGTATCCGGGAGTTACACGATCTCATGGTCTAAGGAAGAGATACTTGACATTGGAAAAGCTCTAGCAAAACGAACTACACGATCTTGTGCTATGCTTAGGAATGGGTCTTGTCCATCACATCATTCTCCTAATGATGTGATCCCGTTGTCAACGACATCTAATGTCCATAGTCAGGAAACCATGACTATCTGTTGACCAACGAGCTAGTCAACTAGAGGCTTACTAGGGACATATTGTGGTCTATGTATTCACACGTGTATTACGATTTCCGGATAATACAATTATAGCATGAATAAAAGACAATTATCATGAACAAGGAAATATAATAATAATCCTTTTATTATTGCCTCTAGGGCATATTTCCAACAACCGGGTCATGGCCGTCTCCGCTCCTGCCCTGCGTCACCGGGAGCCACCTCCCCCTATCCCCGCTGACGCCCATTCCCTGCGGCATCATGCATGCATGCTTCTTCTCTCGTTCGGCCTAGGAACTGTTTCAGTTAGATTTTGCTGACCACCATTTCTGCAGGCCAATGTGTATGTTTTCAGCAGGCCAATGTGTTGATTGGCTAAATTTTATTATTGCAAATAGTAGGGCAATGTGTTGATATTTTCGGCAGACTATTGTGTTGATTAACCGGTAATTGCCTTTGGCTCCTAGGTGCATATGCACCCATTGTCGAAATCCAAATTCCGAGAAGTTAAAAAATTCGAAACAAAAATCCCGCGTGTATATCCGGACATTTTATGTGCGTTCACAAGGTTTCAGTGAAAAACTATGTTTTTTGTGGCTTGTGTAAAAAAGATAAAGAAATGCCTCGTGAATAGTTAGAATGAAGCATCAGAAATTGTCTTTTTTACACAAGCCACAAAAAACGTCGTTTTTCACCGAAACCCTGTGAACGCACATAAAATGTCCGGATATACACGCGGGATTTTTGTTTCGAATTTTTCAACTTCTAGGAATTTGGATTTCGACAATGGGTGCATATGCACCTAGGAGCCAAAACGCCACTCTCGTTGATTAACCCATTAGTTGGGATGCCCTGGTGCTACAAAACATGTGTATTCTGAGGTTGCCATGCTGGCAAAATTTCAGTGATACATGCATGTTACTTTATGGTGGTCAAGAAATAAGATGCCTGCTACATTCTTTATATATCCAGTACTATAAAGATGGAAACATTGCACTACCCTTCCTCCTGCCTCCAATTTTCATGTGCATCTCTTCATGTGATGATTTGGGTCAATGAACTTAACCTTCTCAACCGTAGGTTTTCATAAATTCTAAGAGAAGCATGTTTTTGTAGTATTCCTTTGTTTTCGACTGATTTGTTGGTACTCTGTAAGAGCAGTGAGGATTTCGTGTTTGTTTCTTCACATCTTTGGCTTTCCGATGTTCCAAAGTTCCACTGCTAGTTAGCAACTTTGTTTTCTTCCATCATTTCTACCGGAACTGAATAGCGCGGCTATTTTTTGTTTCCGTCAAGGGAAATTGATCGATGTTTTGTTTATTGCTGAAAGGCCAGTATTATGTATTTTTCTATCGAAACAAAATGGACATCTGCATGCACTCTACAAAAAGAAAGGTGTCCATTTTTGTTTCTATAGAAACGAGAGGTGCTACAGTTTTCTATTTGGGCTTGTTGCTTTAAAATGAAAGAGCTTCCATACTTTGAATCTCCTGAAGGAATTCAGGTTCTTTTGTTTTTTTGCAGGGAACGTTCTTTTGTTTAACAAGTGTATCTTGTTGTGTTCTTGGTTGTAGAGTGGTGGTTCAGTGTTGCTAGCCAAGAAAACTTGGTGAGGTCACAAATGTGATTTTACCTACGATCTCTCTCTCTCTCTCTCTCTCTCTCTCTCTCTCTCCCCGTCCTGGAGTTCCCCTCCTGTTTATGTGCTTGCAACTAAAGCTCCACTTCTGTTTTTTATTTGAAGCTACATGGCATAAAAAGTAGTATATGTTGTAGTTTCGGTCTAGATTTGCTATGCATGTCGTTCAAGTTATCTAGTATTTCGTGAAACATTTAGATGAGGGTGAAATTTGAATTTTGGAATTCTCTAAACCTATATTATATTTTCTTCTGTCTTCATGTCTGAACTAGATGAGTTCATTATATGCTACTAAAATAGTGTTGAAGTGTGCAATGCTGCCAAGGGAGAGTCCCTTCTCCATGTACGCGGGAAGGTCACTTCTGATGGTCCGACAAATACGTGTTACATCACTGCTGGCTAGCTGCTCGCATCCATTTTAGCTTGTAGATGCTGCTTATTTGGAAGTGACCTTGTAGTAGGTAGGATATCTGTTGAAGTGCACGTCATTTGTTATATTAGTTTTCATTAATGTGACGGAGCACTAATTCCTGGTGTTATTGTTCTAGATACATAACACTATAACATTTAACGAATCATTTATTGATTTAAGAGAGACATGTTCATTCTTTTGTGTAATACTAGTACATTGAGGTTCAAATTTCAAAAATGATTCATCTTATTTACTCACAACAAAATAAAGAAGTTCAAATTTAAAAAAAACAGAGAAGTTCGAAGTTGATAAAAAGCTCAGATTTTCTTGTTACTAAAGAATGAAAACAAGAAGTTCAAAAATAAAATAACGCATTAGTTTGATATATAAAAATTGGAAAATCCGAATCTGCTAGCGGGGAGATCATAAGAAGTTCAAAAAAAAAACAAAGCACTTTGAAGAAGATATTTCACCATTTCTAAATAAAAAAATCAGAAGTTCGAATTTTCAAAATAGAGCACTCCAAAACCATTAAAAAAAGGATTTTCACCGTTTCTAAATATAAAATACTCTAGAAGTTCAAACTTAAATAACACACCAGTTCCATATTTATTACAAAACTAGGATACTTTCATTACTAAAAGAAACAAACCAAGAATTCTGAATTAAAAAAATAGAGCAGTTCAGTATTTACAAAAAACTTAGATTTTTCCTGTTACTAAAGAATAAAATGAATAAGTTCAAACTAAAATTAACGAAGTAGTTCAATGTCTACAGAAAACTCAAATTCTTTTTGTTTCTAGGAAAATAAAAGTATGACGTTCAATTAAAAAAAGTGTTTGATTCTCATTTAAAAGTCATATTTTTTGCAAGAAAAAAACTAAGAAGTTCAAATTAAAAAAACAAAGAAAGTTCAAAGTTTATAAAAAAACTCATACTTTATCTCATTTCTAAAGAAATGAAACAAAGCAATTCAAAATTATAATAAAGGAACGACTAAAAAATGTTTAAATAGATCTTCCCTTTTTTTTTAAAAAAACTTGAAGTTCAAATTAAAATAACGAAGTGGTTCGGTGTTTATTAAAACAATGAGGATTTGTCGTTAATGAAAAACTAAGATATCCTTTGTTAAATTGAAAAAACTGTCAAATTCGATGTTTATTTGGGAATCAAAAACAATTCTTTACTAAAAATAAAGAAACATGAAGTTTAAATCAAAATAAATACAAAAGTTCAAAGTTTCTGAAAATCTAGGATTTGCGTGTTCGAAAAAAACGCCTTTTTGGCATTTAAAAAAATAACTCATAAAACGGTGATGAATTTGTAAAAACTCTCTACATGCAAAAGTTTATCCTATTCAAACTCCCTCCACCAGGATATCATATGATCTATTCCGTTAAACGGTAAATTTGGTCTATATCGATAATAAATAAGTTTTATCATATTCAAAACCCTTTTAAAATTGTGATGAATTTGAAACAAAATGCTCAGCAAGAAAATGTTGTCTCTTTTGGTGCAAGAAGTTTGTGTGCTCCTCCCGCCACAGTTCAAAAAAAATTGTGTGAGAAGTCCATTGTTCATTTACATGTTCAAAAAACACAAAAAACAAAGTTGTTTTGGCAATTTAAGAACTACTCGCAAATGTCGACGTATTTAAAAAAATGTCTACATGAAAAAGTAGTTCCTATTCATAAGTTTTCGAATGGTATAGCATACCTGATATTCCGGCAAACGGTTTAAAAGTTTCATGTATACCGTTCAAAACACTTTTTACGTATTCAAAAAAATCTCTTGAATGTTTGCGAATTTGGGGAAAATGCTTAATACAGAAAAGTTGTGTGTTTTCAACAGATTTCAATTGGTGTATCATTTGCATAATTCCGGTGAGTGGTTTGGGAGTTACGGGCAAAAGCCAACACGCGAGAAATAGAGTGAAGTTCGAACACGCATACCCCAGAAGTTTAACTCTGTTTTCAGTGAGTTGTGTGTTTTCAGTACTCTATTTTCACGATGAAGGAAGAACACATGATCCTACCGCAGGGTGCAACTGTTGCATGTATGAGCAGGCGACGAGGACAGCCGGTGAGGGTGACGACTGGCGGGGAGGACGGCTGGCGAGGGCAGGGACTAGCAATGAGGACGACCGGCGAGGGGCGACACCGGAGAGCGTGTGCGGCCAGAAAGACGAAAGGAGGGACGAGTTGTAGGAGGAGGAATCCTTCATGCATGCACGTGAGGAAGACAAAATGCATCGATGGCTACGATCCTCCCAATCGAATGACCGAGGGCCGTCTGGCCCAAATTCGGGCCGGTCGACCAGCGCCTATCACCCACCTACATAGATTGATCATAGAAACCTTGGCAACATCAAGAAGGCTCATGTCTGATGTTTTTTCTAGGTAATGGATGGTAATTTTTGTTATACAGAGGATGACGGCCGTAGGAGATTTGTCTTCTTTAGTTGTTTGTTTCCAGTTAATAATAGAAGTAAGAGGAAGAAAAGAGAGCCATCAGATTGTAATGTACGACATATTTTGCTAGGTGCAGTAGTAGCCGGAAGACCCAACGCCCTCTGCCTATCCACTTCGTGCTTCTCACCATTGAGGACGGCAGGAACAACAGAGACATGCAAATCTCAGTGCCCATGTGCATGTGGCACCACCGCCTCGCGGAGCAACTGCAGGTCTGCTGTGCGTCCTTGCCTCAAGGGGCACGTATGGCTGCAGCCCAAGACCTCAGTGATGGCAAAGGTAGACAACACCCGATGGAGGAGCTTCAGTAGGAGGCAACGCATCATTGGAGCTGACAGGGGGCATTCTTCATCGCGAGAGCCTGGGCATCAAGTGTGGCCTGAAGCTGTGAGATGCTAATGCCTGTGCCCATTAGCTAGACTCGTAAGAGGATGAAATCCAGTCAAAAGTAATCCTTCCAGCACAACAGTAACATATGCGTTTGAAAGCTAAGGTGATTTTTTCCGGAGGTAGGAGAAGGTAATGGGTGCCTGGAATAAGAGAGGGGAGGCATGTGGGACCCACAGGCCTACTAGGCGTGCCGGGGGTGGGCGCCCCCTGTGAGCTTGTGGCTCACAGGTGGATCCCCCTAGGGTGTGCCCAGTGCCAAAAATTCTTATTTATTATAAAAAAATTCATACTAAATTTTCAGGTCATTCTGAGATTTTCTTTTTGAGACGATTTTTATTGCATGGATAATTCAGAAAATAGGATAATCATGGCGTTTCTACTTTATTAAACTTTAAATAACGGAGACCAAGAAGTAGGTACAGTAGGTTGTGCTTACTAAATTCATTGACCACATGCCTCTCGAAAAGAATCCATTAATAAGGTTGATCAAGTCTTATTAACAAACTATTTTTGAGTACCATCAAACAGAAGAATTTTTGTATAAAACTAGGTTACCTCAATGAGGATATGCATCTCCCCAACAATAAGAGTCTCATATTTCTTTTTGACGGTAGGAAGAGGAAATTGAAAACCCAAAGAGTAATTGTATCGATTTTTTCAATGGTGTTCATACTATTCGCCGAACTGTGTTTCTTCGGGAAATAAACCATATGCTCACTACCATTGACATGAAAGTGGCCTTGCTTTTATTGGAATCAATAACAGCTCCTGCAATGTTCAAAAAGGGTCTACCAAAGATAATGGACATGTTGTCATCCTCGGGCATATTAAGTATAACAAAGTCTGCTAAGGTAGTAACATTTGCAATTACAATAGGCACCTCTGCACAAATCCCAATAGGCATGGCAGTTGATTTGTCACCCATTTGCAAAGATATTTTAGTAGGTGTGAGCTTATTCAAATCAGGTCTTCTATATAAAGAGAAAGGCATAACACTAACACCGGCTCCTAAATCACATAAGGCATATTTAGCATAGTTTCTTTTAATGGAGCATAGTATAGTAGGTATTTCTGGATCTCCTAACTTCCTAGGTACCCCACCTTTAAAATAGTAATTTGCAAGCATGATAGAAATTTCAGCTTCAGGTATTATTCTTTTAATAGTGACAATAATTTTCATATACTTAGCATATGGAGCCATTTTCAAAATAACTGTCAAGCGAGTACGCAAAAAGACGGGTCTAAGCAAAAATAACACATTTTCTCCGTTTCCGAGAGGCTCGTGCAAGCAAAACATGTTGGAAATATGCCCTAGAGGCAATAATAAAATGGTTATTATTATATGTCTTTGTTCATGATAATTGTCTGTTATTCATGCTATAATTGTGTTATCCGGAAATCGTAATACAAGTGTGAATACATAGACCACAACATGTCCCTAGTGAGCCTCTAGTTGACTAGCTCGTTGATCAACAGATAGTCATGGTTTCCTGACTATGGACATTGGATGTCATTGATAACGGGATCACATCATTAGGAGAATGATGTGATGGACAAGACCCAATCCTAAGTGTAGCACAAAGATCGTGTAGTTC
>NC_041383.1:23457105-23458576 GCF_002162155.2 Triticum dicoccoides
CAACCACTGCCTCGTCCCCACTGGCGGCGCCGCCCCCACCCCGCCACTAACCGACGACGCCTCCTCCACCTCATCCCAAAATAGGAGATGACACCGCCGCGCCCCGAGATGTTGCGCATCCCACCAACCGTCGGATCCCGCGGGCACATGTTGGCTCCCAACTGTTGGATCTCGCCCACGGCTGAGAACGGAAGCCCTCCCCACCGCCGACCAGCGCCACCTCAACCCTCCCCCATCCTCTCCATGCCTCATCCCGCGCGTGCCCAGGATCCCTGCCGCCGCCATCCTGGATCCCTCTAGTGACACCGCCCCATAATGCGCGTAGCCGATCGTGGCCTCTTGCAGCCCACAACTCCAGTGCACCAGCACACCGGGTCATGGCCGTCTCCGCTCCTACCCCGCGTCACCGGGAGCCACCTCCCCTATCCCCGCTGACGCCCATTCCCTGCGGCATTGTGCATGCCTGCTTCTTCTCTCGTTCGGCCTGGGAACCGTTTCAGTTAGATTTTGCTGACCACCATTTCTGCAGGCCAATGTGTATGTTTTCAGCAGGCCAATGTGTTGATTGGCCAAATTTGAGTATTGCAAATAGTAGGGCAATGTTGATATTTTCGGCAGACTATTGTGTTGATTAACCCATTAGTTGGGATGCCCTGGTGCTACAAAACATGTGTATTCTGAGGTTGCCATGGTGGCAAAATTTCCGTGATACATGCATGTTACTTTATGGTGGTCAAGAAATAAGATGCCTGCTACATTCTTTATATATCCAGTACTATAAAGATGGAAACATTGCACTACCCTTCCACCTACCTCCAATTTTCATGTGCCATGTGATGATTTGGGTCAATGAACTTAACCTTCTCAACCGTAGGTGTTCATAAATTCTAAGAGAAGCATGTTTTTGTAGTATTCCTTTGTTTTCGATTGATTTGTTGGTACTCTGTAAGATCAGTGAGGATTTCGTGTTTGTTTCTTCACAACTTTGGCTTTCCGATGTTCCAAAGTTCCACTGGTAGTTAGCAACTTTGTTTTCTTCCATCATTTCTGCCGGACCTGAATAGCGCGGCTATGTTTTGTTTCCGTCAGGGGAAATTGATCGACGTTTTGTTTATTGCTGAAAGGCCAGTATTATGTATTTTTCTGTCGAAACAAAATGGGCATCTGCATGCACTCTACAAAAAGATAGGTGTCCATTTTTGTTTCTATAGAAACGAGAGGTGCTACAGTTTTCTATTTGGGCTTGTTGCTTTAAAATGAAAGGGCTTCCATACTTTGAATCTCCTGAAGGAATTCAGGTTCTTTTGTTTTTTATTGCAGGGAACGTTCTTTTGTTTAACAAGTGTATCTTGTTGTGTTCTTGGTTGCAGAGTGGTGGTTCAGTGTTGCTAGCCAAGAAAACTTGGTGAGGTCACAAATGTGATTTTACCTACGATCTCTCTCTCTCTCTCTCTCTCTCTCTCTCTCTCTC
>NC_041383.1:23458586-23459751 GCF_002162155.2 Triticum dicoccoides
ACACACACACACACACACACAGACACACACATAGAGAGAGAGAGGAAAATGCCTATGTAATACGTATACCACATAAATGAATTATTGTTATACCTTTATTATTATTTTTAATATACTTCATCAGCAATTACTAGATGTCCAAAAGTGAGTCTCATTGGAAATTACAGTTGAAACCACATATTATAGTATATTTATATAAGTAAACTGCAATTTTTGTACTTAAAACCGATATACTGCATAAACAAAGAGCTTAGACAATATTGTTTTCCTAAAACTTGCATTGAGGTATATTAAAATAATTGATAAGGCATATTGAGAATGATAAAGAGGTACATATTATTATTTAAGAGGTATACTAGAATGTGGGTGTAGATACTCCCAGGAGTATGGAAAATTATAGTAACACGGTATAGGAAATATAGTAATTTATAAAAAAAACTAAATTTCAAACTTGGATAGTACAAAATTTATTTTCAAAACAACTACATTTTGCACATTTTTAATATATATATGTAGTAGCACTATTATGATCATAGGATCATAATATTATTCTGCTAACTTCTGCCCTATAAGGACGCGACAGAGATGTTTTCGAAACTAACAAAAATAGGGGGGGGGGGAAGGTAAATCCTAAAAATAGCCAACCCACCCCAAGCCTCTTTGTCTCCCCACATCCCGCACCACCCACCTTCACCGACCCATCCGCCTCCACCCCACCGCTCGGGCCCCACCACCAACTGACGACACCGTCACTGCCCCGCCACCACAGCCGCCGCCCCCACCACCACAACCACTGCCTCGTCCCCACTGGCGGCGCCGCCCCCACCCCGCCACTAACCGACGACGCCTCCTCCACCTCATCCCAAAATAGGAGATGACACCGCCGCGCCCCGAGATGTTGCGCATCCCACCAACCGTCGGATCCCGCGGGCACATGTTGGCTCCCAACTGTTGGATCTCGCCCACGGCTGAGAACGGAAGCCCTCCCCACCGCCGACCAGCGCCACCTCAACCCTCCCCCATCCTCTCCATGCCTCATCCCGCGCGTGCCCAGGATCCCTGCCGCCGCCATCCTGGATCCCTCTAGTGACACCGCCCCATAATGCGCGTAGCCGATCGTGGCCTCTTGCAGCCCACAACTCCAGTGCACCAGCACACCGGGTCA
>NC_041383.1:23460477-23465911 GCF_002162155.2 Triticum dicoccoides
TCTCTCTCTCTCTCTCTCTCTCTCTCTCTCTCTCTCCCCGTCCTGGAGTTCCCCTCCTGTTTATGTGCTTGCAACTAAAGCTCCACTTCTGTTTTTTATTTGAAGCTACATGGCATAAAAAGTAGTATATGTTGTAGTTTCGGTCTAGATTTGCTATGCATGTCGTTCAAGTTATCTAGTATTTCGTGAAACATTTAGATGAGGGTGAAATTTGAATTTTGGAATTCTCTAAACCTATATTATATTTTCTTCTGTCTTCATGTCTGAACTAGATGAGTTCATTATATGCTACTAAAATAGTGTTGAAGTGTGCAACGCTGCCAAGGGAGAGTCCCTTCTCCATGTACGCGGGAAGGTCAGTTCTGATGGTCCGACAAATACGTGTTACATCACTGCTGGCTAGCTGCTCGCATCCATTTTAGCTTGTAGATGCTGCTTATTTGGAAGTGACCTTGTAGTAGGTAGGATATCTGTTGAAGTGCACGTCATTTGTTATATTAGTTTTCATTAATGTGACGGAGCACTAATTCCTGGTGTTATTGTTCTAGATACATAACACTATAACATTTAACGAATCATTTATTGATTTAAGAGAGACATGTTCATTCTTTTGTGTAATACTAGTACATTGAGGTTCAAATTTCAAAAAGATTCATCTTATTTACTCACAACAAAATAAAGAACTTCAAATTTAAAAAAAACCCAGAAAAGTTCGAAGTTGATAAAAAGCTCAGATTTTCTTGTTACTAAAGAATGGAAACAAGAAGTTCAAAAATAAAATAATGCATTAGTTTGATATACAAAAATTGGAAAATCCGAATCTGCTAGCAGGGAGATCATAAGAAGTTCAAACAAAAAAAATAACAAAGCACTTTGAAGCAGATACTTCACCGTTTCTAAAAAAAATTCAGAAGTTCGAATTTTCAAAATAGAGCACTCCAAAACCATTAAAAAAAGGATTTTCACCGTTTCTAAATATAAAATACTCTAGAAGTTCAAACTTAAATAACATACCCGTTCCATATTTATTACAAAACTAGGATACTTTCGTTACTAAAAGAAACAAACCAAGAAGTCTGAATTAAAAAAATAGAGCAGTTCAGTATTTACAAAAAACTTAGTTTTTTCCTGTTACTAAAGAATAAAATGAATAAGTTCAAACTAAAATTAACGAAGTAGTTCAATGTCTACAGAAAACTCAAATCCTTTTTGTTTCTAGGAAAATAAAAGTATGACGTTCAATTAAAAAAGTGTTTGATTCTCATTTAAAAGTCATATTTTTTGCAAGAAAAAAACTAAGAAGTTCAAATTAAAAAAACAAAGAAAGTTTTCAAAGTTTATAAAAAAACTCATACTTAATCTCATTTCTAAAGAAATGAAACAAAGCAATTCAAAATTAAAATAAAGGAACGACTAAAAAAAGTTTAAATAGATCTTCCCTTTTTTCAAAAAAAAACTTGAAGTTCAAATTGAAATAACGAAGTGGTTCGGTGTTTATTAAAACATTGAGGATTTGTCGTTAATGAAAAACTAAGATATCCTTTGTTAAAGTGAAAAAACTGTCAAATTCGATGTTTATTTGGGAATCAAAAACAATTCTTTACTAAAAATAGAGAAACATGAAGTTTAAATTAAAATAAATACAAAAGTTCAAAGTTTCTGAAAATCTAGGATTTGCGTGTTCGAAAAAAAACCAACGCCTTTTTGGCATTTAAAAAAACAACTGATAAAATGGCGATGAATTTGTAAAAACTCTCTACATGCAAAAGTTTATCCTATTCAAACTCCCTCCACCAGGATATCATATGATCTATTCCGTTAAACGGTAAATTTGGTCTATATCGATAATAAATAAGTTATCATATTCAAAAACCTTTTAAAATTGTGATGAATTTGAAACAAAATGCTCAGCAAGAAAATGTTGTCTCTTTTGCACATCAATCCAAAGGCACATCATTTGTGCAAAATCCGATGAATGGTTGAAGTATTACGAACAGAAAACATGACTGAAGTTCAAAGTGACAATAGCGAGCAGTTCAACTATTGTGCGGATTACGTTTTAGATGTGAATAAATGAAGACAATGGTAAAATCCTAAAATGTTTGGTGCAAGAAGTTTGTGTGCTCCTCCCGCCACAGTTCAAAAAAAATTGTGTGAGAAGTCCATTGTTCCTTTACATGTTCAAAAAACACAAAAAACGAAGTTGTTTTGGCAATTTAAGAACTACTCGCAAATGTCGACGTATTTAAAAAAATGTCTACATGAAAAAGTAGCTCCTATTCATAAGTTTTCGAATGGTATAGCATACCTGATATTCCGGCAAACAGTTTAAAAGTTTCATGTATACCGTTCAAAACACTTTTTACGTATTCAAAAAAATCTCTTGAATCTTTGCGAATTTGGGGAAAATGCTTAATACAGAAAAGTTGTGTGTTTTCAATAGATTTCAATTGGTGTATCATTTGCATAATTCCGGTGAGTGGTTTGGGAGCTACGGGCAAAAAACAACACGCGAGAAATAGAGTAAAGTTCGAACACGCATACCCCAAAAGTTTAACTCTGTTTTCAGTGAGTTGTGTGTTTTCGAATACTCTGTTTTTACGATGAAGGAAGAACACATGATCTTACCGCAGGGTGCAACTGTTGCATGTATGAGCAGGCGACGAGGACAGCCGGTGAGGGTGACGACTGGCGGGGGCGGGGACTAGCAATGAGGACGACCGGCGAGGGGCGACACCAGAGAGCCTGTGCGGCCAGAAAGACGAAAGGAGGGACGAGATGTAGGAGGAATCCTTCATGCGTGCACGTGAAGAAGACAAAATGCAACGATGGCTACGATCCTCCCAATCGAATGACCGAGGGCCGACTGGCCCAAATTCGGGCCGGTCGACCGGCGCCTATCACCCACCTACATAGATTGATCATAGAAACCTTGGCAACATCAAGAAGGCTCATGTCTGATGTTTTTTCTAGGTAATGGTTGGTAATTTTTGTTATACAGAGGATGACGGCCGTAGGAGATTTGTCTTCTTTAGTTGTTTGTTTCGAGTTAATAATAGAAGTAAGAGGAAGAAAAGAGAGCCATCAGATTGTAATGTACGACATATTTTGCTAGGTGCAGTAGTAGCCGGAAGACCCAACGCCCTCTGCCTATCCACTTCGTGCTTCTCACCATTGAGGACGGCAGGAACAACAGAGACATGCAAATCTCAGTGCCCATGTGCATGTGGCACCACCGCCTCGCGGAGCAACTGCAGGTCTGCTGTGCGTCCTTGCCTCAAGGGGCACGTATGGCTGCAGGCCAAGACCTCAGTGATGGCAAAGGTAGACAACACCCGATGGAGGAGCTTCAGTAGGAGGCAACGCATCATTGGAGCTGACAGGGGGCATTCTTCATCGCGAGAGCCTGGGCATCAAGTGTGGCCTGAAGCTGTGAGATGCTAATGCCTGTGCCCATTTGCTAGACTCGTAAGAGAATGAAATCCAGTCAAAAGTAATCCTTCCAGCACAGCAGTAACATATGCGTTTGAAAGCTAAGGTGATTTTTTCCGGAGGTAGGAGAAGGTAATGGGTGCCTGGAATAAGAGAGGGGAGGCATGTGGGACCCACAGGCCTACTAGGCGTGCCGGGGGTGGGCGCTCCCTGTGAGCTTGTGGCTCACAGGTGCATCCCCCTAGGGTGTGCCCAGTGCCAAAAATTCTTATTTATTATAAAAAAAAGTCATACTAAATTTTTAGGTCATTCCGAGATAATGGACATGTTGTCATCTTCGGGCATATTAAGTATAACAAAGTCTGCTAAGGTAGTAACATCTGCAATTACAATAGGCACCTCTGCACAAATCCCAGTAGGCATGGCAGTTGATTTGTCACCCATTTGCAAAGATATTTTAATAGGTGTGAGCTTATTCAAATCAGGTCTTCTATATAAAGAGAAAGGCATAACACTAACACCGGCTCCTAAATCACATAAGGCATATTTAACATAGTTTCTTTTAATGGAGCATAGTATAGTAGGTATTTCTGGATCTCCTAACTTCCTAGGTACCCCACCTTTAAAATAGTAATTTGTAAGCATGATAGAAATTTCAGCTTCAGGTATTATTCTTTTAATAGTGACAATAATTTTCATATACTTAGCATATGGAGCCATTTTCAAAATAACTGTCAAGCGAGTACGCAAAAAAACGGGTCTAAGCAAAAATAACACATTTTCTCCGTTTTCGAGAGGCTCGTGCAAGCAAAACAGTGCCTCTCACAGAAGTAAAACCTTGCCTCTCATGGAAAAAAAAAGAGAAAACGTGTATTTTTTCTGTTTCCGAGAGGCACGGCCGTGCCTCTCGTGGAAGCAAAACCGTGCCTATGAAGGAAGAAAAAAGATGAGAAAATACAGTTTTTTTTCAATTTCAAGAGGCACGACGATGCCTCTTGTGGAAGCAGAACCATGGCTCTCACTGAAAAAAAACACATTTTTTCGTGCTAATTTTTCTGAATTGTTTTTTTGTTCAAAAAGCTAAGAAAGGCCGGTGGAAAATCAAAATGTCAAAAGAACCCGAGAAAAAAACATCTAAAAAGACAAAAACGTGTGCGAAAAAACAAAATCTAGAGGGAACGCCTAGAGCGTCACACATGGCGGCGGTTGAGAGCGCGCCAAGTGGCGCGCTCTCAGGCCATCTCATGTGACCGTTGGGGAGGCTCCCCAAGGAGCGCTCCTCAATTAGTTGCTCTCCGTAAAATACAACATATAGGAGGTACCGGAGTCCAAGCCTCTACTATGCGCTGCCACATGTAAGGCCCATGTAAGCGAAGGCTGTAAAAGGCCAATTAATAATGGCTTCTACTTCTAAAACCAGGAAACCATTTTTGAGCCTTCCAAGCAAAAACAAATTGGTAGAGGATGAAGTTGTCCACCCCTCTGGCCTCTGAGTAATGACTCTAATAATGGGATGTTAACGAAGAACTGTGCATCCACATGGATACAGTAAACTTGCAAACTGAAGATTTGGTACACTCAATGGAGAACTATTAGGGGGACTTAAATGCATGCTTTGAGTGTACACAATAGACTGCACGTAACATGTTAGAGCATGGCATGATTAATGCATTCAAGTATATATAATTTTCCTAGAAAAAAAATATGTTTAGCAGTGCACTCAAAGTACATAATATGATTAGAGTCATTTTACAGTGCTTCCATATGATATGGACCGTCCGTCGGAGCGAATTCGACGGTCCAGATCCGATGCAATACGCTGATGTCACGTGTATTATATCACACCCCGAGGGGCATTTTCGGAAGAACAAATATTTCGAACTGATTTGATTTTCCCTCCCAAATATTTCAAGGGTATTCTCGGTACAAATTTCAGGGCTATTTTCAGTTTGATTTTTATCCTGTTCGATAGGGTTTATTCCTCGCCGCCGCTAGGGTTTTA
>NC_041383.1:23466199-23467502 GCF_002162155.2 Triticum dicoccoides
TCCTCGCCGACAGGATCTAGCCGCTCGTCGCGGCCCCTCCCTCCCTCGCCGCCGGCAGGATCTAGCCCCTCCCCCCCTCGTCGCCGGCAGGATCTAGCCGCGCGTCGCGGCCCCTCCCTTCCTCCACCCCAATTCCATCGCGATCTCGCACCACCTTCTCAACAAACACAAGAGAAGGCCCACTGCCCTCCCCGCGGCGGCCGCCGGCGAAGAGTCGGTGAGGGAGTCCTGGATAAGGGGGTATCCGAATAGCCGGACTATATACATCGTCCGGACTATAGAAGCGTCAAGACACAAGACTCAAGACTTTGGCTCGTGTCCGGATGGGACTCTCCTTTGCGTGGAACACAAGCTTGGCGATCCGGATATTATGTTTCCTTCCTTGTAACCGGCTCCATGTAAACCCTAGCTCTCCGGTGTCTATATAAACCGGAGAGGATGGTCCTCAGAAGGCCGATCATAATTACAATCATACCATCATAGGCTAGCTCTTAGGGTTTAGCCTCTACGATCTCGTGGTAGATCTACTCTTGTACTACCCATATCTTTAATATTAATCAAGCAGGAAGTAGGGTTTTACCTCCATCGAGAGGGCCCGAAGCTGGGTAAACATTGTGTCCCTTGCTTCCTGTTACCGTCAGCCTAAGACGCACAGATCGGGACCCCCTACCCGAGATCCGCCGGTTTTGACACCGACATTGGTGCTTTCATTGAGAGTTCCTCTGTGTCGTCGCTTCAAGGCTTGATGGCGTATTCAATCGTCAACAACACGGTCCAGGGCGAGACTCTTCTTCCCGGGCAGACCTTAGTGTTCGGCGACTTCGCGCTGCGGGCCAATTCGCTTGGCCGGTTGGAGCAGATCGATAGCTTCGCCCCTGGCCACCAGATCAGGTTCAGAAACGTGAACTACATGGTAGATATCCGCGGAGACTTGGTCTTCGGCAGATTCGAGCCTGCGACGGGAACGCCGGACAGACACGACGAGCACGGCCTAGACCCGCTGTCGGACAATGCTCGGGATATCATCCCCGAAGCAGCCCCGGATCTAAATCCAGGGCCGGTCGCGTTGCCTATGGATGGAGGGCTGGACCCCGCCCCGCAGGCCGCACACTCATCAGCGGTTGAGCCGAACACAGGTCTCACCTCTGCGGAGGCCTATAACCCTCGGCCCCCGGACTCATATCCGACTGTTGGTCCTGGTCCGCACACTCCCGAGCCAGCCGAGCCAGGTTGGGCTCCGGTAATGGAGTTTACCGCTGCAGACATCTTTCAGCACTCGCCTTTTGGCGACATGCTGAGCTCA
>NC_041383.1:23467795-23494938 GCF_002162155.2 Triticum dicoccoides
TAAAGTCTCTCTCTCTCGCAGGAAGCTCTGGGCCGAACTATGTCCGGCTCGAGTGGGAAGCAGGCGACGAAGGAATTCGCAGCCCACCCACCACCCACTTTGTCGCCACGATCGACGATTTAACCGACGTGCTCGACTTCGACTTCGAAGACATCGATGGTATGGACGAAGATGCCGAAGACGTACTGGAGCCACCGCTCACAGGGCAGTGGACAGCCACCTCTTCAAACGATATATACATGGTGGACACTCCGAAAGAAACCAATGGCGACGAGGCAGTGGAGGACAACCCCTCGGGAGGAAAAGCAAAACATGGGCGTCTCGACGCCACTCCAAACCCCGCCACATCAATACCAGCCCCGGAGATGATCCGGATAGTGCCGAAGAGGAATACAGTCCTGATCAGCCTAACTTCAAGCAAGCCGGACATGCCACGGTGGGGTACTTGGAAAGGGACAACTATACCCCCCTCCGAAGACGAGGTAAGCCTCGACAATGACGAATTCGGCATGCCTGAAGACCCAGTGGAACAAGTTCGCTTTCAGCGACAACTCATAGCCACGGCAAAGAATCTGCAAAGGAAGCAAGAGAAGCTTAAAGCCGACTAGGATTTGCTAATGGATAGGTGGACCAAGATCCTGGCCACCGAAAAGTACGGACTCAATCGCCCTAATAAAGGACACACTCGGCTACCTCAACCTAAGCAGGAGAACCAAAGGCATACAACCCGACGTCCGCATACCACCACGGTCCAAGAAGGCAAGAAAGATACACGAAGAAGCAGCCTCAAGCCCCGGCGCAACGGTCATAAATGGCAAATCAGGGAAGCTGGTATCAAGTTCAGCAAATCCCAGTCCGGTCAACGGACAAAGACCAGCTCAAGCCTATTCGGCCCAAGCCACAAGCTCGATCAGCCATGCGAAATCCATGGTACTCCCAGAAGAACGGCAAAACATACTAATAGAGAATGCCGGATCTCCAAAGCAAAGCGGTCGGGCGTGTGCCGGAAACAATGAGGGGAGGCGTCTAGTCCAAAGCCCCCCCCCCCAGAGCACAACAGTACGGCCGATCACCCCCTAACATACAAACCACAACAATGCAATTGTGTTCCCCCAGACTTAATAGTCCAGGGGCTCCTTAACACATAAAGCCCCCTGGGTATGAATGTACAAATAATGCCTTCTACAAGGTGTCAAGCACAAAGGTCAGGTTCATTGGCCCTCCGCTCTAATGGTTGTTTTCAGATAACCATATAAGGCAGCGCCATCGACACATTCCCCCATACGGTATCACACCATATGCTAACAGGACGGACCATGTCGGCTAGATTCTGCGTGGTAAATCATCAGGCCAGCACCGGTGATATACTCACGCCTGCGTGCAGAGCCAAAACCCGCCCTTAGAAGCGGAAATCATACAGCTTCCAGAGCAGCAAGTTGTGCATGCCTGTCAATATTTTGATATGACAGCCAACTATCCGGACACCAGCTAAGGAGTACACGCTACTTCCTGGTATAGCGGATAAGGTCACCGGAGTCCGATAAAGAACCCTTAGACCAACCACAGGAGGGCGTTCGGCGGCCTCCGCGCATTTACCTTCACAAACTAACCTCTATGCAGAACAGGTTTGGCGGCGTGGAGTCGGCCAGGACATACAAGGACAGGACCATGCAGGTAGAAGGCAGTTCGGATTCACTTTCAATCCATTCACAGCCCCCTCCAAGTCCGGCCATCACAGGTTCCATCAAAAAACATCTCGTTTTCATAATCATAAATCGCATTCATATGCATAGACATATCATATTACTGCAATGCATAGACTTAACTAAACATGCATCGGTCGTCGTTCATCATCGACGCCTCTTTGCCATAAAAATGGCAGCCACGGTTTGTGTTACGCCCAGTTATGCCAGGGGCTCCACAGTACGGCAATAAAGTTCGACCACCTTCTCGGTTGCTCGGCACCCCGAACTTATAGCACTATATGCATCAGCTCCGAATCATGTCTTGGGTCATTGGTTGGGTTTGCTCGGCTCCCATGTTTTGGTACCTTACGTTCCGTTGCGTCGGCTAAGGTAGCGCAGGGAGAACTACTGCGATTGTGTCCTGGTTCTGCCGGACGAGCACCTCAGTAGAGAAAGCCAAAAACCGACTATCGTGATGCGGCGAGAGCTGGTCAGCTGTTCGAGAGGTTGCAAAATCCTTAAAGATTTATTCCGCATAACGCCACTATAAAATGTAGATTGCGACGGATCGGTCTACCGATCAGGCGCCAATAGAGCCCCTAGTCCGGCCTTCCAGACACTAGGGGCTGCGCCGACCATACTCGAATTCCTATGGCTAAGTCAGAGTAGTAAAGCCCTATAGTCCGACTGCCTGTTTCGCGGTGAGAAACACCTCATTATAAGGACCCAACCATGGGATAAAGAGTGTTCAGAAATACCCCGAACACCCCCGTACTTCTCACGTGGGGGCTGAAGCCGACGACTGGCCAACTCTCAGAATTTACATACAATAAACAGCCGCAAAGGAAGAACATATGTTCAAACAAAACATGCAACATATAATAAAAGTGCCATTATCCCATATTACAAACATTGGCAAAAATGCCCTCAGGGAAATATAATGTCTTTGGTGCACTTATCCGCTGCCAGGCGGGCATCCTTCATTACACCTTCATAATACAGTTCGGGCTTGCGATGCTCCTTACCCTCTGGTGGCCCCTCAGTTATCAGCTTCTTCGCATCAAGCTTACCCCAATGCACTTTTGCATGGGCAAGCGCCATTCGCGCACCTTCTATACAGACTGATCGCTTGATAGTATCAAGCCGAGGACAGGCGCCCACAATCCGTTTCACGAGTCCGAAGTAACTGCTTGGAATTGGCTCTGCAGGCCGCAGCCAGATAATCAAGTCCTTCATGGCTAGTTCGGCCACCTGGTGTAGTTCGACCAGCTGCTTCAGCTGATCGGTAAAAGGCACCGATAGTTCGGCGCCAGATACTGCAACCAGAAGTCCCTCCCCGCAGACTCCCTCTCCTCGGTCCGGTAAAATTGGGCTGCATCTGATATGCTGCAAGGCAGATCCGCAAACGCCCCTGTAAAAACAGGAATTCAGCTTGCCTCTTAGAGTTCTTCGTGCTATAACGCAATAATGGCCATAGATTCAACAAGCCTTACCAGCCGCAACTTTCCGGGCCTCCTGAATGTCCCGTAGAACACCCCGGGCTTCTTCCCGAGCATCTTCCGCGGCTTGGAGAGCTTGGGCGAGTTCGGATTCTTTCCCTACTAGACTCTGCTCCAAGCTCTCGCTTTTCGCCACAGCATCCTGGAGCTCTCGCTCAGCCGTGACGACCCTGGCCTCATGTTTTTCACGCAGCGCCTGTTTGGCAGCAGCCCTCTCTTGAGCCTCAGCCGCTGCCTTCTTCAGTGCCTCATATTTATCACTCGCCCCTATGGCGCATAACACAAATACTTTTCAATAAGCACACTTATTCACTTGTGCCCAATGCAAGACAATGTTTAACATACCTTGTTTCTCTTCTAATTGCTTCTTCACACGGCCAAGTTCTTCTTCGGCCCGTTCCAGGCTCTGCTTTAGTTCAGACACTTCCGCATTATGAGCGGCTATCCTCTCCGCAGCCGCCTGTCTTCAAAGCAAATGGGTATGCATCATTAATCAAAGGTTCCCATAACAATAGAGGGTTTGATCCCCTGCCCGGCTCTCTTTTGCCAGACAGTGTATCAAGGGCTACACCTCATATCATACTAATTCTTCAAAGGTTCCTTAGAAACCATACCTCAAAGGCCTTTATAAGACCAAGACAGGACTCATTCAGCCCGCTTTCGGCAACCTGAATCTTTCCAACCACCGCACCCATAAGGGTCCGATGTCCATCGACGACGGACGCGTTCTTTAACGCTATCAACAGACAGTCTGACAGCTCGGCGTATGCTGAGATGGCCGGCGGAGTAGGCAAACCTCCATCCATGGAGGATGGCCGCTCGCCCGATCCTGGAGCCTTAGGGGCCTCCAGAACTTTATCCGGCCCCAAGTCTCTTTGCGACGACACCTCGGTGTCGCGCCCGGACTTCGGAAAAGGAGTCCCCGGAGGCGTCTCGCTCGCCACAGCATTCGAGCTCAACGAATCCTCCGATGAGGATTGTCCGGCAGGAGACCTTGTCGGGCTGTATGAGATGTGGCGATAGTTAAAACTACTATACCCGGACGGCCCTGGATACATAGGCGTATTCGGATTTCGGTTACTTACAATTTTCCCAGGGGCTGGGCCTCGGGATCCCACTCTGGGTTGTTATCGGCAGCCGGGGTGGATGCCTCTGGAGGGGAACTTTGCCCTCTCTTGGGCGACTCGGCCTCCAAGGGCGGGGAAGCTACACGCTTCTTCCTGCCTGCAGAGCGAGGCTCATCCTCCTTTGCCTCCTCCTCTTCGTCTTTGGAAGAAGGAGCATCGCTGGAGCCTTCAGAACTGGTGTCCGGAGCCTCGCGGCAACGGAGGCCATTCCGGGTCTTTTTGGCCTGCTTGGAGGCCTCCTTCTTGGGCGCCTTGTAAGGTGCAGGGACCAGCATCTTTGTCAGAAGAGGTCTGGCCGGTTCCTCCGGCAGCGGGGCCGGACATTGTATCCGCTCCACCCTTTTTATCCATCCCTAAAGCCACAATGAAGCACGATTAAAACGTCCCCCTCATGATATGCTAGCTACAGCCTGAAGGGACAGGGCGTGTCTATAACTTATCGGGCTTGCAGAATGGGATAATTGATACCCCCGGTCCTCGGAAGAGTCTAGCCATGATTTGCTGGACCTAAAGAGCACCTTCCAGATATCCTCGTGGGAGGAATCATAGAGCTCCCGGAGGGTTTGGTGCTCGGTTGGGTCGAATTCCCATAAAGTACGGACTCGACGCTGGCAAGGGAGAACCAGGAAAACTAGCATCACCTGGACCACGTCAACAAGCTTGACGTCCTTGTCGACCATATTCCAAACATGCGTCAGGAGCAGTGACAGCTCATCAGACGGGCACCAGTTCGGGCCCTTCTTGGGCCAGGACGTAAGTCGTAGTGGAGCTCCCGATCTGAACTCAGGAGCTGCCGCCCATTTTTCACCACGTGGTTCAGTGATATAAAACCACTGCTGCTGCCACTCCTTCACGAAGTCATTAAAAGTAGCCTTCGGCCAAACAACCTTGGGCATCTTGCTCACCATGGCGCCGCCGCACTCGGCGTGTGCGCCACTCACCACTTTGGGCTTCTCATTGAAAATCTTCAGCCACAGGCCGAAGTGAGGCGGAATCGGAGGAAGGCCTCGCACACGACGATGAACATCGAGATATTGAGAAAAGAGTTGGGGGAAAGATCATGAAAGTCAATCCCGTAATAATACATGACTCCTCGAACAAATGGGTGGAGGGGAAACCCAAGCCCGCGGACAAAATGGGTGAGGAACAAGACTATCTCGTGGGGCTCCGGAGTAGGGATAACCTGTCCCGCCGGTGGGAGACGGTGGGCAATCTTCTTGGCCAGACACCCGGCTTCTCGGAGCCTCTTGATATCCTTCTCCCGGATGGTAGAGGCCATCCATTTGCCTCCGGATCCGGACATCTTAGAAAAACCTCTCTTCGATGGAGAAGAAGAGCACTTGGGCGTTGGGGCTCGAGAAGAGGGGAATGAGTCAGCGGAGGGAGAAGGCGTGGGTAGAAGAGGAAGATGCCCTATCTCTTTATAAGAGAAGGTAAGAGTTTTTTTTTGCGCCTCCCCACCTGCCTAGTGGAACCCGGTCGTCGCCCACTCGCCGCGATTAGCGGTACGGTTGGGTTACCCATACCCGTATTGATGAGAATCCTGTAATAAAGGAACACGATCTTCGCTTCGACAAGACGTGCTAAGGAAACCGCCTCGCAGTATACGCTGTGGCTGGTTGTGAAAAAATGGTTCGAATGATGACCTGTGTCTAATGGCACGCCACGTCGTCTAAAAGTTGTCAGCTGAAGTATCATTCTCTCTACGGTGGCATGTGAAGATCATTTTGCAGATCCGGACATGACCTGCGTGTTCGATAATAACCTTGGAGTATTCGGAGGAGGAACCCGCCCTGCAATGCCGAAGACAAGACTGCGCCCCGGACTCATCGTCATTGAAGCCTGGTTTTGGGGCTACTGAGGGAGTCCTGGATAAGGGGGTATCCGCACAGCTGGACTACATACATCGTCCGGACTATAGAAGCGTCAAGACACAAGACTCAAGACTTCGGCTCGTGTCCGGATGGGACTCTCCTTTGCGTGGAAGACAAGCTTGGTGATCCGGATATTATGTTTCCTTCCTTGTAACCGACTCCATGTAAACCCTAGCTCTCCGGTGTCTATGTAACCGGAGAGGATGGTCCTTAGAAGGCCGATCACAATTACAATCATACCATCATAGGCTAGCTCTTAGGGTTTAGCCTCTATGATCTTGTGGTAGATCTACTCTTGTACTACCCATATATTCAATATTAATCAAGCAGGAAGTAGGGTTTTACCTCCATCGAGAGGGCCCGAACCTGGATAAACATTGTGTCCCTTGCTTCCTGTTACCATCAGCCTAAGACGCACCGATCGGGACCCCCTACCCGTGATCCACCGGTTTTGACACCGACAGTCGGCGCCATCCCACCTCCCAGTCCTCCATGCGGGTGCCTATAGCCACAATGTTATAGGCAACCTCTTTCCCACACCCCAATTGGTTGTTTGCGTCCTCTACATATCATTTCTTAGCCATGGCTGCAGCTTTGATCTGGCCATGCATCTCGTCCGATGGCAAGGTGGTTGGGTATGGATCATGTTTTGCGGGACTAGATAAAGCCGACCGCCGGCCTCGACGGTGAGCCCCATTCGTCCAGCCCCGACTGCATGATCTACGAATGTTCAATAATTGCATTCAACATGTATTCTTTCAATTTGGCTGATAGGTGAGATTTGGAGATCAATAGAGATGATAAGCTATTAATTTTGGAATGTACTATAAACAATTCAAGGCTTATGTTGCTCAATATTTATGATGCTCTCTTCTTCTTGTGCAATTGCTGGACTGGGATCAACAGACTTGGCATGTGCTTTATATGAAAAATTAGATTCACATGGGATATCCACCTTTTCAAGATTACTGTTAATTCTTATTATGATGTTTTAGCCTTGCTAAAGGGAGAGTAATGGTCCTCGCAAAAAGCAGAGAGAAAGGAATGAGCATTTGATTCTTCCATATGTTGCATTTCATTCTTCCGTGTTTAGTTATGTCCAACATTTGTTACATGTACACACTTGATAAGGTTAGTACAAGTAGTATTTTTTCCTTTGTTTTGCAGGGCTATGACAGAACATGCTATGTGATTCCGTGAGGCAGGATGGATGTACCATGGCCACACCACTGTGCTCCTGAAGGTGACCGCTTCAATTCAGCGTTGCAACACCTGCAGAGTCCCCCTATGGTACGTGCTTTACTCTTGTTATCCTATGCTCTATTTTTTTTGGCTTTGCGGGCTGCCTACGAGACATAGCTGGGATTGCGTGTTGAATCAGGCAGTATTTTTGACTTATGTTGTGAGGCTATGCTCATCCTCGTACCTTTTTCTCTCGTATGAAAATAGACATATCATAATCCATTATTCTTCTAGGGTTGCCCCAGGCACCATTACTGTCACATGGTACTAAAAAGCAAATATAGATTTCTACGAGATCTCGTAGGGACCAAATTTATTTCAAGCAAAATATAGTAACCAATATTGTTGAAGTTTTACAACTTGACTCATGTGCAATGGACTAAGAACACGGCTAGGAAACCTTCTTCAGGACTAAAACCCAACCACACCCTACTCTATCGCTTTATGGCCAAGTGAACACTCCACACTGCTGGACTAACTGCTTGCATCTTCGTCGTCTTCAACCGCAGCTGCATCCGATAGCCTAGCATGGTACTGCTTGAACATATTCCTGTACTTCATTTTGTTGTAGGGTGAATCCACAAGCACAACAGGTAGCTCTTTTCTGAATTTCTCGATGTACGCCTGCATGCAAGGATATGTTAGTATCGTTCCTTTACCTTCAGAAAATGACATAATTTTAGGTGTTACTCTACGTACTTCGTCATATTGCTTGCTCAGTTTTAGTCCCATAAATAATTCGATGTTCTTCAGCATGTACAGTGCACAACATGAACTGCAACATTTTATGTTGTTAGATCAGCATTTCAGATATTAGCAATCTAAAACAGAAACAATAGCTAATATTTTTGACTGACGTTTCATTGGATTTTGGCACTTTAATGTTCCGTACTGGCCATTGCGTCACGTTAATGTCTTCCCATGCATTGCTTTCTATCCCATTGACTCGCCTCGCTGCTCTCAGATGTGCTTCCATCCCACGTACCTGCAAGCCCAATGGGATGAGAAGTTGCCTACGACTAATACTTACATACGATGTCAAATCCTTTGTTATAATTAAATATGTTGAAATTCTAACCACGTTATGTACTTCTTTGGGTACCATACAGTGGAAAAGTGAATCAAGAACCTGAATCTCCTTCCTTCTGGGGTTTACGACCACAAGTAACCAGTGGACGTTTTGGCTGTTCGTAGGTAGGAAAACCTGGATTGCACAGATAATTAGATCAACGTGTATAGTAATAAAAAAATCTGTTCAAAGTCAAGTTAAAATACCATATCATGTTTCAGGTAGCTGGTGACTTGTGTTGTTCCAGGAATGCCTGCCAAAGCGTCCCCGTAGCACTCCTCTATCCTACCATCTCTTTCGAGCTTAGCGATGCCGGCCACCCTCTCAATGTAAACCAGTTGTCCGTCCCTTGTGTCAATTGGGTCATCACGACGCATGAGCTGGATCGCAGCATCAACCACCTACAACAATAATCAAGTTAATTGTATTGTACAAAAATGAAACTTCATAAACTAATTTGTGAAATATCTTACTTCGTCACCCAACCATACGGCTTCTTCAGATCCATCTTTTTGGGTGAGGCATTGCAAATGCTTCGATAGCACGACAATGTCATCAACTAAGACCATTTGTTTTTCATGATTTGTACTATTGATCAGTGACGCCACGAAATCCTGTCGAACCACATCTAGCTGGTCCATCGGGGTTTCATTAACTTCTGACCTCTTTTTTCAGTTGCTAGAGCCGATTTTCCTCTTTTTACTGTTCGTGTCCTCGGAACCATTTGTAGACTCTGATGGAGTCTTGTTTTTCCTTTTTTTTCTCAGTATCGTACGAGGCATACTCGTCATTCTTAAATAATTGCAATACCACATTTTTCTTTTCGCCCCCATGATTTGGTGGCGTCGAATCAACCACACTTACGTCTTGCTACTTTCGAAAGGGTTCATCATGGCTGTCATCATCTGCGATGGCACGGGGCTCTTTGGGCTGTCGTGATCCCTTAGCCTTCACAGAGTGCTGCTTACTCCATATGTTGAACATAATCTATCATACGAAATAAACCGCGTGTTAGCCTTTAGCAGATTCTTTCTCAATTATAGGTAAATCGTGCATCACCTGGAATTCTTCAAGGCTTGTGGTGGCTTTGGAATGCATTTGCTTATCCAAACTAGGAGCACCCTGGATATCATCCACCTCTTCCAAAACCTTATGAATACCACTGAGATCCTGTTTGAGTTTTCTTTCAGCTCTTTCTAATGCTTCATCCTGTACGTGCAAGATCACATGTTATTTCTGAAATGATAATGATTGTTTCATAATTAAGTAAACATGTGTACGTCAAACTCTTCATCAAGGCTCTTCATTGGGGGATCCATGTCATCATTATTAAATCCCTGCTTACAATGGTGTTTAGCAGTGACCTCCGTGACATCATTTTGTTTCCCCTAGTCAGAAGCCTGCTCAGCATTCTCAACAGAGGCCTCCATTGGGTGTGAAGGTGCCCCGAGGTCAGAAATATGTATGTCCTCCAGTCCTGGAAATATTACGCCACGTTTTGTCTTTAAAAAATACATGTTAGTCTGGGGTGTTTTCATAGTAAACTAATTTAGAAAAAACCTTGTACACGTAAATTTCCAATTATATATACTAATCTCATAATTCTAGGCTTACGTTCAATTCTTTGATGAGGTCCTCTGTGAGCTTGCCATTTGTATGGGTACGCCTAAGGCACTCATCCATTTTCTTTTCAAGGGTGCACATCCTATCAACTTGTTGTGCACCAGCCTCCCGCACGAGGGAGGCAACTTCTTGCAAATCAGTCAATACATGTCCGACGAGTACCTTCATCTGAGACTTTGAAACAGTTAGAATCATATAACTTCATATTAGTTGCAATGTTACAATATATATTGTCTGCCTGATGTAACTCATTTACCTGAGCGCTAGTCTTCGGTTTGGCCAGCGTACCATCTCGTGCTGGAATGAAAGGCCTCATCAGGTCCTCAACATGCTGCAGTTTAGTGTCGTTAGTATGATTTAGAAAATATACATGTTACATAATCCAGGCAATGTGCTGACATTTTACCTCTCCAACTCCCAGATAGTTATTCTGGATTATATTGTCAACCTTTTTTTCCTTCTCCTCGCTCCAGTTCTGGATCAGCGGCCTTAACCTTGATTCATACAAGATGCTAGAGTCGAATTGGTGCACTCCGAACTTCTCGTAGTACCATGTCTGCATGACAACAAAAGCAGTTTACAAATATTCTCATACATTATGTAATGTATGTTAGGTAAGTGATAATTGTACTACTACGAGTTACCTGCAGCAGTGCTAGATTCCCCTCCAGAATTGCCTCGCCATTTACAAAATTCTTCACGCTATCCATAAGATAGTCAAGCGTTAGCTGTCCAAGATTTGTGCCCTTTATTGTCTCAACGTTTCTAACAATCCCAATATATTTGTTATCCACATACTCCTCTTTTGTTCGGCATACATATTTTCCTATGGTGTACAAGGCAAATGGCCTGACAAAATTTGGTGTGCTGTCGCCTTTCATCTTGGCTAGCAATCCTTTGAAAGTTATTTTGGTGTCATTATGGTCTTTCAGTTTCTTCCACAACTCCATATTATCATCAAGATTTGAAGGGACGTGTTCTTCCCATGGCAGGGCATGCCTGTTATATGCGCTACATCTTCTAGTGTGATCCTACATGGTGTCCCGTTGATGATAAAGGCATCCTGCTCTGCATCATATGAATTAGCGATGGCCATGCACAATACACGTCTTAATTTGATGCTAGGTGTCTTGAGAAGTCCACCCAGTGCTATCAACTGGATGTACATCCTTTGCTGCGTGTTTAATCCCTTTATGAACTCCTCATATGGCGACAAAGAAGCATCCTGGGTTCAATGGATGTGAAAGTGTGATTAGCTTCAGCATGGTATACAATTTAAACACTCATACAGATGAATACAGCTTATATATACCAACATAAAAATTGTGCTCTATGCTACTTCATGAGGTAATTTGTTTACAAGCAAGCTGAGTTCCATGAATGTGCAAATACTAGCATTAGATTCAGCTTGGTTACATTTGAACGGTCATATAAGGTAATCTCCATTGCAAGGCGCTGATCTGAAATAAACTCAAGATTCGAAAATAAAAAACTATCCAACCGTGGTCTCCTCAACTCTAGGTGCTAATCATGGTCAGTAGTATGGAATTAAAACATGGGCCATCGATGCCTTCCATAACTCGTGCGGAAGGAAAAAAGAAGGCAAGCGCCCGCTGCCCTAATTGGCATCGACAAGACGAGAACCTAAGATTTAGCCTGGAATTAATCAATGAACTGCCAATCTAGTAGGAAACAAATCCTAGCACCCTCCCCTAACGCCCCCAACTTAATTTGTTTAAAAACATGTCGAGTTACATGAATATGCAAACAACGAGTGGGGTTGCAGCAAGAGCATGGGATTAAGATCGTGGCACGAAAAATAGCAGCGGCTGCAGCAGGAGATCGTGGGGAGTTACCTGAGGATTCATGTTTGGCTCCGTCGTTCGGTCTTGCTGGATTCCTGTGTTGCTTCGTCCTTCGGTCTTGCTCCTTTGGGCGGCGCAGAAGGACGAACTATGATCTATGAGGTTTCAAAGGATCCCTATTTATAGGGATCGTAACAACCCGGGCATATATCCATGTATAGATTTCTTCAGTTGGAGGAAATCAAGGGAGGGGACCCACCACGTAACAACACTTAGGTCTCCTGAGAATCACGATCGTCAAAAAGATATAGTTCCCGTTTCTTTGAAAAATAGCCAAAAGAACTGGACCACTTTTTTTAGGGCAAGCATTTAGCTTTATTCTGGCCACCAGCTCGGTGGTGAAAGCATCTACGGCATGATCAACGCGTCCAGCCCACGTAGCCACCACCTCTCCTGTGTGATCCCGCGCAACCACGCCGCATCCCCCTTGCATGCCATCTTCAATGAATGCCCCGTCCACATTGAATTTAATCATATCCTCTGGACGAGGGGACCAGCGAGGAACGCTTGCTGGCGGGGAGGTTGTTCTGCAGAAACACCCCTGGTACTCTCCGGCCGTGCATGCAACCCTAGCAGTGAATTGCGTGTGATCCATCGGCTTGGCTTGTCTCCCTCTCGGACTTTGTTGCGCTAAGCCCACCATTGCCACCACATGATGATAACCAACATCCAGTCCTAAAGTAAACTAGGATTAACTGTTCACACGTGAAGTATTTTCCTCTCTCTTGTGAAGCTATTTTATTGCCCATCCATGCTCATATCTTTTTTCCTCGTATATGTGAGACCAAATTTTGTTGATAATACTGAATCATGTCTGGTGCTGCTCAAGATGGCACGACACCATGGTTTTCGCTTTGGTGAGATTCATCACTCACTGCAATATTTGCCTTTCGGCCAAATATTTCAGCACTCGCTGAAATTTTTCTGGAACTTCTAACTAGCGATGTTAAAAAAATTCTGAAACTTCTAACTAGCGACGTAATTGTTCTAAATCTTGTCCAGACTCCGACGAAACTTAAATATAAATTTAAGAATTCAGTTAACCTTCCTAAGCTTCAAATTCTTGTCAAAAGCAAATATATGTTTCAGCGTCTCCCATGCAGACCAAATTTATTTCAAGAATAGTATTTGGAACCAGTACTGTGAAGTATTACAACTTGATTAATCCACACTGGACTAACAACATGGCTAGGAAACCTTCTTCGAGACTAAAACCAAACCACACCCTACTCTACCGCTTCATAACCAAATGTACACTCCATATCTAAGAATGGACCATTGCTGGACTAAATGCTTGCATCTTCATGATCTTCAATCGCAGCTGCATCCGATAGGCTAGCATTGTACGTCTTCAGTCTTTTCATGGACTTCAATTTGTTGTAGGTCGAATTAAGAAGGACAACAGGTAGCTCTCTTCTATAATTGTTGATGTATGCCTGCATGGGAGGATATGTTAGTATCGTTCCATATGTTTACAAAATTGAGAGAATTTTAGGTGTTACTCTGCGTACTTGGTCATAATGTTGTCTAAGATCTTATCCCATAAAGAATTCGATGTTCTTCAACATGTAGAGTGCACAAGAAGAACTAGAACAATTAATTCTGTTAGCAGCATTTCACGTATTAACAATGAAAAACATAATTAGAAGCTAATACTGTTGACTCACTTGTCATCTTGTCTTGGCACAGGCACATGCTTTACTGTCCATTGGGTCACGTTAATGTCTTGCCATGCATGGCTTTGTGGTCCATTGATTCGCAGTGATGCTCTCAGATGTGCTTCCACCCCACGTATCTGCCAAAGTCCATGGTATGAGAAGTTGCCCATGTTTCATGGCTAGGTATGATGCTAAATCCTATGTTATATTGAAAGACGTTTAAAATCTCACCACGTGAACCACTTGTGTGCAATCTAGGTAGCCTAAAAGTGAATCAAGAATCTGAATCTCCCTCCTTCCGGGGTTTACGACCACAAGGAACCAGTGGGTGTTCGCCATGTTCGTAGGCAGAAAAACCTAGACAGCAAAGATGATTACATCAACATGCATAATAATTGGAAAAAAAATGTGTTTATGGCATGGTGAGATGGTACCAGATCATGTCTGAGGTAGTTGTCTCCTTTTGTTGTTCCATGACTGCCCGCCAAAGCGGCCTCGTGGCAGTTCTCTACCTTACCATCTCTTTCGAGCATAGCGACGCCGGCCACCCTCTCAATGTAAACCAGCTGCCCATCCCTTATGTCATTAGGATGATCATGATGCATGATCTAAATCACAGCATCAACCAACTAAAACAAAATTCAAGTTAATTGTGGCATTCAAAAAAATCAAATTAATTGTACCGTGCAAAATAAAATTGATAAACTAATTTGGGCAAATATCTTACTTCGTCACCCAACCATTTGTCATCTTCGCCTACATCTGTCATGGTGAGGCATTGCAAATGCTTCTGTTGCTGAAGAATGTCATCAATTACCACCAATTGTTTATCAAGATCTAAGGTGTTGATAATTTCGGCCACATAACTCTGTCGAAACTTGTCAAGGTTGGTCTCCAGCGTCGAAGCACTTGTGTCTGTATCTTTTAAATTGCTTGCACGGTTTTTCCTCTTTGTATTCTTTGTGTCCTTGGAATCGTTGGTAGACTCCGATGGAGTCCTGTTTTTCTTTCTCTTCTTACCACTATCGTACAGAACAAAATCTTCATTGCACAATAATGAAGATGCCACTCTTTTCCAACTGCTCGCACGAGTTGGTATCATGGAATCAACCCCACTATCTTGTCGCTGCTTTGCTAAAAAATCATCATAGTTGTCCTCATCAATTGGGAAGACATGGGGCTCTTCCAGCTCCCTTATTCCCTTAGCCTTGGCAGACCGGTGGTTGCTGTTGGTACCTGCCTCTGCACCCACCTCAATACTGACATCTTCATCATCTTGATTTCTTCTTTCTTCAGTCTTTCGCACATTCTCATTGTGCCTCAAATTCAGAGGATCCTGTGATTTGAAATGAAGCACTTGTTAGCTTGCAATCTGCGCGAAATAAAAAAAACAAAACTAGTTAACTATAAAATGTGCATCACCAGGAAAGCTTCAAGGCTTGTGGTGGCTTTGGAATGCTTTCGCGAATCCAAACTCAGAGCACCCTGCAATGCATCCACCTCTTTATAAAGCTATGAAACATTCTTGAGACTCTCCTTGCAAGCTGCAGCAACAACTCTGTCTTCTTCATCCTGAACGTGGAAGATCATATGTTAGCTACGAATCTGCGTTAACTTAAAACAAAATCAGTTAGATGTAAAATGTGTATCACCATGAAAGCTTCAAGGCTAATCTTGGCTTTTGAATGCTTTCGTGATTGCAAACTAGGAGCAGGCTGCAAATATTCAGATACGTTCTTCTTGGGGGCATCCATGTAATCTTTTTGTATTCCTTTAGCATAAATGCCTTTTGCAATGACCTCCGTGTCATCTTTTTGTTTTTGCTGGCGAGTAGTATTCTCTCCTGGGACCTCCATTGGGTCCGCAGGTACTCCCAGGTCAGATAGCTGTATGTCCTCGACTCCTAGGAGATCAACATCAAATATTCCATAGCGGTGGTTCTTTAAAAAAATGTGTTAGTGTGGAGAGTATTGACAGTAAAATTATTTATACAAACTCACAATGGTATACTTACATTGAATTCTGTGATGAGGTCGTCCGTGCGTCTGCCGTTCGCAAGGGTACGCCTAAGGCACTCGTCCATTTTTTTCAAGGGTGCACATCCTATCAAATTGTTGTGCACTGGCCTCCCGCACAATGGAGACAACTTATTTCAAATCAGCCAATACACGACCCATGAGTGCCTTATCCTACAAATTACAAGCAGTTAGGAGCATATGACTTCGATTTTACTTGCAAAGTTACAATATATATTTGTGCGTGATGTTCATCATTTACCTGGCCGTCATTCTTTGGTTTGACCGGCTTCCCAACTGGTGGCAGATTGAAAGGCCGCAGCAGGTCATCGACATACTGCATGTTAGTGTTGTTAGTATCATTCAAAACATATGGTACATAATCCAGGCACACAGTACTAACACTTTACCTCTCCAACCCCTATATAATTTTTGTTGATTATGTTGTCAACCTTCTGTGCCTTCTCGTCACTCCAGTTTTGGATCAGCGGCCTTAACCTGAGGCATACACGATGGCAGAGTCCAATTGGTGCACCCTCCACTTCTCGTAGTACCACGTCTGCATTACAACAAAAACAGCTTAGACAATTTTCCATAAAATTAAATGTATGGTATGTTAATAATGATTGTATTACCTGCAGTAGTGGTAGGTTTCCCTCCAGATTTGCTCCACCATTTACAAATTTCCTGACGCTAGCCATAAGATGGTCAAGCGTAAGCTGTCCAAAATTGGTGCTCTTTATTGTCTCAACGTTTCTAACAATCCCAAGGTATCTGTTGTCCACATACTGTTGTGTTGTCGGGCATACATATTTGCCTATGGTGTATAAGACAAATGGCCTGACAAAATTAGGTGTGCTGTCGCCTTTCATCTTGGCTAGCAATCCTTTCAAAGTTACTTTTGTGTCACTGGGGTCTTTCAGTTCCTTCCGTAACTCCAAAGTATCGTTGTGATTTGAAGAGACATGATTCTTCCCCATGCAGGGCAGGCCTGTTATATGCTCCACATATTTTAGTGTGATCCTACATGGTCTCCCATTAATTATAAAGGCATCCTACTCTGTATCATATGAATAAGTGATGGCCTGGCACAGTAGACATCTCATTCTCATGCCAGGAGTCTTGAGAAGTTCACCCAGTCCAATCAACTTGATGTACGTCAGTTGTTGTGTGTTTAAATCTTTTATGAACTTCTCGTATTGCAGCAAAGAAGCAACCTGAGTTCCCTGAATGTACAAATAGTGTGATTAGATTCTGTATGGTATTCATTTAAACATGCATAGAACCGACTAATCTATGCCAATATCAAAATTGTGATCTACAATACTGCATGAAATCATAGAGCTTCTAGGCCATATAATGAACACCAGACATAGTAGAACACCGCAAGATTGAACCCAAAGCTAAGCACTTTTCCCATGGCAAGAAAGATCAATCAAGTAGGCCAAACCAAACTGATAATTCGAAGAGACTTGCAAAGATAACTCAATCATACATAAAAGAATTCAGAGAAGATTCAATTATTATTCATAGATAAACTTGATCATAAACCCACAATTCATCGAATCTCGACAAACACACCGCAAAAAGAAATTACATCGAATAGATCTCCACAAGAGAGGGGGAGAACATTGTATTGAGATCCAAAAAGAGAGAAGAGGCCATCTAGCTAATAACTATGGACCCGTAGGTCTATGGTAAACTACTCACAACTCATCGGAGGGGCAAGGATGTTGATGTAAAAGCCCTCCATGGTCGATTCCCCCTCCGGCAGAGTGCCGGCGAAGGCTCCAATATGGGATCTCGTGGATACAGAAGGTTATGGCGGTGGAAATTGTGTTTCATGGTGCTCCTGGATGTTTTCGGGGTCCGTAGGTATATATAGGAGGAAGAAGTACGTCGGTGGATGCCCGAGGGGCCCACGAGACAGGGGCGCGTGCCCTATAGGGGGGGTGGCCCCCTATCTTGTGGGGTCCTCGGGAGCTTCTTGACTTGCACTCGAAGCTCTCCGGATCACGTTCGTTCCAAAAATCACGCTCCCGAAGATTTCATTCTGTTTGGATACCGTTTGATATTCCTTTTCTTCGAAATACTGAAATGGGCAAAAAAAACAGCAATACGGGCTGGGCCTCCGGTTAGTAGGTTAGTCCCAAAAATGATATAAATGTGTAGAATAAAGCCCATAAACATCCAAAAGGGGTAATATAATAGCATGGAACAATCAAAAATTATAGATATGTTGGAGACGTATCAAGCATCCCCAAGCTTAATTCCTGCTCGTCCTCGAGTAGGTAAATGATAAAAAAAGAAATTTTTGATGTGGAATGCTACCTAGCATAATTCATAATGTAATTTTCTTTATTGTGGCATGAATGTTCAGATCCAAATGATTCAAAATAAAAGCTTATAAAACATAAAAATAATAATGCTTCAAAGCATACTAACAAATAATCATGTCCTATCAAAATAATATAGCCAAAGAAAGCTTATCCCTACAAAATCATATAGTTAGGCCATGCTTCATTTTCATTACACAAAATACTCCCATCATGCACAACCCCGATGACAAGCCGAGCAATTGTTTCATACTTTTTAACACGCTTCAGCTTTTTCAACTCGTACGCAAGCCATGGACATAACACTATGGTGGTAAAAGGTGGTAGTTGTGAGGACAAAAAGAGGGAGAAGATAGCCTCACATCAACTAGGCGTACTAACGGGCTATATGGAGATGCCCATTAATAGATATCAATGTGAGTGAGTAGGGATTTCCATGCAACGGATGCACTAGGGCTATAAATATATGAAAGCTCAACGAAAGAAACTAAGTGGGTGTGCATCCAACTTGCTTGCTCACGAAGACCTAGGGCATTTTGAGGAAGCCTATCATTGGAATATACAAGCCAAGTTCTATAATGAAAAATTCCCACTTAGTATATGAAAATGACAACATAGGAGACTCTCTATCATGAAGATCATGGTGCTACTTTAAAGCACAAGTGTGGAAAGAGAGATAGTAGCATTGTCCCTTCTCTCTTTTTCTCTCATTTTATTATTTTTTCTCTCTTTTTTTTTCTTTTTCCTTTTTTTCTTCTTTTTTTTCTTTGGCCTCTTTTTTTTCTTTTTGGCCTTTCTCATTTTTTTCTTTTTTTTCTTTTTGTAAAGTGCGAAGTCTCATCTCGACTTGTGGGGGAATCATAGCCTTCATCATCCTTTCCTCACTAGGACAATGCTCTAATAATGAATATCATCACACTTTTATGGATTTACAACTCAAGAATTACAACTCAAAGCTAGAACAAGATATGACTCTATATGAATGCCTCCGGCGGTGTACCGGGATATGTATTGAATCAAGAGCGACATGTATGAAAATTATGAAGGTGGCCTTGCCACAAATACAATGTCAACTACATGATCATGCAAAGAGCAATATGACGATGATGGAACATGTCATAATAAATGGAACGGTGGAAAGTTGCATGGCAATATATCTCGGAATGGCTATGGAAATGCCATAATAGGTAGGTATGATGGCTGTTTTGACGAAGGTAAATAAAGGGTTCAATACCGGCGAGAGTTGCACGGTAATAATAAAGGCTAGCAAAGTAAAAGGATAAGTGTGCATATGTCCATGGACTCACATTAGTCAAAAAAGAACTCATATACTTATTGCAAAAGTCTACTTCGCCTTCGAAGAAAATTACTACTACGCATGCCCCAAGAGGGATAGATTGGTAGGAAAAATTCCATCGCTCGTCACCGACTGCCACTCATAAGGAAGACACTCAAAAGAGCACTTCATGCAACAAATTTGTCACACAACTTTTACCATACGTGCATGCCACGGGACTTGCCAACTTCAACAAAAGTATTTCTCAATTTCATAATTACCCACTAGAATGACCCTAACATTACTACCTTTATATCTCAAAACAAATATCAAGCATCAAGTTGATCATAGCATCCAATTCTTTTTCTATGTTAGTTTTTATTATACCCAACTTGGATGCTCATCATTCTAAGACCAACTTTGTAACCATAGAAAATACCATGCTGTTCTAAAAGACTCTCAAAATAATATAAGTGAAGCATGAGAGACTAGCAATTTCTTCAAAATTATTCCACCACCTTGCTCTAAAAGATATAAGTGAAGCACTAGAGCATAAACTATCAAGCTCAAAAGATATAAGTGAAGCACATAGAGTATTCTAGCAAATTCTAATCAAATAGGCTTCTCCCAAAAGGTGTGTACAGCAAGGATGATTGTGGTAAACTAAAAAGCAAATACTAATATAATACACGATGCTCCAAGCAAAACACATATCATGTGGCGAGTAAAAATATAGCTCCAAGTAAAGTTACCAATGAACGAAGACGAAAGAGGGGATGCCTTCCCGGGGCATCCCCAAGCTTAGGCTTTTGGCTATCCTTGAATATCTTGGGGTGCCATGGGCATCCACAAGCTTAGGATCTTGCCACTCTTTATTCCATAGTCCATAAAAGCTTTACCCAAAACTTGAAAACTTCACAACACAAAACTCAACAGGAAATCTTATAAGCTCCGTTAGTGAAAGAAAACAAAACCACCACATAAGGTACTGCCATGAACTCATTCTTTATTTATTTTGGTGTTAAACCTACTGTATTCCAACTTCCTTTTGTTTTATAAACTAATTTACTAGCCATAGATGCATTGAAATAAGCAAACAACACCCAAAAAAAAGAATCTGTCAAAAACAGAACAGTCTGTAGCAATCTGTAACTAACGCAAACTTATGGAACTCTAAAAATCCTACCAAAATAGGACGTACTGGACAATTTGTTTATTGATCAGCAGCAAAACGAATCAATGCAAAGCACGTTTCTGTTATTTATTGAATTTTTTCTCATGAGCGCGAAGTTTCTGTTTTTCAGCAGAATCAAATCAACTATCATCATAGTTTATCCTATAGGTTCTACTTGGCACAAACACTAACTAAAAGATAAAAACACATCTAAACAGAGAGTAGATTCAAGATTTATTCCTAAACAGGAGCAAAAACAAAAAACATAAAGAAAATTGGGTTGCCTCCCAACTAGCGCTATCGTTTAACGCCCCTAGCTAGGCATAAAAGTGAAGATAGATCAAACGAGTGCCATAATAATAAGATAGATCTTGAAGCTCATCTCATATTCTCTACGTTTGGCAGCATGTTTTCTTTGAGGTAAGCAAAAGTAATCAAAAGGGCTAAATTCAGTGGGACAAAGGTCCCCAAGATCAGTCACAGGAGGAACGGGTTCCTCCTTTGGCCCTTCATAGTGCACAACTATTTCATCACTAAAAGCATTCTTTTGGCAAAATCTTGCGAGCCTATACTCAAGAGAGTATCCTAGCTCATTGTTTCGAAGAGCAAAATCATTATTAAGTTCATTAATGCAATCAACCAAGACTTTGGTAGGAACCTTTTTTCTATGGTTTTCATTAAAAGCGACATAGTCAGAAGATTGAAAACGTCTAAATTCCTCTTGATCATAGAGGATCGCTTCTATGGGAGGACGACCGGCGTCCACCCTATAGTGCGCAAAGATTTCTTTGGCGTCTCTTATGATAAATCTAAACTCATGAGACAAAAAGATAGTAACAGCGCGCTTAATAGAAGAATGCTCAATATTAGAGAATTCTAGGAAAATTCTTTGTATGCAAGGATGCATATGCATAAATTGTCTTTCAAGTTCAACTACTAGCATAGCGATAGCATCCGCAAGACTACTAGTTCTATGAAGAATAGAACAACCCATGGAAGGTAAAGCACCGGCACAAGTAAAGAAATCTTGAATAACACCTTCGCCAATGATGTTACCACTACCGATTCAAAACTTTTTAGTATACAAAATAAGGGGTTCATCGGCCGGAGCCTCGGGATTTTCCGTGTTATCATTATTGTCCATATCAATGATTATCTCCCTAATTTCAGACATAGCGGCGAACAAAAGCAAGGTGAAAGAAAGCGAGCGAAAAGGAGAAGAGGAGATTGGGAAAGAGAGGGCGAATAAAACGGCAAGGGTGAAGTGGGGGAGAGGAAAACGAGAGGCAAATGGCAAATAATGTAAATGAGAGGGAGATGAGTTTGTGATGGGTACTTGGTATGTATTGACTTGAGCGAAGACCTCCCCGACAACGGCGCCAGAAATCCTTCTTGCTACGTCTTGAGCTAGCGTTGGTTTTCCCCGAAGAGGAGAGGGTGATGCAGCAAGTGTAGCGTAAGTATTTCCCTCAGTTTTGAGAACCAAGGTATCAATCCAGTAGGAGGCTCCTCAAAAGTCCCACGCACCTACACAAACAAACTGAGAACTCGCAACCAACAAAATAAAGGGGTTGTCAATCCCTTCACGGCCACTTGCAAAAGTGAGTTCTGATAGAGATAGTATGATAAGATAAATATATTTTTGGTATTTTATAATATAGATGCAAAAAGTAAAGATGCAAATAAAAGTAGATTGAAAGCAAATATGATAAGAGATAGACCTGGGGGCCATAGGTTTCACTAGAGGCTTCTCTCGAGATAGCATAAGCATTACGGTGGGTGAACAAATTACTGTCGAGCAATTGATAGAAAAGCGCATAGTTATGAGATTATCTAGGCATGATCATGTATATAGGCATCACGTCCATAACAAGTAGACCGACTCCTGCCTACATCTACTACTATTACTCCACACATCGACCGACTCCTGCCTGCATCTAGAGTATTAAGTTCATAAGAACAGAGCAACGCATTAAGCAAGATGACATGATGTAGAGGGATAAACTCATGCAATATGATATAAACCCCATCTTGTTATCCTCGATGGCAACAATACAATACGTGTCTTGCAACCCTTTCTGTCACTGGGTAAGAACACCGCAAGATTGAACCCAAAGCTAAGCACTTCTCCCATGGCAAGAAAGATCAATCTAGTAGGCCAAACCAAACTGATAATTCAAAGAGACATGCAAATATAACTCAATCATACATAAAAGAATTCAGAGAAGATTCAATTATTATTCATAGATAAACTTGATCATAAACGCACAATTCATCGGATCTCGACAAACACACCGCAAAAAGAGATTACATCGAATAGATCTCCACAAGAGAGGGGGAGAACATTGTATTGAGATCCAAAAAGAGAGAAGAAGCCATCTAGCTAATAACTATGGACCCGTAGGTCTGTGGTAAACTACCCACAACTCATCGGAGGGGCAAGGATGTTGATGTAGAAGCCCTCCGTGGTCGATTCTCCCTCCGGCAGGGTGCCGGCGAAGGCTCCAAGATGGATCTCGCGGATACAGAAGGTTAAGGCGGTGGAAATTGTGTTTTGTGGTGCTCCTGGATGTTTTCGGGATCCGTAGGTATATATAGTAGGAAGAAGTACGTCGGTGGACGCCCGAGGGGCCCACGAGACAGGGGCGCGCCCTACAGGAGGGGCGCGACCCCCTATCTCGTGGGGTCCTCGGGAGCTTCTTGACTTGCACTCCAAGCTCTCCGGATCATGTTCGTTCCAAAAATCATGCTCCCGAAGGTTTCATTCCGTTTGGACTCCGTTTGATATTACTTTTCTTCGAAATACTGAAATAGGCAAAAAAAACAGCAATACAGGCTGGGCCTCCGGTTAGTAGGTTAGTCCCAAAAATGATATAAATGTGTAGAATAAAGCCCATAAACATCCAAAAGGGGTAATATAGTAGCATGGAACAATCAAAAATTATAGATACGTTGGAGACGTATCACTGACCAGTTTCGAGGAGGCGAAGAAAATCGTGTGTCCTCTGGATTTACCGCACGTGAAATACCATGTGTGCATGAACAATTGCATCATTTATCGGGACGAGCACGCGGAGTCTACCATATGTCCGGTGTGCGGCGTCACTCGATACAAGAAGAGGAAGAAAGCTCCTCGAAAAGTGGTGTGGTACTTTCCGATCACTCCTCGTCTGTAGCGGTATTTCGCGGACCCTAAGGTAGCAAAGCTCCTGTGTTGGCACGCGGATAGGGAGGAGAAGAAGCGAGAAGATGACGTAAATGATCCGGAGATAAATAAAAAAGACAAGATGCTGAGTCACCCTAAGGATGGGAGCCAGTGGCAAGCGTTGAACTTCGAACACCTAGAATTTGGGAAGGATCTAAGGAACATCGTGCTGGGCGCGAGCATCGATGGAGTCAATCCTTTTGGCAGCCAGAGAAGCACACATAGCACCTGGCCTGTGTTTGTGTGGATGTACAACCTTCCCCCCTGGTTGTGCATGAAGAGGAAGTACATTCACATGAGTATGCTAATTGAAGGGCCGAAACAACCAGAGAACGACATCAATCTGTATCTGGGGCTGCTGAAAGAGGAGCTAGACACGCTGTGGAAAACGCCAGCCAATACGTGGGATGCCGCAGAGAAAGAATATTTCCCTATGAGAGATGCACTGCTCACGACGGTGCACGACTATCTCGGTTACGGATATCTCGCGGGGCAGGTGGTCCATGGATTTTCTGGATGCGTCAGGTGCATGGATGACACAACGTATCGCCAGCTAGATAGAGATCCCGGGTCTTTGAAAACCATGTTCATGGGACATCGAAGGTGGCTTCGCGATGATGACCCGTGGAGGAAATGCAAGGTTCTGTTCGATGGTAAAACCGAACCCCGAAGACGCCCGCGTACGAGGAGCGTCGAGGAAATAGACGAGCTGTTGAAAAATTGGAAAGATTGCCCACTGCCGAGAAAGAAGCAAAAGGCGCCAGAGCCGGGAAAGAAGCGAAAGGCGCCACAGCCGCTGCTGAAGGTATGGAAAACGAGGTTTGTTTTCTGGGACTTGTCGTACTAGAAGATCCACCGTGTGCCTCACAGCCTTGATGTCATGCATATCACGAAGAACGTGTGCGAGAGTCTGCTTGGTACCCTGCTCAACATGCTAGAGAGGACCAAAGATGGGCCGAAAGCAAGGGCAGACTTGAAATCAATGGGCATCAGGGAGGAGCTTCACGTTAATGATGATGATGATGAGGCGAAGCAGGACACGGAAAGTCGTCGCAAAGGCAAAAAGGCCAAGAAGACCGGAAATGACTACCCTCCCGCGTGCTTCACTCTAAGTCAGGAGGAGATCGATCAATTTTTCACTTGCCTCGTAGGAATAAAACTTCCTTATGGTTATGCAGGGAAGAAAAGCAGATACCTAGACCCAGCGAAGCAGAAGTTCGGCGGGATGAAGTCTTACGACTGTCACGTGCTGATGACGCAGATACTTCCAGTTGCAATCCGTGGGATCATGGACGCGCACGTCCGTGAAATGCTATTTGGCCTATGCAACTTTTTCGACGTCATCTCTCGGAAGTCGGTTGGCGTGAGGCAACTTAGAAGGCTACAGGAAGAGATCGTGGTGATACTATTCGAGCTTGAGATGTACTTCCCGCCCGCATTCTTCGACGTTATGGTGCATCTGCTGGTCCATATCGTGGAGGATATCATCCAACTCGGGCCGACGTTCCTGCACAACATGATGCCATTCGAAAGGATGAATGGTGTCATCAAAGGATAAGTTCACAACATGTCACGTCCAAAGGGAAGCATAGCCAGGGGCTTTCTGACCGAAGAGTGCATCTCCTATTGCACGAATTATCTAGGCATCGAGAACCCCGTTGGTCTGCCCGTCAACAGGCACCTCGGCAGGCTCGCTGGATGGGTTCACCATGAGGGTCGCCGCGAAATGCATGTCGACTTCGAGGGTCGACTCGCTGACTTTGAAAGAGGAAACCTAGTCGCGCTACAACACATAGACGTGATCGATCCTTGGGTGGTAGAGCACAAAACCTTTATTGAGAAGACGTACAATGACCGAGGCCAATAGAGGACGTACGGAGATATAATCAAAGAGCACAACTCATGTTTTACGCGTTGGTTCAAGCAGAAGCTTCTGTCGTACCCTTTACATGAGGATTCTTCCGCGGAAGAACAACTCATATTCGCCTTATCACAGGGCGCCGAGCACAACCTGATGACGTATGAGGCGTACGATATCAATGGCTACACATTCTACATCGAGGGAAATGACATGAAGAGCGATGGTTATCAGAACTCCGGGGTAACGATGGAATCCTACACCAGTAACGACAAGGACAGATACTACGGAAGGATCAAGGAGATCTGGGAGCTGAGCTACGCTGGAGAGAAGGTCCCGATGTTCCTTGTCAGATGGGCCAAGAACGTCATAAAAGAAGACCGGTATTTCACCACCATGGTTATACCCGAAGCCAAATCCAAGACCGCGGGCACAAACGTCACCGCGAAAAATGAGCCATGGGTACTGGCTTCCCAAGTGGACCAATGCTTCTTCATTACCGACCCGCGAAAGCCCAGACGTGTTGTCGTGAGGAGAGGCAAAAGGAAGATCATCGGAATGGATGGAGTCGCCAGTGAGCAAGACTTTGACAAGTACGACGACCCGAAGATGGAACATGACGACGACGATGAAGTATCAGCATACACCAAAAGAAGAAGCAGGACAACCCTACCTAAAGGACGTCCGTTCAAGAGAAGAACTCCATTTACGAAAAATAAGGGCAAGAAGATTGTGAACAGATAGCTAGCTAAGATCGATTGTATTTAAATTGTAGCTTCCATTTCTTGATTGTATTTCATGGGCACTTTTTGAACTCATGAATATTTTTAAATTTCATGGACACTCGATCTCGACCCCCTCCATCTCGTTCGCTATCCCACCTCGCCAGATCCGGTCCCCCTCGCCACCGAGCACCCCCCGCACCCTCTCCCCCGCTCCACCGGTCGCCGCCGCCGACCCCCCGCACCCTCCCCCGCTCCACCGCCGCCGACGATCCACCGCACCCTCCCCCGCTCCACCGCCGCTGACGACCCACCGCACCCTCCCTGACCCGCTCCACCGTCACAAATGAATGCAACTAAAATTGCAAAAAAAAATGATTATATTTTCAAATAACTAATTTGATGATGTTTTCAAATAATAAATTTGATGATATTTTTTCATATTCATAAATATTTTCAAATAACAAATTTGATGATATTTTTTTTAAAAATTATTATAGTTTTTATTAAAAATTGTTACTGTTTCATATTCATATTCATTTTCTAAAAAATATTAGTTGCAACAAAAAATAAAAAAAATTACTTATGGCGCACCTCTGGCTGGTGCGCCATTGCTATATAAAAAAAGATAACTAATGGCGCACCTCTGGCTGGTGCGCCATTGCTATATAAAAAAAATTACTAATGGCGCACCAACCGCAGGTGCGCCATTGCTATCTAAAACAAACATACTAATGGCGCACCGCTGCGAGGTGCGCCATTAGTAAGCTCCCCCCCTAGCTAATTCCTCCCTCTCCCTCTCGCCAGATCCACTTCGCCCCTCTCCCTCGCCAGATCCACCCGCGCGCTCCCCGACCCTTGCCGGACTCCACCCCCGCCACCCCCGCGCCCCCGCGCCCCTCACCGCAGCTCCCC
>NC_041383.1:23495146-23577748 GCF_002162155.2 Triticum dicoccoides
GCTCCCCCACACCACCGCCCCCGCGCCCCCGCGCCCCGAGCCGGAGGAGGAGGACCAGGAGGAGGACGAGGAGGAGGAGGAGACGACGACCGTCTCTACCTCAGCTCAGCTAGCCACGCGACGCCGAGCCGAGCGCCGCCTCCCTCGCCGTCCCCCCTCCGCCCGCAGGACCCCTTCGCGCTGGTGTTGCCGGCCATCCAGACCACCGGCGTCACCACCAACAACGTCGATTTCACCTTCTTCCTCTACTACTGCGACGCCAGCCTCCCACCACCACCCCGTCACAGCTCTAGGTATGCACTCGCCTTCCTGCTCCCAAATCTCCACTCTTGATCTCGATCTTTCTTCAGCCAATTTGTTCCAACTCTTGTAGTTTCAAACATATCCATCCTCCTGGTTAACACGAATCTGGGTGCTGATTTGTTCAACCAGCACCACTGTCTGTACTGTTTTGGGGTGGCTGTGTATAGTCTTTGTTAGCACTATGGCGTGGTGTGCCTATGTTTACAAATAAATACATTTTGTGTTCTCGTTAATCTCATAAATATGAACGGACTAATGTAGACATTGTATAGTCTTCTTGGTTGACACGCCTGGCCATGTTCAATTCTAATGTAGTATGCAGGAAAGTGCAGCTCCATGTTCAATTCTTGTTTCAATGGTAATTAGTGAAAAGTAGTAGGCATTGTACACGCCAGGCCTTGTTGTGTTATTTGGCTGCCCTACATGTCTTTTCTGGTGCTAAGTCAAAGCTCACTCTCTCACTATCATGTTTATGTCAGACTGTCAGTTAGTTCGTACAGCCTGAACTATTCTCTTTCAGAATATATAAGCACTAATTAGCTTAGTTAATCTTTGGGATTCACTCTGGTGATGTCTAGTAGCTACCTACATAGTTCTTGAACTCAAATTACTAGTCTGAACCATGCCAACTAAACTGTCTTCTCTTCTCTAGTCAGCCAACCACTAGCAATGATACTTAGCGTATTTAAAATTTTCGCAAATGTTGAATGGGAAGCTAATACCCAAATTGTGTGCATTTAATCCTTACACTGAGTACTCAATTTCAAATTCATGTTACTGAATTTTTCTCAACATGTTAAAATTGTCATGCTACTGAATGTTACAGAATGCCAGGGAACACAGAAATACTAGGGCACACAGCATTTAGAGTACTCTGAAATTCAGTTCTGAAATTTTTTGTTAGATAGTGGCTACACTAATCTAGAGTAGTATCCTAATCTGATGGAGTACTCGATTTAAAACTCCTAATCTAGACTAATATCCTAAAATCATTCCTGGAATTGCTGGAGTATAAATCATTAATCATTGATCATTGATGTTTGAGTATAAATCATGAAGAGCAATATCCATGTAACTGTACCTGCAAGCTCCAGAACAAATTCAGCATTTCAATAACATTTCGCTACCTTCTGAACCCACATAGGCTGCAGGTAAAACAAGTTCCAGAACTTCTTCCCTGATCCATCACAATAACCTTGCACACGTATAACTAGTAGTACTTGCCTGATTAAACACAACTCACTTTGCATTACTCCAACAGACAAGTGCCATTGAACAATACCGAAAGACCTTGCCAAATATCTGCTTATTTTCTCCTTGATACAGAAGATGTGCCTGGCATGCTTGTGAGTCTTGCAACACATTGCGGTTGTCCGTGTAAGATGGAATTGACACAACCGTTTAGAGAAGATATTACATCATACTCAGCTGAGTCAGTAAGCTATAATAGATGTGCTTCTCTCCAAATTGTTTCTTATTCAGAGTTTGAACAATGTTCAGCAGAAAGAAAAGGGTAACGTGCTTGATGTCCAAAAGTAACCAACAGTACCGTGCTATGGTAGCTGGCTCGAGGATGTGGTGGGGGATCTTTGCACGCCTAACACTGATTTTTGTGATAGTACCCGAATATTACTGATGGTCTCTTTCTATAGATGTTGCATATGTAGAGTGTAATGAGATCTTAGTGTCATTTATGACACATATTAGACAGTGTGCAACTTTGTCATTTATGACACATATTAGACAGTGTGCAGCTTACCAGATGTATTGAACAAAATCATTTCTTTATTTTTGTTAAGTGGAGCGAACAAAATCATTTATCTGGTTTTATTATTTCCCAACCCACTTGGAACTGCAATTTCATTTATGTTGTTATAAGTTTGTTGCTATCAGCATGAGTTAACTTGCTGTCATTTATCGAAATTCAGAATGTGCTGGACTATATGTTCATTGGTACTACTTGTGATGCTGCTCCTGTACTACTTGGGAATTTTGTCAACTTGTGATGCTGCTGCTGTACCCCGAGAGGCCCTTGAGTTTGCCGGAATGTCGATTAACTTCCGTTCTGGCAAATTCGGGTACTCCATATGTCCTATTTTCAGCAAAGGTCATGCTGAAATTTTCCGTGAATTTTAGCATGACTTTGCTAAAAGTAGGACATATGGGGTACTTGCGACTAATGCATGGGCCGGGGTATCTTAGTACTTAATTAAGTAGGATCAACTGCCCCTTTATTCTTGCTGCATTAAACCATAGGTGGCAATAGAGCCAAGTGATTAAGCCCAACCTAGAATTCTCCTTAGCATCGATAAACCCTAGATGATAAACCCAACATAGGTGGCAATAGAGCCAAGTGATTAGGCCCAACCTAGGGTGCTTGGGCATCGATAAACCCTAAATGATGAAAACTTAACTTAGCATTTAGGGTGCCTCGGCGTCAACAAACCGTAAATGATGAAACCTTGGCTTTTAGGGTGCCTCGTTGTCAATGAGAACCTAAATGATGTAAGCTTAGGCTTTTAGGGTGCCTCGGCGTCGACAAACCCTAAATGATAAAAGCTTAGCTTTTAGGATGCCTCGGTGTCGACAAACCCTAAATGATGAGACCATGATCTTGTTCCTTGACAATAACCAACTTTTTGACCAAACTTTTTTTCTATTTAGAGCGAAACATGGCCCACAACGATGAGGCCGGCGGTTCGGGCGGCAAGCAATTCTGGGAGCTGTCCCAGGAGATGGAGGAAGAACCTCACCGCTATGAGGACGCCGCGGAAGACACCGATCCTGACTACACAACCCCTAGTGGAGTCGAGGATGACACCACTAATGGTGCCGCCGAGGATGCCACAACTGATGATGGCGGCGCACACACAGATGGCAGCCAACTGAAGAGGCAACGGAAGGACCGGCACTCGAGCGTGCTCGGCAACATCAAGGAGAAATTTACTGAAGTGAACTCCGACGGACATCCAATGGCGCCCAAAGAATTAGTCAAGGGGTACTCGGCTCAGCTCGGGTGCATTCTCCGGAGCACCATCTCAATCAACACCGAGAACCTAAGGCATAAGGACCGAGGGAATTTGCGCAACCTCCTCTTCACGAAGCTGCACGAACGATACAAGTTCCCCGCTGACTTTGCAAACACACGCCTCTCAGGGAATAAAGTGAACAGTGCCGCCCTCACGAGGATGAGCACGGCCCTGTCTACTTGGAGAAGCACGGTGAAGGCAATGATTGAAAAAGGTGATAGTTATGAGAAGATCAAGGCGAAATATCCTTTGATCAGCGAAGATGACTACAAGGAGTTCAAGATCAAGTGTGAGAGTAGCGCAACCTCCGAATCAAGTCAGCGGGGGAAAGAAATGCGGTAGTTGAACTTAGGGGTCCACCAACTCGGTCCCGGCGGTTACAGAGTGGCGGAGCCTATATGGGACAAGGAGGACGCGGAGCGTGCCGAGCAAGGCCTGCCGCCCCGCTTCGAGAAATACCGTTACAAGCAGACCAGGAACTTTGTCAGGGCCCGATACAAGGACGACCCGGTAACAAAGGAGCTTACCATGGATCCAAAGACCAGGGCTCTTGAGCTTGTTCTGGTAAGGAATACACCCCCGCGTAATTAGCTCCATATGGTTGCATTCTAATTAATCCCCAATATTTCTAAATGGTTCACGTTCCTTCCGCAGGACACTGAAAGTAGTAGCGCGGGGTCGTCTCAGAGCTCCCCTTTCGACACCCCTTTAAATAGGGCGTTGAATGTAATGAAAAACAAGGATAAGCTCAGTAAGCCGTCGTGAGCTAGTCGTGTGGCCGGTAAAGGCTTGTCCACAAAATGGTCATCATACTATACCGCTGGTGGGCGAAAGGAGAAAAAGACCAGCTCGGAAAGCCAGTCGCACGAGGTTGAAGCACTCAAGGCACAAGTGGTGCGGATTCCGGAGATTATCCAAGAGCAAGTGCAACAACAACTGGGAACGACGCTCACCGCCATGGTGCCTACGTTGATTCAGGGGCTGACGACGTGGATTGCGGGCGACCAACAGCGGCCTCCCCCGGTTCCCAGCTTCACGGCCAGCAACTCGCACAACGCACAGGCAGCGCCATTGGTGTCTCCGGCGGCGCCATTGGTGTCTCCGGTGGAGGCGGTATTCGTGTCTCCGGCGCCGGCACGGGCATTGGAGCTTAATGCACCCGGGTGTACGCTGGCCGGCACCTCGCCAGCAAGCGGCCCCTCCGTCAGTTGCACGCCCGCCATTGGCGGTGCCTCAACATTAGCCGAGTTCGACGGCATCACGGTAACTAAGCCTCTCGGCCGATGACTTCATCTCCTTGCCTTTGACTGAGCATCCCTGACGCCCTACATGTTTTCGCAGGGCGCCGCCGACGTTCCTTGCACTCTCCTGCACTTCATGGGCGGCGAGTTGGTCGATGTCGCCAAGGGCAGAATCGTTTAACTGGGCAATCCCATGTTCCACGGTAATCCGATGCCACCCACAATGTATAGGGTTGAACTGGTTCGGGTGCTGCCTGGCTGCGATGAGCTGTTACCTCCGACTCGACCCGCTGGGGCCGACGAAGATGATGAGATGACCCTCAGCACCTGCGTAAGTTGGCCCCTGCTTTGGCCGAAGAGCCAGATTTGTTTAGGGGTGGGGTACACCACCCCACAGACAAGACCGCCAGTCGTGCCGGCGCCAAGCCATGGCAAGAACGCCGCAACGCTACCAGACATGCCGGACATCCCTATGGCACAGGATCCGGACATGCATATGTCACAGGATCCGGACGACGACGGTACATTTACCAAGGTCAATAAGTACTTTGCTAAACATGGGTACGGTGACGAGTTCTGCGGGCCTCCTTCTCAAGAACCCAACCAAGACACCGCGATCTAGCTGGTACGGCGGAGAAACCCAATTGCAATAGGCGTCATCTAGCGTTCAGTTCTCAGGAGACGCCTCCAGCTGCCGCCTTCACCGAGCCTCAGATAGCTGAGGTGCGAAATATTATTAGCCCCAACACGCTCAAGAAGGCGGTCTGTGAGCAGAACTCGGTCCCATTACAGTAGATCAAGAAGAAGGGATGGAAACGAAAGACTAACAAGGGCGCCGGTGCGAGCCAGCCAGCATCGAGTACGATCCGTGCTCAGGAAGGGCCACCTTCACCTAAGGATATCTCGAGGAGGGTGCATGTGGCGGGTAGGGCGATGCTACCGACAAATATGCTCAATGTTGCAACCGGTGCTATGCGAAGTCTGCATGACAGTGTTCTTTCTTTGGAGAAGCGATGTCTCTCCCAAATGATGTGGCATACCCGATTTTCGTGGCCAAGGTGCCAGAGGGCAAGGGCTTTGTGGATGGCGCCATCGGGGGTACGATCATCCTGCGGTTTGATGACATCTTTGCTATGTTTAACCTTCATCTGCTGCACTACACCTTCGTTCGGCTGTTTTCGCTGAGTATGGAGATGCGGATCATTCGAGACAAGACCCCGGACATCGTGATAGTCGACCCCTTCTACATGCGTGCCAAGATCTTGGGCAGCGCCGGGGACCGGCAAGTCGCGAGTTCACACCTCGAAGGCATCACTCTGGTAAACCCAGATAAGGATAACTTCCTCGTGCCTTACTTTCCCGAGTAAGTCATCCCCTCACCGCCGCGTAACATATGATTTCTTAGATTTCGATCGTTCTTTTTTTTCTAACATTCCGTGTTCTGTGCAGTGACACACATTGCACAGTCATCCTCTTAAGACCGAAATATTCCATGGCGACGTATTTCGACCCGGACCATGACTCCAAGATAGACTACACAAATATCAAGAAAGTTCTTTATGATGCTCTCCCCGGCTACGCCACATCTGGAGGCACCTTTAAGAGGCCCGTTTGTAGGTATGGCAGGCACGTGTTCACCCACAATACGATGTTCCCCTGCATCAAGCAGCCGCCTGGCGGTCAGAAGGATGCCTACTATGCCCTCCATCACATGCGGGCGATCGTACGAGACCATAATCACCTTCTGCTACCAAATAATGTCAAAGATTGGGCCGCAAGCTTGGCGGCAATCCAGGACGTGGACCTCCAACAAGAATTCTTTCGCATCCAGTCAGAGTTGGCAGAAACCATCCATCAAGATGTCCTTCGTACCTCGGGGCAGTTCTACCTCATATATCAACCGTCCAACAGTGAGATAGACACAACGCGACAAATGCAGGCTGACAACGCCCGCGACTTCATGACCATCACGAAAGACGGCGGCTTTATCCATGCTCCGGTCCCATGAGTCGAGTCGAAAGTAGTGATGCTATTTGTAGTTCTGAAACATCGATTAGCTCATGTTGTAATTAAACTTTAATGAACTTGTATGGCTCTTTGGTTTGGACAGTCATTCAACTTAGATGTAATCGATGCTATTTATTAGTAGGACCATGAATCATGCTATTAATGTCTTGCTTTTCTCTTCCGATCCTTTTGTTGCATACTTATATATTGCTTATGTATTGTCTGTTGTTTGGCTTGTGCATAGAGATGTTGTCGTATGTCGTGTACAAGGGTAAGGTTCCCGGAGTCTACGACGACTGGGAGGAGTGTCGGAGACTGGTTCACTGTTTCAGCGGTAATAGTTACAAAGGGTGCACCACTAGGGTGGAGGCGGAATCTAGATACGCCCGCTATCTAGCGGGAGAGAGGAGGGAGCGTTGGAGGAACTGGATGAAGACCAGTTTCATCGCGATGATGTTCATCGTGATGACCGCAGCTCTCTTCTATGTGATGGTAGTTTAGATGATCGATATCGACTTGTAATGTGAAGACAAACTCGCTACTCGCGGTCTCGAGACTTGTAATGTTCTATCTTTGTTCGGTCTTTTGAATTCAGAAAATAATATGATGAATTGTATTCGGAGACTAATCTTCTATTGTATTTGATGAATCTGCTGTTGTTGTGTGGTGCTGTCTATATTCTGTCCAATAATATATTTTGTAACCTGTGCAAAAATCAGAAAAGTAAAAAAAACTAATATTAATACTAATGGCGCATCACCCCACAGTGCACCATTAGTATGCCAAAGGATACTAATGGCGCATCACCCCACAATGCGCCATTAGTATGCCAAAGCACATGGGTAAATATGGCCCCCTGGGAGGCATACTAATGGCGCATGTTGCTCTATACTAATGGCGCACCAGTGGTGCGCCATTAGTATATAATACTAGTGGCGTGGCACTAGTGGCGCACCAGTAGTGCGCCATTAGTAGGCAAAACTGGTGCGCCACCAGTAGGCCTTTTTCTAGTAGTGCATAGATGCATAACTACTATCAACATTGTTTTCGCACCATACCTAGTGTAAAGGACACTCTTGCGTTGTCGTGCTACTTTTGTGGCTCCTCGGTCAGCATGTTCATAACCACCTCGATTTGAAGATCTTCACGGGTGGTGGTCTTGAAACCGAAAAGAACGGCTTTATGAACCTTGAGCTCTTCACTGTCAACAAAATCACTCCATCCTTGCCGAAGATGATGCGGCCATCATCACACTTGTGGTACTTGACCGGCATGAAACTGTCCTTGCACAACCGAAGGCCAGCAAGCCCATCTCCCAGTATCTCCCCATCTCCTGGGGTCTTTAGGGCATCGACAACTTTCGCCGGTAATATCTGTATGCACCATCATAGGGAGAAAAATTATCAAATATGTGAAGGAGCAGTAAACAAAAGGATCTTCAGCTACATCTACATATATTACATAAGGATCTTCATTTATGGGAAACAAAAGGATATGCAAAAACACACATCAGTGTATTCACTGGTTTCAGCTACAATAGCATATCATTATTCTTTCTCTCCCTGAAAAAACAAAGAAAATTGCATACAAAATAAAAAATACTAGTACACCAAAAACATACCATCGTCTTTCCTGCTATGTTCGACTTGGTGAAGCGGTGGACAAAGAATACACCTATATAACCTTTCTTCATCGCCAAAGGGTCATGTAGGTTACGCTCCTCTTGCTTCGTCAGATTAATTCCCTTTGTTATGACAGCTGATTCTAGAGGATTATGCTCTTTGTTTTGATCTCATGTCCTTGGCAGGTTGCAGCAGTACACCATAGGAATGTCTTCAGTCAAATAGAAGGAGACAAGGTCGCCTTCTCGTAGGTTGAAGTCTTCAACAAACCTGCACCAGTTTTCACCACCGATGATCGCCCTTGAATTCCCTTTGTACACGCCAAAATCATACGTGCGGCTCCCTCTCGCTTGAAAAAGCAATGAACTGTCTGGGATGGCGCTGAACTGGTGGAATTAAATTGCTATCTATTTCCTACATTTTGTTAATCTTCAAAGTAGAGGGGAACAAACACAATACAAGTAAAAATTGACATGGTTATTTATACCATAGCTGAAGTGTCCCCATCTAGCCTGATGGTAAATGTCAACCCATCAGCATCGGGCCTGTTGCAGTCCTGTCGACAGGTTATGCACTAAACAAAATAAAATGAAGAAAAGCAAAGGATGAGAATTTAAGAAATGGGCTTATGAATAAACACACTAGGCAACAATCATACAGTATAATCAACAAAAGTACTACATCAGTAATCAACAATCATACACTTGAACCGTGCAGGTGGCTCTCCCTCCACTCCTCATAACCCCGCAACACAGCGCGTGCCCGCCGCACCACAGCTTGTTCAGACATGTCCTTCTCTTGATCCTCGACCGGCAGCATGGGCTCACCCCGAGCGTCGACACGCGGCATTGGCCCCTCCTCCTCTGCAGCACAACTGAGGTAGTGTTTAGTTGACTTGCAATCTAGGACTACAAGTTAATGGCTGCCTTACATGTCAGAATTTCTTGATATATCCTTTGTTTCTCTTTGGCCTTGCCAAACAGCAACAATTCACTTTTATGGAAATTGATTTTGAGCCCAGACATTTGCTCAAAAGTCCCTAGAATGAATTTGAGATTTTTTACACTTTCCACCTCATCTTTGATCAAGAATATAGTGTCATCAGCATATTGTAGCATATTAATCCCCTTGTCTTATCCTTTACTTAACACCCCTTTAACCAGATCATGCTTCAGAGCATTATTCATTAGAATGGCTAAGGCATCAGCAGCTATGTCAAACAGTAAAGGTGACATAGCATCTCCTTGCCTTAAACCTTTAAAAGTTTTAAAATATTGACCAATTTCATCATTCACTCTAACTCCAACATGCCCCCTCTCATAGTTTCCATTACCCAGTCACACCATTTATCAGGAAATCCTTTCATTTTTAATATTTCAATCACAAAGGGCCATTTTATTTTGTCATATGCCTTCTCAAAATCTACTTTGAATATTAGGGCATCTTCTTTATTCTTGTGGAAGGAATTCAAGGCCTCATGTAGTATTACCACCCCCTCCATTATATATCTGCCCTTGATAAAGGCAGTTTGGGTTCTGGAGATCACAGGGGCCACACATTTAGCAAGCCTATTCATCAATACTTTAGTAATGATTTTAAAACTAAAATTTAAAAGACAAATAGGTATAAATTTCTGAGTTTGTTTAGCATCATTGGTTTTTGGGACCAAAGTGATTAGCCATTATTAAGTCTGGCAATATTGATTTCCCCTTTTGCAAAACTGTCCACTAGGGCTTTCAGATCCCACTTAACCACTTCCCAGAAATCTTGATAAAAATCAGCAGGGAACCCATCAGGGCCTGGGCTTTTGTTTCTTTTCATCCCAAAGACAACCTGATGTATTTCAGTTAGGGAAAAAGGTGCCAACAGTTCCTCTTTATCCTGTGTCACCCAACCTAATTTCGGCGTAAAAAGGAATTTAATCCACTAGCCCAGCTTATAAGTTTTGGGCCCACCGTCCGGTTTCTTCCTGGATTCGCCACTGCACAATGCCAAAAAATTTCTAAGTTTTTAAAAAATTGTTTGCTGATATTTGCTGCTATTGTGCTACGCATCTGCACTTGCTCATTGTTATGAAAACCCTGGAATACCAAAACCCTAGGAAAAAATTACCGAGCAAGCTATCAATGTAGAAAACTTCCTTCAATCTCTGCATCGCATTCCATCTAGCCTCCGACTGAAAATCCTAACTATTTAATCTCCAACTTTGAAAACCATATCCAACTCCCGAAACGGCAATACAACAAGGAACAAAGAAGTCGAAGATTACAAGTTAGGGTTTCTCACTTCACCTAGTCGCCAGTAGTCGCTAGGTGCTTGCTGGCGGCCGCCCAATCTCACTCCCACTACTAGGGAAAATGCTATACACAGAGGTATAGCAGTAGCGTTGGTCAAAACTCGGTGCTAGCGCTACTTAGTAGTAGCGCTTGTTGCAAAACCACGCTACCATCACTATTTTAGCAGTAGCGCGTCTTCGCAGAAAAGCGCTACTACTAAAATTCTCTCACTAGTGCTGGTAGGCTAGGAATAGTAGCAGCGCTTCTCCCAGAAGCACGCTACTGCTAAAAACATTGTAGCAGCACATTTCTTCTGTACAGCACTACTGCTATGTCAAAGAAAATAAATAGAAAAATAAGTAGAAAAGTAAATGAAAATGAAAGAAATAGAAAAAGGAGAAATGAAAAAAAGAAAATGTAAAGAAAATAAAAGAAAAAGAAAAAAGAAAACAGAAAGGGTTAGCTGCAGCGCGTTTCTCTGGAACACGCTATAGCTAACTTAGCTATAGCGCGTTTCAGCAAAACGCATTGCTGCTAGTTTGACTCAAATCCCGGCGGCCCTGGCTCAAAATTTCGCTAAGTCCTTTCCCCCCTCTCTACTCCCCCCTATCCCCCAACTGCTCCATCGCCGCTGTTGCCCTGCCGTGCGCCTTCGACCACACCGCCACCGCCCGAGGCCGCCTTCGACCACACCGCCGCCGCCCGCCGCCTTCGACCACACCGCCGCCGCCCGAGGCCGCCCCCTTGACCTCACAGCCACCGCCCGAGGCCGTCGTCGACCTCACTGTCGCCTCCCTTGAGCTCGCCGCCGCCGCCCTCGACCTCACCGCTGCTGCCCGAGCCAGAGCCTGCCCTCGCCGCCGACCATAAGGCTATGCCTCTCCTGTCCCTACCCTCCTATTTCTCTCTTCTAGGGCAATTATATATGTGTGTTGATACTGTGTTGATGTTCATATGAACCCTAGGTGTTCATATGAACCCTAGATTTTTTAGGGCAGTAGGCATTTTATAGCATTTAGGAAAAATGATTTGCAAATTTTTTAGGAAATTAGCTAGGGAAATTTTTATGAAAATTTCTAAACAGTAATTCCATTTAGCTTTAAACAATAGAGGGTATATAAATAATAGTAGCATTTAGATTTAAATTAACAGAGGGTATAAACAAAAAACACTTAGCTTTAAACTAATAGAGGACAAATGTCACGGGAAGACGTCCGAACATGGATAGCCTCTCAGCGTCTCGACATGAAGCCTTTCACTAAGCTCGGGGACTATCTCCCTGACCTCGATGGATGGCACGGCATGTTGGAGTGATTGTCGATATATGACAATGTGTCTGTTTAGTCCATACTTTCTGTATGAAAAAACTTTGAGTTATGCGCAGTGAAACTTTATTTGTGATGTAATTAAACCGTCCTCCTCCTCGACTAGCGAAGATCACTCTAGTTAGGGCATTTTGGGTACGGTGAACTTTGTTATTTATGCTTATGATATGTTGTTTCTATTTTTGTCAAGTCTGTCTCTTTCTGTTGCTCAACTATATATGTTGCATATCATCGGCTCATGTGACGATGCAGGTGCATAGATCATTGATGGCGAAGAAGTGCTACGCCAGGAGTATATATATACGATGAGTGGCCGGAGTGTCAGGCCCAGGTGTTGCCGGTTTCCGGTTTCCGAGCGACAGGCAGTAGTTAGTTTAGGTTCACGCTAATGCGAGAGAGGGATATGAACTCATGTACTCAAAGTGATAGCTCTTCTCGCATATACCATTGTTTAGATGGATGACGATTTATTTGAAAGTAATCAAGGACTTGTATCGCTATTTTCGAGATGATGACGAGAGACCACTTTGTGTTGGATGATGATTATGATGGGACTATTTGTATGTATATGCTATGATTATATTCGTGGTCTCGCGGGCATTTGTATGTGTATCATGATGACATTTCTATGTGCTAAAGATTCTTCTATAAAGCCTGTTCAAATACAAAACAAATATGCCCAAAAAAACAAAAAACCTGTTAAATTAGCAGTAGCGAGTGTATAGAAGTTAGCAGCAGCGTCGCTATAGCAGTAGCGCGTTGCTGCAAAGGGCGCTAGAGCGACTAGCAGTAGCGTGGTCCCAGTAACCGCGCTGCTGCTACACTTGTGTAGCAGTAGCGCCGGTGACCACGCGCTACTGCTATATGTTAGTTGTAGCGCCTTATTAGTAGCGCCCCACCCCGCGCTAGTGATACACCTAAAACCCGCGTTGCTGCTAGCCTTTTCCCTAATAGTGTCCGCGCTCTTCTGCTCCAACCGTCGAGAGCGGTGGCGGGGTCGCAGCGGGGTGGTTTGTGGGGAGGGTGGGGATGAGGGGGGCGGGTGTGTGTGGGCGATGGGGGTGATGACACGGACCGGTCCATGGATCCAGTTCATAAAGAAACAACCAAACAGGCCCACAGGTCGCTTACCTGTCACAAAGTAAAACCCTATGTTACTAATAAAAAAACACAAAGGAAAATCCTTTTGTATAAAAAAACAAAGGAAAATCGTAAAAAATAGGGAAATCCTTTTTGGGTGAGTTCAATGTGAACGTGATGGTGAGAGGCTCAAGGAGGAGTTTTGTGCATTTACAACACCTTTGTTTTAGAGAAAAAAATGCACCTTACAATGTCAAATTATAAAATTGTTATTAATAAGTGCTAAAAATTCCTTATTTATAAACAATTGTTTCTTTCCCGATAAAACAAACTTCAATAATGTGGGTAGGTAATTGAGTGGCCTTTCTCGCCCCCACCCCCCTCCATCCCTTGCATATTTGGGCCATTTACCGCATTTCTATGGTTGTAACCCCGAAAGTTCAAGATCTTACGCGGCCACATGAAATCATAGCAGGGAATGGGATGAGTGCCCCATGTTAAGCTCTTTGGTCCATATATGTGTCATATGTTACCAACGGGAGGCGTGGCCTCGACACATGCAATCTAGGGCTATTATGCCCGGCTGCTGTCATTATAATCAATGCAAATTCGTGAGGGGCTAAAAATTCACGGGACCTGGCGTGGTGTCATCATACAACCCCTAGAGGGCGTGGTGAAACATCGAGAGCGGCATGCATCGGCCCTCACATAGGCTGTGTGCAAATGGGGCCATATCGCATGTCGGATCAAGCCATCGAGAGAGAATGTGTCCGGCCTGTGAAAGGAGTGCGGGGCATATATGGACCAAAGGGCGCTACTGTTATCCTGTTAGCAGTAGCGCGACAGGAACAAAACGCGCTAGTACTATAATTGCCACACCGTGTCCGACGTGCTAGGTATAGTAGTAGCGCCCTTCTAAAAACTGCGCTAGTACTACGGATAGCAGCAGCGCGTTTTCTATCCGCATGCTACTGTTAAATCTATTTTCACCTAACCACCTGCGCGGGCTTCCCTCTCCTCTGCTTCCTCCCCCAATTCCCCACTCTCTCTTCTCCCCATCATCGCCTCCGCCGGAGCCCCTGCCCTCACCCTCGCCGGAGGCCCTGCCCTCGCTCTCCGCCGGAGTCTGCCCCTCGATGTCGTCGCGCGCCTGTGCCTCCTCCTCCTCGACCTCGACCTTGTCGGAGCCCCTGCCCTCGCTCTCCGCCGCCGTCTCCCTCGACCCCCTCACCATCGTCTCCCCCGACCCCGCCTCACCACCATCTCCCCCGAGCCCGCCTCGGTGCCGCCATCTCCCCCGACCCCATCTCTCTCCCCGCCCTCTGTAAGCACTCTCCCCTTCCCTCTGCTCTGCTCTGTGTTAGTATGAACCCTAGCTACTTAGTGCTAGTTAGTATGAACCCTAGGCTATTTTTAGTGCTAGTTAGTTAATTACAATTAGTATTAACCACATGAACACCTTGATTCTGGGTGGCATTTTAATCATCCACATATACAGGTGTGGATATTTGACACCATTTTAAATCAGGTGCCTGTAGAAGGATTTCGTCTTTATCCTCATTCAAAGTCACCGATCTACATGCTTCTTTAATATGTCCCCATAGCTCTCTAGCGTCTCCTAATAAAGTTCTCCTAAATTGCACATTATCTAGACCATTGTCAAAAACTTCTTTAAATGTTTTCTTTTTATCAAAGCAAAGATCATGCATATTGTAACATATTAACCCCATTTGGTATGTATTCATTTAGGACCCCCTTGACCAGCCCATTTTCTCTGGCTTTATCTAACATAATTGCCAGGGCATCAACAGCCAGATCAAAATTCAGAGGGGATAACGAGTCCCACTGTCTCAAGCCCTTATGAGTGATAAAGTATTTTCCCAGATTCTCATTAACCTTGACACAAACTTTCCCCCCTCTAACCGTCTCCATGACCCAATCAATCCATTTATCTGGGAATCCCTTCATTTTCAACATTTGAAAAAGGAAGGACCATTTGATTTTGTCATAGTCCTTTTCAAAATCAATTTTCAGAAGCATAGCACTTTGTTTTTTTCTTTTTTATGTTGTTCAAAGCCTCATGAAGGATCAAAACTCCCTCCATAGATGAATATTTACTTTTGCTTATTGAATGCATGCTAATTTGAGTCCTATAAGATATTTTGAAATGTACATCTTGTGTTGCTCAAATAGGATATGTGCTTGCCCAAGTGGCCGATCATGTTTGCAGGTTACACCTCCGAGTGGCCTATGTTTTGCCGGAGTGTTGATTCATTTCCGTTCCGGCAATTTTCAGGCGCTCGATATGTCCTATTTTAGCAAAGGTCATGCCGGATTTTTCTGTGAATTTTGGCATGACTTGTGCCAGAATATGTAGGAAATATCGTGTGCCCCGGATTTGTGTGTTGAGTATCCTGGTAGTTGTCTTCGATCGATTTTCAATTAATGTTTTAACTATGAACATAGGAAATGTTTGACGACGAAAAGGATTTCGGTATTTGCAAATACTGCGAAGACGAGCGCAGCCTGTGCGACAGAATCTTCCTAGATGATGATAGGTGCTTCAACATCAAGCTGGCCGAGAACTTCTAAGTGGATACAGTAAGTCATGACGACAAGTCTTTTTTCGTAATTAAGCATGGCATCTGCTTCATTTGCTTCAACTTATTATTTTTTTACTATTCTACTAGCGTATCCCGTGCCATGCAAGAGTTTTTGTATTGGATAAGATAGGTTTCAGTTCTATGACTACTATGGAGGTAAAGAGAGTTTATTTGAAGACTGAGCATGGTTATATTTTCCATGCAAAATTATACAACAAAGACGACTACACCTATTTTGGATGCAAAACATGGCGAGCACTATGCAAGACGTATGCATTTGAGCCCGATATGGTTATCACCTTTGATATTCGTCCGTAAGATGATATTGAAGGTAATACCGACATCTGGGTTCATGTGCAGACGCCTCCAGTTCTACCAAAATGTGAGTTTCTCAACCATGTTTATGTCTTTGATATTGTTTATTCAAAAATAGTTGACAACTAATTTCTATTGACAGCTTATTTCCAATCAAGCAACATGTCCAGCACTTGGTAGACAGGACCTACTACTATACCGGGGCTGAACTAAACAGCGAGGAGATAAGTCATTATGTTTCATGGCTTGATGATCTTCATACTGTCAAGACAAATTATCTTTCTGGACTTGCAAATCTTAGTACTCAAAACGTGCGACCAATAGTGTTCGTATTGAACTACGGTCACATGTATTTAGGAAAGATGGTAAGATTTTTACTATTTGTACTCAGTGCATCTTTTGCATACATTATTTTGTAAGCTAAACTTCATTGCTAAGTATGTTACTATACAATGTTCTTCAGCAGGGACTCCCGCTGAATGTTGTGCCTCATTGGGTCGAGACTAAAGGTCAGATGAGAATTGTTAGCTTACGACCAAGATATCCTATAATGCACTTTAGTGCATTCAGGATTACTAATAGCGAGTGCCGGTGTCAAAACCGGCGGATCTCGGGTAGGGGGTCCCGAACTGTGCGTCTAGGCGGATGGTAACAGGAGACAAGGGACACGATGTTTTACCCAGGTTCGGGCCCTCTTGATGGAGGTAAAACCCTACGTCCTGCTTGATTAATGTTGATGATGTGTGTTACAAGAGTAGATCTACCACGAGATCAAGGAGGCTAAACCCTAGAAGCTAGCCTATGGTATGATTGTTGTTCGTCCTACGGACTAAAGCCATCCAGTTTATATAGACACCGGAGAGGGCTAGGGTTACATAGAGTCGGTTACAATGGTAGGAGATCTACATATCCGTATCACCAAGCTTGCCTTCCACGCCAAGGAAAGTCCCATCCGGACACGGGACGAAGTCTTCAATCTTGTATCTTCATAGCCTTGGAGTCCAGCCAATGATGATAGTCCGGTTATCCGGACACCCCCTAGTCCAGGACTCCCTCAGTAGCCCTCGAACCAGGCTTCAATGACGACGAGTCCGGCGCGTATATTGTCTTCGGCGTTTGCGAGGCGGGTTCTCCTTCATGTTCCATGTGTTTGCCGGATAGTGTCCGGTTGCTTCATAAACATTGCGCTCCTTGGCTTCCACGTCCAATAATGGCCTTCTTCCACGTGTTGTACGAATGCGAAAAGCCAGGGTATTCTTACGTTTTACCCCCTAGCTGCACGAATAAGCTGCCTATAAGAGAGGCGAGGATCCAGATCCAAATCACACCATCCTCCTTCCGCAAGTACTCATCGAGGCGCATCTGACGAAAAATCCATTCCAACATGGATAGTCGACGCGGCTCCTCTTCTCGCACTCCCAGTCCTCCGCCAGGAGATTGGAGGAGATGCTCAGTCCCGCATAGCGAGTTAGTGACGCTCCAAGTAGAGGGATACCTTCCCCCAGCCTTTATGGTTCCGGTTCGAGCCGGACTGGCCACCTACAAGGGTGGGAAGCAGGCAGAGAGCGTCCCCAATCCCTCCAAAGGAGAGCGGGTATGCTTCGTCCCCTACTTAATAAGGGGGCTCGGATTTCCCATACATCCGTTTCTCCGGGGGCTCCTGGAGTTCTATGGACTCCAACTTCACCACCTCACGCCTTCCTCCATTTTGCACATCGCGGGCTTTGTAGCTCTTTGCGAGCTGTTCTTGGGCATCAAGCCCCATTTTGTGCTGTGGAAGAGGCTGTTTTGCCTCGTACCCCGTTCTCACGAGGAGTCGATATATTAAATGGGCGGAGCCGAAATATGGCGCATCGCCGGGACCGGAAATCTATCCGGAACCCCGAAGAAGGCGTCCGAAGACTGGCCTTCGGAATGGTTCTATGTGGAAGACGCCCCGCTACCGGATCCAGTTCGGATCGGCCTCCCGGAGTTTAGCAACGCTCCTCTGAAGAAACGCCTGAGTTGGCGCCCACGGAGCCCTCAACGGGAAGATGACAGGAGCGTCCACTATCTGATGGGCCGGATATGGTTACTAGCCCATTCCGGATTAACCATGATTGGATTCATGGCCACATGCATTATGCCAGGGGTGCAGTCGCTCCAATATAGGGGCCACCCGATGTGGGATTTCAACGGGGAGAATGACGCCACCCATCATGGCCGCACGGGGCCGGGATCGGCCGCCGATCTGGTGAAGATCCTGTCCGTCTTGTACAAGGGGGAGAAGGAGGACTTCCTCCGCACGAGTCCATTGAATGGATTCTCCATGAATAACCCTTGGAGCTGGGTAAGCGGACGTTTATATATCTGATCCATGCTTTCAAAGATAAGTGTTTTACTTTATGATTTCGATCCAGGACCTGCGCCGGGATGTGGAGGGCATAGAAAGCCCAACTCCACAACCAGAGGATCCGGGAAGATCCCTTGATCCGGCCTCCAAAGAGGATCCAGAGATAAAGGTGGAATTGATTGACGGGGTGTTCCACCAGCTCAGCATAGACAGTGCTTTAGTCGCCATTACGGCTGACTACCCCGGTTTATGTCCGGCTTCCCAGGTGAGTACGACCGAAGTCCTGACACCATTACTTTTTTAATGCTTATTTCTGACCACCGTGTACCAATGGTGCTTCGCAGGAGGTGCCTTTACGGTGGGAAGCCGAGCCCGTGGCGACTGATCAAACGAGGTCACTGCGGCCTAGCAGGCGGAAGAGGAGTGTGGCGTGAATCGAAACGTCGCCGCAAAGGTATGGTGCACCATGTCTTTTAAGGGAAAGACTCCTGGGAGGTATATGAATGCTCATGATTCTTCCAGGAGAAAGAGCGCTTGCCGGACTGAGTCCGGAGAGGGTGCTAACCAAGCCTCCGCCAGCCAGGCTCCAACGCCTGGTCCGGAGGGGTAGGCGAGCGCAAGGCGCGAGCCGGATGCTCCTCCAACGGAGGATGCCGACAGGTTGTCTGCCACCAGGTCTGAGGTGGAGAGCGCCATGAATCACAGGCGCCGTCGGACAGTTCTTCATGACGCGTGTTTCTCCCCAGAGGCGTTGAATGCCTTTAATGCGGGAGACGCGCACCTCCGTGCTGCTCAAGATGGTTTAACCAGAGCCACGGAGCAGTATGTAAAAGTCATACTGTGACACCCCAAAAATTTGGCCTTGTTTTAATGAATTAAAAATTTTGCCAGGAATTAAAACTTTGGATTTCTGAGCTCCATTTTGATTTTTAAATCATTTCCTTCCCTGTTATGATGAGTTTTTCCCAAAGAGAAAACTTTTCAAATATGTTATTGGACTTGTTTAACCTCTCAAGAAAAACTTTCCTTTTATCAGTATAACTAATTAACTAATTTAATTGCTTGATCTTTACTTTCTTGGAAATGGTTTTTCAAGGTTAAATGGCCTTATTTGAACTACAACCATTTGATAAATTCACTTAAAATTTCCACAAAAATTTGGAGATGTCATGTGATGTTTTTAAATCACTTTTGTATAAAAACATCTTTATTTCATGAAATATTTTGAGCCCTACACTCAATTTTTCTTCTCTGGTCCAGAGTGCATTTTGCACTACAACCCATTTAAATATTTCTTTCTGGCCTCCACCAAAATTTTGGGATATTGTTAGTAGCATATGATTCAACTCTATACAAAAAACCTAGAGCTGTTCTTTGAAAAATTTGAGTGAATCAACCTCATCTTCATTCTGGACCAACTGGATGGTTTGTACAGCAACCAAATTTTTGCTTGCTCTTTAACCCTTGATTCTTTTTCCTACTTGTAGACAGCCCTACCAAACCTCTAAGTCCAGGAGCATGCACCTTTTGGATCATTTTTGGTTCATGAAATAATGCTATTTATTTCCTGTCCAGAAATGTAGTTTTGCAAAACTTGCACTAACAAGTTTCTGCTTTTGGCAAACTAACCTCACCACCCTCTTGTACATCTAAAGAGACCACCATCTGGAGTTTTTGGCCACTCCAAGAAATGCCTAAGTGCCCTTAGCATTTTGTCAAACACCTTACGGGCATGATCTGTTTTGACATGAATTGTGGCATTGCACTGTGAACCTGATCCCCTGACCAAACCAGCTTGTCCACTGATCTCCTTGCAAGCCCAAACCTAGATCTGTTAAGCCCCAGCCTCAATCGCGACCTCTAGCATGCTCTGGCATTTCGTCGAGCACACTCAGTGCGTGCACTGGACGCGCCCAGAGCGCGCGTATTGCACGATGCTGCGCCGAGCCGACACGCTGGCCCCACGGTTTTGGCTCGCTCCACGGCATCACGCCACGCGCTCCCCTTCTCACAGCTACGCGCCAAGCCGCCCCTCGCCGCGCCCGGCAGGCCAAGCGCTAGCCGCCGCCGCCGCCCGACAGCCTCTGCCCATGTCGGCGCCGCCGAACCCCTCCCGCTCGCCACCTGGCCCCTGGAGCAGTGCGAGCTCATCCGCAGCCATGTCCTCTAGCGCTCGTCGCCGCCACGATGCCCTGCTGCTACAGAACGTCGGTTCGCCGGAAGCTTATCCACGGCCGCCGCGGAACCGCCTTGCCTCACTTATAAATGGACGCCCCGGGCCGTTCCCGCACACTGGCAACCTCAGGCCACCCCAATGACGCTTCCCCAGCTCGCCAATCGACCCAGGAGAGCTTTCTTCCTCATCTCCGGCAACTCCTGCCGCCGCCACCGCCCCGGCCAATCCGGCATCTCCAGTACCTCCCCCTCTCCGTTCTCTTCGCCAGGAACCTCCTCATCCTCCCGTGAACCCGTCCCCCTACTCAATTTTGATCAGGAACCACCGTAGCCCCAAATCCATCTTGCTCCCGAAGCTTCCCTCCGCCTTGGAGCTCGCCGCCGGCGATATCCTCCACCTCCGACGACCCTACAACTACCGGAGTAACCACCTCGGCCCCCTGAATCCACTGGTGGCCTCAGCTTTCCGAACGGAGCCACCGTTCGCCGGCGATGATCGCCGGAGCCCCGCTCAACTCGGGCAGAGAAGGGAGACGACGCGGGCGACTGGTCAAACCTGACCAGTGGGCCAGGCGGGCCCACCGTCAGAGACCCAGCGCCGGACCACGTGGTTAAGTGGAGGCGTAAAACCTCAAGTACGCCTCCTCTGCACCGAAAGCGTAATCTCGTTTGAAAACGTTTTCTTTTTCTAATTTAAAAAAAAAACAGATTTTGACCAGAACTTTGACTGGCTATAACTTTTTAAATACAACTCCAAATGAAATGATTCTTTTTCCCACCTCTCTCAAATTTCACCTAGTTTATTTTAAGATTTATTTGAAAAAATTTCAGAACAACTTTTGGTGCTGTTTTTATTTTGTGTGTTAATTCCTTTATATTGCTAAAATAGGAGTTTTGAAGAGAGGAGAAATATTTCAAGTTTTGGAGTGCACCCTGCCTTTCCACACATTGAAGGCAAGCATTCTGAACCTCGGCATAATATTTTTGTGTGTTCGATGACACGTTCATAACATCACCTCACTTTGGAGAAACTTGTTATTTCATGTGATATGATCATATGCATGAGTGCATATTAGTGATTTCCATGATATTGGAAATGGAAACACTTATGATGATAATCACCCTCATGTGCCTTGCATGCATACCAGCAGAAACCCGGGAAAACCTCTGCCTTGGGTAGGCATGAGTTTGTCGCCGGTCTCCGTCAGGACGGTTATGTCTGGTATGGCATGGCAATGTGATATGAGCGGTGACTCTGTTGGTTGAAATATATTCGTCTTGCTAATCATGCAGGGAATACTTAAACCTCCTGAGTCGATCGTAGATCGAGTCTTGTGCCAGTAACCCCCATACTTGTTTCGTACTACCACTCGTCTCTACAGCAAGTAGAGTACGGTTCAGTAAGTTGTCAACCTCTTTCTAGCACACACCGTACAGAGAGGCCACGGTGGAAGATACCGGTTGTAGCTGGTAGGCAGGCCACCTGGTCCGGGGGCATGGGTGTTTCCGGTTGGGACCGAGAGGGGAGGCCACCCCTTAGAGCGCGCGATATAAATTTGATCCCATGCTACGCGAGGTTGTAGCCTCCCCACTTAGAGTTTGCTTAACAGGTGTCGTGGGTGATTCCAGACACGGGTGAGATAAGCTGGTGTGTGCAAGTTAGGTGTGTTTTCAACAAAAAGACCATAGACGGAATTAGTCCCGATGGACTAAAGAAATCTGTTACTCGTGGGTAAAGAGTACACCCTCTGCAGAGAATAAACCTATTCGAATAGCCGTGTCCATGATTAAGGATTACAGTCTGGGATGGGTCAGGTGTCGGTCTTAGTGTCGGTCTTCGGAGGTGAAACTGTTAACCAGAACTGGAACTACTACCTGTGACTTCTGATAATTATGATTATTATTATTGTTGACTAACCCGTAATATTATTGTTATTATCGAGTATCTCTGGGATGGTTCTACCTCCGGGATATTCACTATGATTGTTTCTTTTAAAGCCCTTTATGTGGTGTCGCTTAGACGCCCGACTGTGGCATTTCTTTTAAAGCCCTTTATGTGGTGTCGCTCAGACGCCCGACTGTGGCATTTCTTTTAAAGCCCTTTATGTGGTGTCGCTCAGACGCCCGACTGTGGCATTTCTTTTAAAGCCCTTTATGTGGTGTCGCTCAAACGCCCGACTGTGGCATTTCTTTTAAAGCCCTTTATGTGGTATCGCTCAGACGCCCGACTGTGGCATTTCTTTTAAAGCCCTTTATGTGGTGTCGCTCAGACGCCCGACTGTGGCATTTCTTTTAAAGCCCTTTATGTGGTGTCGCTAAGACGCCCGACTGTGGCATTGCTTGTTATTTGTTTCATAAATTTTAATACTACTATGTTATTGCAATTTTATAAATAACCGCATGCACGCATCAGAAATTTATTTACTATTTTTGACTGACGTCATGAGCATAAAATGTTTTCAGCACATCATTATTATATTATACCTGTGTTCATAATGTTTGCGAGTACATTCAAAGTACTCACTGGCTTGTCCCTGGCTATTGTCTTGGCCAGATTTTCTTACACGAAGAGGAGCGACGCGATGACAGCCCCGGAACCTAAGTAATGGAGATAGCAGCCTCGCGAAGATAGGAGTTAACCTGGTCAGATGTTCCTGTGGAAATGGAGTCCCATAGGTACTGATGTTTCACAACCCGCTTCCGCCATCAACCACTAGAAACCATTTGTTGTACTCACAGGTCAGAATGGTCTTGTACTACATATGTTGTATTCTGCTTGGAATTTCTGTATCAAGTTGGAGCCTCATCAGCTAACAGTAATCCTGGGGTTGATGAGCACGACGGTCTTTTCTGGAAATTTATTACCCGAAAAACCGGTCGTGACAGACTTGGTATCAGAGCCAGGCTGACCATTGCCTAATCCTATCTTAGCCGGGTCTATAAACTTAGGCAAACCAACCCACCAAACCATAACCAAACCCCAGCCAAGCTTCTCGTGCAAGATAGCCACACAGTGACCCAACACCTTTTTGGCAGTCGGTGCCCAACCTATCAACCTAACCTGTCACTCATGCGCCAGTGACCGGCCCCTAAATAGTCCTTTCTCGCAAGCGTGCGAAGGAAGACTCCGTCCCCTTTTTCCTATAAAAAGGGCACGCTAGTCTCAACCCAGCACATCACAGCCTCTACCCCAAACCGAGCCACAATGTCTGGCCCTGTCGTGCACAATGAAACCACAGCAACCAACCTTAGAGGTTTTGTGACCATACTCGCAAACCTCACCCGTCGTGCCTATGCGTTAGAGGAGCCACCAGAATATGTTGTGTACCAAGGACCCATGAGCGGTGAAGACCGTCAATTTTGGGCCACTGTGCACATCTACGGTAGGGGACTGTCACCCGAGCGCCCCTACAGGTTCACCGGAAGAACAACTTCCTTTGAGCCACTAGCCATACAACTAGCTGCTCGAGAGGCTATAGTTCATCTCAGGCACCTGTCGCCCAGAGTTAACTGTCGCTCGTTCCACTACTACCCTAGACGTGAAGGGTATGGTAGACCACCCCAAGTTGCCAACGGAGATCACGAGACGGACCCCGCATTGTTGCACCTAGTGCGCTATGTAAGTGCACTAGAGGCACTATTCGACCAAATCACTATTGATTTAATTGCAGCTCGTGGAGAGCTGGTTCGTCGAGCCCCGGCGAGAGAAGAAAACGAGCCCAACGCCGACAACCCAGTCGTGCTGTTTGGACAACCGATCGAGACTCCGAGATCAGCTCCAGCCATCAGCCGAGATGCTTTGATGACCCTAGAGGTGCTTCGTCGCCTTTTGGGAGCACACTCCAACGGGGTTGTGGCCAACAATCCCCGCGATGGTCATCATCAATACCCCGACCCTGCAGTTCCTCCGCCATCTCCGACTAATCCCGGCAGTGAGACACGTGGAGAAGCCTCGACATCCACCAGGCGCGCCCGTTTAGACATTAATGAGGTAGACTAAGCCGTACGAGTAGTACCGAGTCTCAGTGTATCCTCACTTTGTAAACATGCGACCGTGTATATTAACGCAGCCTGTCGTTGTGCCTCTGTTTTAATAGTGGCCTTGCATTTTTGGTCAGCGCATAGTTGCATATTTTTCCGGGCACAACTACCAAAACCAACCCGACGACAACCACAGTAACACGTCTCTTTATGAGATATGTGTATCTCTGACACTGACCTGACCTTTGGAGCTAAAGCTGGTAAATTTATTACCTTTCACCACGGTAAAACGATCCAGCTCCATTGCTATATAAAGGCCACCTTGTGACCTTACCCAGCAACCCTCACTTTGTGCACCACACTCACAACTTTTTCCTGTCATGCCGAGCCCCAGCATTCATCTGAGAACCCCAGATGCAACCCCAGGTAGCTTTGTCAAAATATTGTGGGATTTTACCCGCAGTACCATGGGTTCTACCCAGCCACCTCAGTACGAGTTGTTCAAATCTAGAATCACCCCATCCACCTCGGAATATTGGGCAGCAGTACACATTCCTCCTGTAGACCCCAACCAAGATCCAACGGAAGTTTCCTTCGTGGGGAAATCTATGCCAACCCCACACTTGGCCATAGAAGCTGCTGCAAAAGAAGCGATTGCTCGCCTTTGATCCGCAGTACCCTATGCCCGCGAACGAGGATATTATTACTTTCTGAGCCGTGCAGCACCCAGAGAAGTAACGTCTTTTCTTGGTGGGCGTATTGAGAGAGACCCAGTTCTGGCCAACCTTATCCAGTACATCATTGCTCAAGAGCATTTGAACCAGCGGGTGATGGATTATCTCCAGAGCCTCACAGATTTAAATCCTCAGATTGCCATCGGCAGAACACTGAGGCCCGACCCGGAGAGACGCATACATCGACTGGTCAATCCACTTCCTCCGATAGAAGAGGAGTGTATCCCTTTACCAGAGACATTTTATCAGGACCCCACCCAGTTACCGTTTTCATTTTAGACGTCACTACTGTATTTGCTTTTGCAGCATTTATATTTGCGTGTATCTTATGCATGGTACCCCAAATTTGTGCGACGAGTCAATTATTTGGCTTCTACTAATGTGGGTAGTTTTTGTTGTGGTTTATGCTCCTTTTAATTAACTGTTTTTCCCGCAAAATCCTGGAGTGAGATTTCTTTTCCCTGAGTTGCTACACCTGCCCCTTCTCACGACGTGGATTATTTAATTTCACACAGCACCGCGCAGCAGACTCACAACCATAATCATTCGGACACATACACTGTTTGCAAAACCTTGCAACGGTGTTACATCCAGCTAATCACCCCTAAACAACAGTTAGCACCCGGCACACTCCATCTACTCCTCATGATCACCACCACCGCGGAGAGCCAACACCCGAGCCGCAGCGTCGCGACACTCGTCGAGGATCATCGCGCACAGGAGCACAGAGAGCCCCAACAGTGTCGCCAGCCCTCCGCATATCAGGATCACAAACCAGTCCGGCATCGCCTCCGCCATTAGAGCCTCACCCGAGCTTCTGTAAGTAGTAATGGAGAAAGAAGGAGGAGGAGAAGTGAGGCCAGGTGTGAGGAAGAAGAGAAGGACACCTCGACCATTTTTATAGCTCGAGCTCGGTGTACGGTGGGCGAAGTCCACCAACGCCGCTCGTCGCCGATCGCCGGTGTTCGGAGTCGAATCCGCGAGCAGTGCCGAGAGCGTGCTGGCCCGCGAGGTGAGTGCACGCTGCACCGGCAGCTAGCACGCCGCGCACTACCACGGTGCGGCCTAGATGCCCTACGTGCTAGGCATAGCCGGTGGAGAAAGCGCGAGAAAGCGCGCGGGAGAGAGGAAGAAGAGAGGACCAAAGGGAGAAGAGGAGACTGACAGTGGACCCCGGGTCCACCTGTCGGCCACAGAGAGCACTGTGCTCTCGGGTACGACCAGCGTATATCTAAATTTAGGAGTTATTCTAAATTTATATCCAACGTAGAAATCTCACGATTTTGTCCCGAACCATAGACTCTTCCACGCAGCACCAGTTTTCACACTGCGGTTTTCACCACTTATTGCCCTCTCACTGTAGCCACATTTTTTTGCGTATAGTCTTTCTTAACACAGCTTTCAACAAATCTCGAGGACGAGATTTTTCTTAAGGGGGGTAGTATTGTGACACCCCAAAAATTTGGCCTTGTTTTAATGAATTAAATTTTTTGCCAGGAATTAAAACTTTGGATTTCTGAGCTCCATTTTGATTTTTAAATCATTTCCTTCCCTGTTATGATGAGTTTTTCCCAAAGAGAAAACTTTTCAAATATGTTATTGGACTTGTTTAACCTCTCAAGAAAAACTTTCCTTTTATCAGTATAACTAATTAACTAATTTAATTGCTTGATCTTTACTTTCTTGGAAATGGTTTTTCAAGGTTAAATGGCCTTATTTGAACTACAACCATTTGATAAATTCACTTAAAATTTCCATAAAAATTTGGAGATGTCATGTGATGTTTTTAAATCACTTTTGTATAAAAACATCTTTATTTCATGAAATATTTTGAGCCCTACACTCGATTTTTCTTCTCTGGTCCAGAGTGCATTTTGCACTACAACCCATTTAAATATTTCTTTCTGGCCTCCACCAAAATTTTGGGATATTGTTAGTAGCATATGATTCATCTTTATACAAAAAACCTAGAGCTGTTCTTTGAAAAATTTGAGTGAATCAACCTCATCTTCATTCTGGACCAACTGGATGGTTTGTACAGCAACCATATTTTTGCTTGCTCTTTAACCCTTGATTCTTTTTCCTACTTGTAGACAGCCCTACCAAACCTCTAAGTCCAGGAGCATGCACCTTCGGATCATTTTTGGTTCATGAAATAATGCTATTTATTTCCTGTCCAGAAATGTAGTTTTGCAAAACTTGCACTAACAAGTTTCTGCTTTTGGCAAACTAACCTCACCACCCTCTTGTACATCTAAAGAGACCACCATCTGGAGTTTTTGGCCACTCCAAGAAATGCCTAAGTGCCCTTAGCATTTTGTCAAACACCTTACGGGCATGATCTGTTTTGACATGAATTGTGGCATTGCACTGTGAACCTGATCCCCTGACCAAACCAGCTTGTCCACTGATCTCCTTGCAAGCCCAAACCTAGATCTGTTAACCCCCAGCCTCAACCGCGACCTCTAGCATGCTCTGGCATTTCGTCGAGCACACTCAGTGCGTGCACTGGACGCGCCCAGAGCGCGCGTATTGCACGATGCCGCGCCGAGCCGACACGCTGGCCCCACGGTTTTGGCTTGCTCCACGGCATCACGCCACACGCTCCCCTTCTCACAGCTACGCACCAAGCCGCCCCTCGCCGCGCCCGGCAGGCCAAGCGCTAGCCGCCGCCGCCGCCCGACAGCCTCTGCCCATGTCGGCGCCGCCGAACCCCTCCCGCTCGCCACTTGGCCCCTGGAGCAGTGCGAGCTCATCCGCAGCCATGTCCTCTAGCGCTCGTCGCCGCCACGATGCCCTGCTGCTACAGAACGTCGGTTCGCCGGAAGCTTATCCACGGCCGCCGCGGAACCGCCTTGCCTCACTTATAAATGGACGCCCCGGGCCGTTCCCGCACACTGGCAACCTCAGGCCACCCCAATGACGCTTCCCCAGCTCGCCAATCGACCCAGGAGAGCTTTCTTCCTCATCTCCGGCAACTCCTGCCGCCGCCACCGCCCCGGCCAATCCGGCACCTCCTGTACCTCCCCCTCTCCATTCTCTTCGCCAGGAACCTCCTCATCCTCCCGTGAACCCGTCCCCCTACTCAATTTTGATCAGGAACCACCGTAGCCCCAAATCCATCTTGCTCCCGAAGCTTCCCTCCGCCTTGGAGCTCGCCGCCGGCGATATCCTCCACCTCCGACGACCCTACAACTACCGGAGTAACCACCTCGGCCCCCTGAATCCACCGGTGGCCTCAGCTTTCCGAACGGAGCCACCGTTCGCCGGCGATGATCGTCGAAGCCCCGCTCCACTCGGGCAGAGAAGGGAGACGACGCGGGCGACTGGTCAAACCTGACCAGTGGGCCAGGCGGGCCCACCGTCAGAGACCCAGCGCCGGTCCACGTGGTTAAGTGGAGGCGTAAAGCCTCAAGTACGCCTCCTCTGCACCGAAAGCGTAATCTCGTTTGAAAACGTTTTTTTTCTAATTTAAAAAAAACAGATTTTGACCAAAACTTTGACTGGCTATAACTTTTTAAATACAACTCCAATGAAATGATTCTTTTTCCACCTCTCTCAAATTTCACCTAGTTTATTTTAAGATTTATTTGAAAAAATTTCAGAACAACTTTTGGTGCTGTTTTTATTTTGTGTGTTAATTCCTTTATATTGCTAATAGGATTTTTGAAGAGAGGAGAAATATTTCAAGTTTTGGAGTGCACCCTGCCTTTCCACACATTGAAGGCAAGCATTCTGAACCTCAGCATAATATTTTTGTGTGTTCGATGACACGTTCATAACATCACCTCACTTTGGAGAAACTTGTTATTTCATGTGATATGATCATATGCATGAGTGCATTTAGTGATTTCCATGCTGTTGGAAATGGACATACTTATGATGATAATCACCCTCATGTGCCTTGCATGCATACCAGCAGAAACCCGGGAAAACCTCTGCCTTGGGTAGGCATGAGTTTGTCGCCGGTCTCCGTCGGGACGGTTATGTCTGGTATGGCATGGCAATGTGATATGAGCGGTGACTCTGTTGGTTGAAATATATTCGTCTTACAATCATGCAGGGAATACTTAAACCTCCTGAGTCGACCGTAGATGGAGTCTTGTGCCAGTAACCCCCATACTTGTTTCGTACTACCACTCGTCTCTACAGCAAGTAGAGTACGGTTCAGTAAGTTGTCAACCTCTTTCTAGCACACACCATACAGAGAGGCCACGGTGGAAGATACCGGTTGTAGCTGGTAGGCAGGCCACCTGGTCCGGGGGCATGGGTGTTTCTGGTTGGGACCGAGAGGGGAGGCCACCCCTTAGAGCGCGCGATATAAATTTGATCCCATGCTACGCGAGGTTGTAGCCTCCCCACTTAGAGTTTGCTTAACAGGTGTCGTGGGTGATTCCAGACACGGGTGAGATAAGCTGGTGTGTGCAAGTTAGGTGTGTTTTCAACAAAAAGACCGTAGACGGAATTAGTCCCGATGGACTAAAGAAATCCGTTACTCGTGGGTACAGAGTACACCCTCTGCATAGAATAAACCTATTCGAATAGCCGTGTCCATGGTTAAGGATTACAGTCTGGGATGGGTCAGGTGTCGGTCTTAGTGTCGGTCGTCGGAGGTGAAACTGTTAACCAGAACTGGAACTACTACCTGTGACTTGTGATAATTATGATTATTATTATTGTTGACTAACCCGTGATATTATTGTTATTATCGAGTATCTCTGGGATGGTTCTACCTCCGGGATATTCACTATGATTGTTTCTTTTAAAGCCCTTTATGTGGTGTCGCTCAGACGCCCGACTGTGGCATTTCTTTTAAAGCCCTTTATGTGGTGTCGCTCAGACGCCCGACTGTGGCATTTCTTTTAAAGCCCTTTATGTGGTGTCGCTCAGACGCCCGACTGTGGCATTTCTTTTAAAGCCCTTTATGTGGTGTCGCTCAGACGCCCGACTGTGGCATTTCTTTTAAAGCCCTTTATGTGGTATCGCTCAGACGCCCGACTGTGGCATTTCTTTTAAAGCCCTTTGTGTGGTGTCGCTAAGACGCCTGACTGTGGCATTGCTTGTTATTTGTTTCATAAATTTTAATACTACTATGTTATTGCAATTTTATAAATAACCGCATGCACGCATCAGAAATTTATTTACTATTTTTGACTGACGTCATGAGCATAAAATGTTTTCAGCACATCATTATTATATTATACCTGTGTTCATAATGTTTGCGAGTACATTCAAAGTACTCACTGTCTTGTCCCTGGCTATTGTCTTGGCCAGATTTTCTTACACGAAGAGGAGCGACGCGATGACAGCCCCGGAACCTAAGTAATGGAGATAGCAGCCTCGCGAAGATAGGAGTTAACCTGGTCAGCTGTTCTCGTGGAAATGGAGTCCCATAGGCACTGATGTTTCACAACCCGCTTCCGCCATCAACCACTAGAAACCATTTGTTGTACTCACAGGCCAGAATGGTCTTGTACTACATATGTTGTATTCTGCTTGGAATTTCTGTATCAAGTTGGAGCCTCATCAGCTAACAGTAATCCTGGGGCTGATGAGCACGACGGTCTTTTCTGGAAATTTATTACCCGGAAAACCGGTCGTGACACATACGGGTGAGGAATTTTAATAGTTATATATGGCAGTAGCCCCCGAGACATAAAATAGTTAAACTAATTGATTTAGGGATCATTTGTTATGCAGGATCTTACCGGGAAGAATACCCACCTGTCCCAGGAGCTTCAAGAATGCAGGGCCCAACTTGAGGCCCCACTAGCCGCTGCCGGGGGAGCCACGGAGACCCCCTCTGGTAATTCATATTTTGAAAAGAGAAGTAGTTTATGAAGTGCGGCATGTGTGTATAGTCTGACAATAATATTGCAGAGGGCGCCGGACTAGATCCGGACAAGCAACATCTGCTGCGCCAGTTGAAGGCCGGCGAGAAGGTGCTTATGAGGGTGCTGCAGGAGAGGAAGAAACTCCAAGATGCCAACACCCAGCTGGGCGAAGAACTAAAAGATGTCCGGGTCCAGCTGTCTAACTCCGTAAAGGAGAATCGGCGGCTTCGTCGCGGCATTTATAGTAAGTGCTTGAGCAATCTCTTTTGAAAAGAAGAGTTCGGCAAGGAAGTCGATTGACAGAAATGTGTCTGTAGGTGTGCTCACGGGTCGTCCGACGGAGGAGATGCCTGGTTCCACGGGAGCCCCTCTTCCCGAGCTGCTGCAACTGCATGAACGTGTTCGGCAGGTGATGAGCGGCGTCGTTCAGTCCTTATGGCCTTCCGTCACCCTACCCGAGGGTCTTGGCGGGCTTGCTGAGAAGCTTCAGGGAGTACGGCAGCGTCTTCGTCTGTGGAAGATATCGGCCTGCCGTCAAGGCGCCAGGGAGGCCTGGGCCATGGTGAAGACGCGGTACCCGAAGGCTGACCCAAACCACATGGCCGAGGTCGGACCTGTGGGGCCCGATGGGAAGGAGATCCCTGTGAGCCTGATGTACAGCCAAGTAGAGTTGGCCGCGAAATATTCCCAACAGGACTATAAATTAGACAGCCTGTTAGATGGGATTGAAGAGGAGTACAATCAGTCAGTTTGACGATGTAATTTTAAAATGACATTTAAAATGCCTTCTAGCCGGATTGTAGATCGTTTGTCTTTGCGGACCTTTTCGCTTCAACCTCGGGACCCAACAGTTCGGAGTGTGTCCGAATACCCTTACAGTTATAAAAGAACCGGGGCATGCATGGAGACAAGGCGTAGGGGTCATAATTTCTTTATCAGACAAGTGCCCAACTAGTTATGTTATATTACATGGTTAGCAAGAAACATCTTCCAGGGAGAATAGTTCCGCTAAGGGTTCCTTTCCCTGGGAGGCATGCCCTAAAGTGCATGTCCAGACTGCGAAATAAGCAGAAAAAGCATCTGGGGGCAGATAAATAGGTAAGTAATAAATCATCTGTTAGGTCACCGCCCGGATATTCCCTTAAGAACGCTAGCCTTCGGCTTCACCCAGTCTGAGGTACACATCCGGCTGACCCGGCAGTAACAATCATAGAGGTGCTCCCTTTACCTCCTAGCCGAACAATCGGGAATGTAGGGGTAAGCACAGGAGCCAGGCAACCCGGCTTGGCCAAAACTTAAGTCATATCGATGCATATAATGGTGATCAAAAGGTACATGCGGAAGTGTGACACATGTGTTGGGCATGAAGCCCGTATAAATAAGCTTCTGTTAAAGAAGCCCCCAGGTATAACGAGTGCGAGTAGCACATCGAGTGAGTGCGCACAAAGCGTGGATCAGCCCTCAAGAGGCTTGTACTGAGAGGTGGAGGAAAAAGGAGGGAAAACAAAGACAGTGAAAAAAAAGATGAAAGGTGGACGGAGGAAGGAGACGAACCCTGAGTCCGGCGCTAGGCGTAAAATCTTCGGAGACGGGCTGCGTTCCATGGGTTTGGCTCGAGTCGGTTGTCAGATGCGTTGCGTAGACAGTATGCACCGCCGGTAAGGACTTGTTCGATGATGAAGGGACCTTCCCATTTGGGCTTAAGTTTGTCCTTTTTCTTGTCCGACAGGCATAGAACTAGCTCGCCAACATTGTAAGTTTTGGCCCATACTTCCCTGCTTTGATATCTTCGAGCCTGCTGTTGATAGAATGCGGAACGGGATTTTGCCATGTCGCGCTCCTCCTCTAAGGCGTCCAAACTGTCCTGCCGATCCAACTCGGCTTCTCTTTCCTCGTACATGCGCACGCGAGGTGAGTCATGAATTATATCGCAGGGCAAAACTGCCTCAGCGCCGTATACCATAAAAAATGGTGTGAATCCGGTAGTGCGGTTTGGCGTGGTCCGCAGCCCCCAGAGTACAGAGTCAAGCTCCTCTACCTAGTGCGTGTTAGATTCCATGAGGGACCGCACTAATCTGGGTTTAATGCCGCTCATGATTAGACCATTTGCTCGTTCCACTTGACCGTTAGTTTGAGGGTGGTAGACTAAAGCGTAGTCGAGGCTGATGCCCATGTTTTTGCACCAGAGTTTAACATCGTCGGCCATGAAATTCGTGCCATTATCAGTGATGATGCTCTGGGGGACGCCAAAATGGTGTACTACCCTGGATATGAAGTCTATCACAGGTCCGGATTCTGCCATTTTAACCGGCTTGGCCTCTATCCATTTGGTGAATTTGTCCACCATGACCAATAAGTATTTGTGCTTGTGGGTTCCCCCTTTAAGGGGTCCGACCATGTCAAGCCCCCAGACCACGAACGGCCAAGTGATGGGTATAGTTTTGAGGGCGGTGGGTGGCATGTGGCTTTGATTAGCAAAGAGCTGGCAAGCAACGCATCGTTGGACTAAGTCCTGAGCATCTGCCCGGGCTGTCGGCCAATAAAATCCTGTAAAGAAGGCCTTGCCTACAAGGGCCCGGGCTGCAGCGTGGTGCCCGCCGAGTCCGGCGTGAATTTCAGCCAGGAGATTTCGCCCTTCCTCTTTGGAGATACACCTTTGAAGGACTCTGGTTGTGCTTTTCTTATAGAGTTCTCCCTCATGGACCTTGTAGGCTTTAGATCGCTGAACTATGAAGCGGGCCTCATTTTGGTCTTCGGGGAGTTCCTGCCTGATTAAGTAGGCTAGGAATGGTTCCGTCCACGGGGCAATTACTGCCATTATCTCGTGGGCTGAAGGTGTTATTTCATTGGCTGAGCCATCGATTGTGTCAGAATGTTCTGAGTTGGGTGGTGCAGTTGGTTCCGGGTTGTCGTTTCCGGACTCCTCTTCCCATGATACGGATGGCTTAAAGAGCCGCTCCATGAAGATGTTTGGAGGGACGGCGTCGCGTTTGGCGCCGATGTGTGCCAACACGTCTGCTGCCTGGTTATTATCCCGGGCTACATGGTGGAATTTGAGTCCTTCGAACCGGGCTGACATTTTTAAGACGGCATTACGGTAGGCTGCCATTTTCGGATCCTTGGCATCAAGTCTCCATCTACCTGGGATATTGCGAGGTTTGAATCCCTGTGCACCTCTAGGCGTTGAATACCCATGGAGATTGCCATCCGGAGGCCATGTAGAAGGGCCTCGTATTCGGCTGCATTGTTGGAGTCCATGTACATTATTTGAAGCACGTATTGGACTGTGTCTCCGGTTGGGGACGTCAAGACGACGCCAGCCCCCAAGCCAGCCAACATTTTGGAGCCGTCGAAATGCATGATCCAATTGGAGTATGCGCCGTACTCTTTAGGGAGTTTGGCTTCGGTCCATTCGGCGATGAAGTCAGCAAGAACTTGCGACTTTATAGCTCACCGAGGTTTGTAGGTTGTGTCAAATGGTAAGAGCTCAATGGCCCATTTTGCAATCCTGCCCGTCGCGTCACGATTGTTTATAATATCGTTGAGAGGTACTTCGGAGGCCACCGTTATGGAACACTCTTGAAAGTAGTGTCGCAGCTTCCAGGATGCCATGAACACTGCATACGCTATCTTTTGATAATGTGGGTTCCGGGACTTGCATGGAGTTAAGACAGTGGATACGTAGTACACTAGTTGTTGAAGAGGGAATCTGTGCCCTTCTGTTTCTCGTTCGACTATGAGTACCGTGCTGACAACTTGATGTATTGCTGCGATATATAATAACATTGGTTCGCCCAGGTTGGGCGCGGCCAGGACCAGATTTTTTGCCAATATGGACTTAATTTCTTCGAGTCCGACCGTGGCAGCATCCGTCCATTCGAAGTGTTCGGTGCGCCGGAGGAGGCGATAGAGGGGCAGTGCCTTTTCTCCCAAACGGGAGATGAAGCGGCTTAGAGCCGCCACGCATCCAGTTAGTTTTTGTATTTGCTTGAGGTCTTTTGGGATATCCAATTGTGATAGAGCTCGGATCTTGGCTGGGTTTGCTTCAATTCCTCTACCGGATACAATGAAGCCCAAGAGCTTTCCGGCTGGTACGCCGAAGACACATTTTTCCGGGTTGAGCTTAATGTCATATGCTCGGAGGTTGTCGAATGTCACCCTCAAGTCGTCTACTAGAGTTTCGATGTGTTTGGTCTTGACGACCACATCGTCTACGTATGCCTCTACTGTTTTGCCTATCTGGGTAGCCAGACATGTCTGAATCATGCGCTGATATGTTGCGCCGGCGTTTTTGAGTCCGAAGGGCATTGTGTTGAAGCAGAATGGTCCGTATGGAGTAATGAATGCCGTTGCGGCCTGGTCTTTTTCCGCCATCTTGATTTGATGGTATCCGGAGTATGCGTCGAAGCACAATGAATCGTGCCCTGCGGTAGCATCGATGATTTCGTCGATGCGAGGGAGAGGGAAAGGGTCCTTTGGACAGGCCTTGTTAAGGTCTTTGAAATCGACACAAAGTTGCCAGGATTTGTCCTTTTTTGGTACCATTACCAGGTTGGCTAGCCAGTCCGGATGTTTTATATCTCTGATGAATCCGGCTTCTAAGAGTTTGGCTAGCTCCTCTCCCATTGCCTGTCTTTTGGGTTCGGAAAATCGCCAAAGAGCCTGCTTGACCGGCTTGAATCCTTATAGGATATTTAGGCTGTGCTCTGCCAGCCTGCGTGGGATTCCTGGCATGTCTGAAGGGTGCCAGGCAAAAATGTCCCAATTTTCCCGTAGGAATTCTCGTAGTGCGGCTTCTACATCAGGATTTAATTGTGCCCCAGTGGAGGCCGTCTTTGTGGGGTCCGTTGGATGGACCTGGATTTTGACTACTTCGTCTGCTAGTTTAAAAGAGGTGGACTTAGACCTCTTATCGAGTATCACATCGTCCCTGTCCACCGTAGAGCGCAACACAGTGAGTTCCTCTGCCGCTAGGGCTTCGGATAATGCATCTAGGGCCAGTGCGGCTGTCTTATTTTCAGCGCGGAGTGCTATATCTGGATCACTGACAAGAGTGATTATTCCATTGGGCCCGGGCATTTTGAGCTTCATGTACCCGCAATGAGTTATAGCTTGGAAGATTGTGAATGCCTCTCGCCCTAACAAGGCGTGATATCCGCTGCCGAATGGGGCCACTTGGAACGTGACCTCTTCGGACCTGTAATTGTCCGGCGAGCCGAACACTACGTCTAGTGTGATTTTTCCTGTGCAGCATACTTCTCGACTAGGGATTATTCCCCTGAAGGTTGTGCTGCTTCGCTCAATGCGGCTCCAGTCAATTTCCATTTTTTGAAGGGTTTCCTAGTAGATGAGGTTTAATCCGCTGCCGCCATCCATGAGTACCTTGGTAAGACGAAAGCCGTCCACTATCGGACTGAGGACCAATGCGGCTGGTGCTCGAGCTGTTCGGAATTTAGGTTCGTCGCTGGCATTGAAGGTGATAGCCGTGTCGCTCCATGGATTTGTTGTTGCTACTTGGTAGACTTCGGCGAGGCTGCGGATTGTTCGTTTCCGCATGTTGTTTGATGCGAAAGTCTCGAAGACTGTTAATACCGTACTGGTACTGTTGGGCTGGTTGCCCGGGGCTAGAAAGCCTTCGCCACTTTTGGCCACCTGCCGTAGTATCCAACATGCTTGAAGGCTATGTGTTGGAGTGGCGCCCTCCGTACTGTGGATTTTACAGAGTCCGTTCAGCCATCCCTCCAGTACGGTTCCGTGCCCTTTAGGGGGTTTTTGCTTTTTGGTTTTTAACCCAGGTGCTTGAGTATGACGCACCCTTTTGTTTCGGACTAGGGTTGTATTCAGGATCGGATTGTCCCAAAACTTGGTTTCAGTTTTCCAGGCTCTCTCCATCGCACAGTATTTTTGTACAATGGTCGCTAGGTCGGCGAAGCGTGTAACTTCGCGACGACTTATGGCGTTCATGATTCCCTTGTCCGTGCAATTGTTGCAGAAAATTGAAATCGCGCTTTCTTCACGGTAGTCCTTTATCCTGTTCATAACCAGGAGGAATCTGGCCCAGTAATGATGTACTGTTTTATCGGGCTCTTGCCGTAGTTGAGATAGTTCGCTTATGTTTCGGTGGGCGGGTGGAATTAAATTTGGAACCCCACCCGATCTGAGGCTCAAAGGCCAAGAAGTTTCCGGATTTGGAAGCTTGGGTTGTTGGACGTTTTCCAACAAATCTGGTCTGATGCCTGACTTTAGGTTTAGTATTTGATTGACGTCCGTCCCTCCGCGGGAATCCGGCATGGAGGGATCGGGAATCCGGACATAGCTGGTTTTTAACATAGAAGAAGAGTCGCCGCATTGTTCCTCTACCACAACAACGTGGTGGGTAGCCTGGGGAGAGTTAATTTCTCTCAAATCGGTTTTAAGCCCAATCTGATCGTAGTCTGTAGCGACTCCCAGTGCGGCGATGCGATCCAAGAGCTCGTTTATGGAGGAGAGCTCCATCGGATCTAGCTGCTCGGTGAATTCCAAGCTGACGTGAAGATCGCTTTTGATGACCTGAGAGGTCATTGTCGGAGCGGTGGCCGAACAGGCGGTCATAAGAAAACCACCTAGCCGGATAGTTTGGCCGGCAGCTAAAGCTCCCTTGACGACGGCGCCATCTTTAAAGATGGGAAAAGGCATCCTTCCTGATTGCGATGGCATAGAGGAACTCTGAATGAAAGCACCAATGTCGGTGTCAAAACCGGCGGATCTCGGGTAGGGGGTCCCGAACTGTGCGTCTAGGCGGATGGTATCAAGAGACAATGGACATGATGTTTTACCCAGGTTCGGGCCCTCTTGATGGAGGTAAAACCCTACGTCCTGCTTGATTAATGTTGATGATGTGTGTTACAGGAGTAGATCTACCACGAGATCAAGGAGGCTAAACCCTAGAAGCTAGCCTATGGTATGATTGTTGTTCGTCCTACGGACTAAAGCCATCCGGTTTATATAGACACCGGAGAGGGCTAGGGTTACATAGAGTCGGTTACAATGGTAGGAGATCTACATATCCGTATCGCCAAGCTTGCCTTCCACGCCAAGGAAAGTCCCATCCGGACATGGGACGAAGTCTTCAATCTTGTATTTTCATAGTCTTGGAGTCCGGCCAATGATGATAGTCCGGCTATCCGGACACCCGGGTGCCATACTCAAGCACCTGGGTTAAAAACCAAAAAGCAAAGACCCCCTAAAGGGCATGGAACCATACTGGAGGGCTGGCTCAACGGACCCTGCAAAATCCACAGTACGGAGGGCGCCACTCCAACACACAGCCTTCGAGCATGTTGTATACTACGGCAGGTGGCGAAAAGTGGCGAAGGCTTTTTAGCCCCGGGCAAACAGCCCAGCAGTACCGGTACGGTATTAACAGTCTTCGAGACTTTCGCATCAAATAACATGCGAAAACGAACAATCCGCGGCCTCGCCGAAGTCTACCAAGTAGCAAGAGCAAATCCATGGAGTGACACGGCTATCACCTTCAACGCCAGCGACGAACCTAAATTCCGAACAGCTAGAGCACCAGCCGCATTGGTCCTCAGTCCGATAGTGGACGGCTTTCGCCTTACCAAGGTACTCATGGATGGCGGCAGCGGATTAAACCTCATCTACGAGGAAACCCTTCAAAAGATGGATATTGACTGGAGCCGCATCGAGCGAAGCAGCACAACCTTCAGAGGGATAATCCCTAGTCGAGAAGTACGCTGCACAGGAAAAATCACACTAGACGTAGTGTTCAGCTCACCGGACAATTACAGGCCGGGGAGGTCACGTTCCAAGTGGCCCCATTCGGCAGCGGATATCACGCTTTGTTAGGGCGAGAGGCGTTCACAATCTTCCAAGCTATAGCCCACTACGGGTACATGAAGCTCAAAATCCCCGGACCCAATGGGATAATCACTCTTGCCAGTGATCCAGATACAGCACTCCGCGCTGAAAATAAGACAGCCGCACTGGCCCTAGAGGCATTATCCGAAGCCCTAGCGGCAGAGGAACTAACTACGCTGCGATCCACGGTGGATAGGGACGATGTGATACTCGATAAGAGGTCCAAGTCCACCTCTTTTAAACCAGCAGATGAAACAGTCAAATTTCAGGTCCATCCAACGGACCCCACAAAGACGGCCTCCATTGGGGCACAATTAAGTCCTGATGTCGAAGCCGCACTACGAGAATTCCTTCGGGAAAATTGGGACATTTTTGCCTGGCACCCTTCAGACATGCCAGGAATCCCACACAGGCTAGCAGAGCACAGCCTAAACATCCTAAAAGGATTCAAGCCGGTCAAACAAGCTCTTCGGCGATTTTCTGAACCCAAAAGACAGGCAATGGGAGAAGAGCTAGCCAAACTCTTAGAAGCCGGATTCATCAGAGATATAAAACATCCGGACTGGCTAGCCAATCTAGTAATGGTACCAAAAAAGGACAAATCCTGGCGCCTCTGCGTCGATTTTAAAGACCTTAACAAGGCCTGTCATAAGGACCCTTTCCCCCTCCCTCGCATCGACCAAATCATCGATGCTACCGCAGGGCACGATTCATTGTGCTTCCTCGACGCATACTCCGGATACCATCAAATCAAGATGGCGGAGAAAGACCAGGCCGCAACGGCATTCATTACTCCATATGGGCCATTCTGCTTCAACACAATGCCCTTCGGACTCAAAAACGCTGGCGCAACATATCAGCGCATGATTCAAACATGTCTGGCTACCCAGATAGGCAAAACAGTAGAGGCATACGTAGACGATGTGGTCGTCAAGACCAAACACGTCGAAACTCTAGTAGAAGACTTGAGGGTGACATTCGACAACCTCCGAGCATATGACATTAAGCTTAATCCGGAAAAATGCGTCTTCGGCGTACCAGCCGGAAACCTCTTGGGCTTCATCGTGTCCGGTAGAGGAATTGAAGCAAACCCGGCCAAAATCTGAGCTCTGTCACAATTGGATATTCCAAAATACCTCAAGCAAATACAAAACTAACTGGATGTGTAGCGGCCTTAAGTCGCTTCATCTCCCGTTTGGGAGAAAAGGCTCTGCCCCTCTACCGCCTCCTCTGGCGCACCGAACATTTCGAATGGACAGATGCTGCCACAGCCGGACTCGAAGAACTAAAGGCCATACTGGCAACAAATCCGGTCCTGGCCGTGCCCAACCTGGGCGAACCTATGTTATTATATATCGCAGCAACACATCAAGTTGTCAGCGCGGTACTCGTCGTCGAGCGAGAGACAGAAGGGCACAGATTCCCTCTTCAACAACTAGTGTACTACGTATCCACTGTTCTAACTCCATGCAAGTCCCTGTACGCACATTATCAAAAGATAGCATATGCGGTGTTCATGGCATCCCGGAAGCTGCGACACTACTTTCAAGAGTGTTCCATAACGGTGGCCTCCGAAGTACCTCTCAACGATATTATAAACAATCGCGACGCAACGGGCAGGATTGCAAAATGGGGTATTGAGCTCTTACCATTTGACATAACCTACAAACCACGGCAAGCTATAAATCACAGGTTCTGGCCGACTTCGTCGCCGAATGGACCGAAGCCGAACTCCCTAAAGAGTACGGCGCATACTCCAATTGGATCATGCATTTCGACGGATCCAAAATGTTGGCTGGCTTGGGGGCTGGCGTTGTCCTGACGTCCCCAACTGGAGACACAATCCAATACGTACTTCAAATAATGTACATGGACTCCAATAACGCAGCCGAATACGAAGCCCTTCTACATGGCCTCCGGATGGCAATCTCCATGGGCATTCAACGCCTAGAGGTGCGCGGGGATTCAAACCTCGCAATATCCCAAGTAAATGGAGACTTTGATGCCAAAGATCCAAAAATGGCAGCTTACCGCAACGCCGTCCTAAAAATGTCAGCTCGGTTCGAAGGACTCGAATTCCACCATGTAGCCCGGGATAATAACCAGGCAGCAGATGTGTTAGCACGCATCAGCGCAAAACAAGACGCCGTCCCTCCAAACATCTTCCTGGAACGGCTCTTCAAGCCATCCGTGTTATGGGAAGAGGAGTCCGGAAATAACAATCCGGAGCTAGCTGCATCACCGAACTTAGACCATTCTGACAAAATCGGCGGCTCAGCCAACAAAATAACACCTTCAGCTCACGAAATAATGGCAGTAATTGCCCCGTGGACAGAACCATTCCTAGCCTACTTAATTCGGCAGGAACTTCCCGAAGACCAAAATGAGGCCCGCTGCATAGTTCGGCGATCTAAAGCCTACAAGGTCCATGAGGGAGAACTTTATAAGAAAAGCACAACCGGAGTCCTTCAAAGGTGTATCTCCGAAGAGGAGGGGCGGAATCTCCTGGCTGAAATTCACGCCGGACTCGGCGGGCACCACGCTGTAGCCCGGGCACTCGTAGGCAAGGCCTTCCGTACAGGATTTTATTGGCCGACAGCCCGGGCAGATGCTCAGGACTTAGTCCAATGATGCGTCGGTTGCCAGCTCTTTGCTAATCAGAGCCACATGCCACCCACCGCCCTCAAAACTATACCCATTACCTGGTCGTTCGCGGTCTGGGGGCTTGACATGGTTGGACCCCATAAAGTGGGAACCCATAAGCACAAATACTTATTGGTCATGGTGGACAAATTCACCAAATGGATTGAGGCCAAGCCGGTTAAAACGGCAGAATCCGGACCGGTGATAGACTTCCTATCCAAGGTAGTACACCATTTTGGCGTCCCCCACAGCATCATCACTGATAACGGCACGAACTTCATTGTCGACGAGGTTAAACTCTGGTGCAAAAACATGGGCATCAAGCTCGATTACGCTTCAGTCTATCACCCCCAAACTAACGGTCAAGTCGAGCGAGCAAATGGTCTAATCATGAGCGGCATTAAACCCAGACTAGTGCGGTCCCTCAAGGAATCTAACATGCACTGGGTAGAGGAGCTCGACTCCGTACTCTGGGGGCTGCGGACCACGCCAGACCGAACTACTGGATTCACACAATTTTTCATGGTGTATGGCGCAGAGGCAGTTCTGCCTTGCGATATAATTCATGACTCACCTCGTGTGCGCATGTACTAAGAAAGAGAAGCCGAGTTGGATCGGCAGGACAGTTTGGACGCCTTAGAGGAGGAGTGGGACGTGGCAAAGGCTCGTTCCGCATTCTATCAATAGCAGGATCGAAGATATCAAAGCAGAGAAGTATGGGCCAAAACTTACAATGTCGGCGAACTCGTTCTACGCCTGCCGGACAAGAAAAAGGACAAACTTAAGCCCAAGTGGGAAGGTCCCTTCCTCATCGACCAAGTCCTGACTGGCGGAGCATACCGTCTACGTAAAGCATCTGACAACCGACTCGAGCCAAACCCATGGAACGCAGCCCGTCTCTGAAGATTCTACGCCTAAACACCGGACTCAGAGTTCGTCTCACTCCCCCGTCCACCTTTTTATATTTTTTACTGTCTCTTGTCCCCCTCCTTCTTCCCACTTTTTTTTCAATACCTTTTATAGGCTGATTTGCGCTTTGTTCGCACACACTTGATGTGCTCCTAGCACTCATTATACCTGGGGGCTTCTTTACCAGAAGCTTATTAATATGGGCTTCATGCCCAATACATGTGTCATACTTCCGCATGTACCTTTTATTAACCATTATATGCATCGATATGACTTAAGTTTTGGCCAAGCTGGGTTGCCTGGCTCCTGTGCTTACCCCTACGTTCCCGATTGTTCGGGTAGGAGGTAAAGGGAGCACCTCTGCGATTGTTACTGTCGGGTCAGCCGGATGTGTACCTCAGACTGGGTGAAGCCGAAAGCTAGCATTCTTAAGAGAATATTCGGTCGGTGACTTGAAAGATGATTTATTACTTACTTATTTATAAGCCCCCAGATGATTTTTCTGCTATTTTCGTAGTCCGGCATTGCACCTTAGGGCATGCCTCCCAAGGAAAGGAACCCTTAACGGAACTATTCTCCCTGGAAGATGTTTCTTACTAACCATGTAATATAACATAACTAGTTGGGCACTTGTCTGATAAAGCAATTATGACCCCGACGCCTTGTCTCCATGCATGCCCCGGTTCTTTTATAACCGTAGGGGTATTCGGACACACTCCGGACTGTTGGGTCCCGAGGTTGAAGCGAAACGGACTGCAAAGACAAATGATCTACAATCCGGCTAGAAGGCATCTTACATGTCATTTCAAATTACATCGTCAAACCGACTGATTGTACTCCTCCTCAATCCCATCTAACAGGCTGTCTAATTTACAGTCCAGTTGGGAATATTTCGCGGCCAGTTCTACTTGGCCATACATCAAGCTCACAGGGATCTCCTTCCCATCAGGCCCCGCAGGTCCGACCTCGGCCATGTGGTTTGGGTCAGCCTTTGGGTAGCGCGTCTTCACCATGGCCCAGGCCTCCCTGGCGCCCTGACGACAGGCCGATATCTTCCACAAACGGAGGCGTCGCCGTGCTCCCTGGAGCTTCTCAGCAAGCTCACCGAGGCCCTCGGGTAGGGAGACGGATGGCCATAAAGCTTGAACGACGCCACTCATCGCCTGCCGAACACGTTCGAACAATTGCACCAGCTCGGGAAGTTGGTCACCTGTTGACCCAGGCATTTCCTCCACAGGGCGACCTGTGAGCACACCTAAAGACATATTTCTGTCAAACGACTTCCTCGCCGAATTCTTCTTTTCAAAGGAATTTGCTCAAGCACTTACTATAAATACCGCGACGAAGTCGCTGATTCTCCTTCAAGGAGCCAGACAGCTGGGCCTGCACACCTTTCAGCTCTTCTCCTAGCTGGGTGTGGGCATCTTGCAGCTTGTTTCTCTCCTGCTACACCTTCATAAGCACCCTCTCGCCAGCCTTTAGCTGACGCAGTAGCTGTTGCTTGTCCGGATCTAGTCCGGCGCCCTCTGCAATATTATTGTCAGATTCACGCTGCACTTTGTTAATTAATTATCTTTTGAAAGTACGTCTTACCAGCGGGGGTCTCTGTGGCTCCCCCTATGGCGGCCAGTGCAGCCTCAAGTTGGGCCTTGCACTCTTGGAGCTCCTGGGAAAGATGGGTATTCTTCTCCGTAAGATCCTGCATAAAAATTGATCCTTAAATCAGTTATTTTAACCATTTTAAGTCTCAGGGGCTACTGGCATATATAACTATTAAAATTACTTACACGTATGTCTTGCACATACTGCTCCGTGGCTCTGGTTAACCCATCTTGAGCAGCACGGAGGTGCGCGTTTCCCGCATCAAAGGCATTTAACGCCTCCGGGGAGAAACACGCGTCACGAAGAGCTGTCCGGCGACGCCTGTGATTCATGGCGCTCTCCACCTCAGACCGGGTGGCGGACAGCCTTTCGGCATCTTCCGTCGGAGGAGCGTCCGACTCATGCCTTGTATTCGCCTCCCCTTCCGGGCCATGCGTTGGAGCATGGCTGGCGGAAGCTTGATTGGCAACCTCTCCGGACACTGTCCGGTGAGCGCTCTTTCTGGAAAAGTTATGAGCATTAATATACCGCCTGGGAATCCTTCCCTTAAAAAAATAGCGGCGCTCCATACCGTTGCGGTGAAGTTTCAGTTCGCGTCGCACTCCTCTTCCGCCTGCTGGGCCGGACTGACCCTTGTTGGCCGGTCGCCGCGGGCTCGACTTCCTGCCGTAAAGGCGCTTCCTGTCGAGCACCATTGGTGCACGGTGGTCAGAACTAAGCATTAAAGAAGTAACGGCGCCAGGACTTCGGTCGTACTCACCGGGGAAGCCGGACACAAACCGGGGTAGTCAGCCATAAGGGCGACTAAAGCATTATCTATGCTGAGCTGGTGGTACACCCCGTCGATCAGTTCCACCGCTAAGTCCGGATCCTCTTCGGAGGCCGGATCAAGGGACCTTTCTGGGTCTTCGGGTTGTGGGGCTGGGCTTTTTATGCCCTCCACATCCCGACGCAGTTCCTGTGTCAAAATCATACAATAAGACAATTGCCTTTAAAGGCACGGTTCAGATATGCATGCGACCGCTTACCCAGCTCCGAGGGTTGTTCATGGAAAATCCGCTCAGAGGATTCGTGCGGAGGAAGTCCTCCTTCTCCCCCTTGTACAAGCCGGACAGGATCTTCACCAGATCGTCGGCCGAGCCAGGTCCCTTGCGGCCGTGACGGGTGGCGTTGTCGTCTCCGTTGAAGTCCCACATGGGGTGGCCCCTATATTGGAGTGGCTGCACCCCACGCGTAATGCATGTGGCCTTGACTCCGACCATGGTTAATCCTGAATGGGCTAGCAGCCGTATCTGGCCCATCAAGTAATGGACGCTACTATCATCTTCTCGTCGAGGGCTCCGTGGGCGCCAACTTAGGCGTTTCTTTAGGGGAGCGTTGCTGAACTCCGGAAGGCCGATCCGGACTGGATCCGGCAGTGGAGCGTCCTCCATATAAAACCACTCCGAAGGCCAATCTTCGGACGTCTTCTTCGGGGTCCCGGACAGGTATCTGGTCCCGGCGATGCGCCATATTTCGGCTCCGCCCACTTGATATATCGACCCCTCGTGAGAGCGGGGTACGAGACAAAACAGCCTCTTCCACAGCGCAAAATGGGGCTCAATGCCCAAGAACAGCTCACACAGAGCTACGAAGCCCGCGACGTGCAAAATGGAGGCAGGTGTAAGGTGATGAAGCTGGAGTCCGTAGAACTCCAGGAGCCCCCGGAGAAACGGATGTATAGGAAATCTAAGTCCCCTTATTAAGTAGGAGACGAAGCACACCCGCTCTCCTTTGGAGGGATTGGGGCGCTCTCCGCCTGCTTCCCACCTTTATAGGTGGCCAGTCCAGCTTGAACCGGAACCATGAAGGCCGGGGGAAGATATCCCTCTGCCTGGAGCGTCACTAACTCGCTGTGCGGGACTGAGCATCTCCTCTAATCTCCTGGCTTAGGGCTGGGAGCGCGAGAAGAGGAGCCGCATCGACTGTCCATGTTGGAATGGGTTTGGTGTCAGATGCGCCTCGATGAGTGATTGCGGAAGGAGGATGATGTGATTTGGATCTGGATCCTCGCCTCTCTTATAGGCAGCTTATTTGCGCAGTTAGGGGGTAAAACATAAAAATACCTTGGCTTTTCGCATTCGTGCAACGCGTGGAAGAAGACCATTATTGGACGCGGAAGCCAAGGAGCGCAGCATTTATGAAGCAACTGGACACTATCCGACGAACACATGGAGCATGAAGAAGAACCCGCCTTGCAAACGCTGAAGACAACATACGCGCCGGATTCGTCGTTATTGAAGCCTGGTTCGGGGGCTACTGAGGGAGTCCCGGACTAGGGGTTGTCCGGATAGCCGAACTACCATCATCGACCGGACTCCAAGACTATGAAGATACAAGATTGAAGACTTCGTCCCGTGTCCGGATGGGACTTTCCTTGGCGTGGAAGGCAAGCTTGGCGATACGGATATGTAGATCTCCTACCTTTGTAATCGACTCTGTGTAACCCTAGCCCTCTCCGGTGTCTATATAAACCGGATGGCCTTAGTCCATAGGACAAACAACAATCATACCATAGGCTAGCTTCTAGGTTTTAGCCTCCTTGATCTCGTGGTAGATCTACTCTTGTAACCCACATCATCAATATTAATCAAGCAGGACATAGGGTTTTACCTCCATCAAGAGGGCCCGAATCTGGGTAAAAACATCGTGTCCCTCGTCTCCTGTTACCATCCGCCTAGACGCACAGTTCGGGACCCCCTACCCGAGATCCGCCGGTTTTGACACCGACACCAACCATCTAGAGGGACGCGTGGTCCAGCACGCGGGTGAGGTTCGCCTGGGACAGCCCAACCAAATTTGGCCCAACGCTGAGACACACCGGGCGCAACTGATGGGTGGTGGAAGTTTAGTCCCACCTCGCCAAGCGAGACGCGCACGCACCTACTTATATACGCGGCTGGGAGACCACTTGCATGAGCCTCTCTCACCGAAACAGCATGTTCCCTATCCACTTCTGTGTATGCCCTGTGGGGCCTACTAGCAGGAGAAATCAACATCCCACGGGCCTGCATCCTGGCCCATAAGGTTGGGTTTCTAGTCGTATGCAGGCTGTGGGGTTTGATATCTCCTGTTAGAAGGTGGGCTTTTTCTTTTCCAAATCACCCAAAAAAATTTTACACAGTCACATCCATGTAATAAACATGATTATAAAAGAAAATTCAGCAATAATGAAGTTTACAGTGTGCCCTTAAGGTAAGGTCAGAGTTATGTACCTGAGTTTCACTGAGCCACTATAAATTATATAAAATTCAAAAAAAATGGAAAACTTTCAAATTCTGTCTATGTTAATGAAAAGATCATGTGTACAAAATTTCAGGTGATTTGGATGTGGTTTAAAAAACCACCTTGTTAGAAAAACTCGCTTAAGTGAGACCAAACGGTATGTCTGTAATGAAGTGATTTTTTTGACCATCTCCAAAATAACCCCAAATTTGTTGTACATGGTGCCATAAATGTAACAAACAGGATATCCAAAAAAACTCAAAAAATTTAGGTTTACACTGTCCCCTTATGAAAAATTTCGTGGTAAGGCAAGTGAGGTAGCTCATGACCATACCCATGGCATACATTGTTCAAATGGCCTCAAACCGTTCCCCTTTAGCCAAGTTGACCCACACCTTCCATCCACCCTTGACCCCACCTCGGTTCGTTAGTTCTCCAATGAGTCCATCCCTCTGTAAGCCAAGCATGTCAAAGCGACACACGGCTACCCGTCTTGCACACCGAGATTGGGCATCATGCACTAGTGCCAGCAAACATGTCCAAATGAGCATCTTTGCCCATCATGGACACTACCGCATGGTCTAGATCGACGTGGCTAGCGGTGCATGTTGTTGTCCTGGTTGGCTAAGGGTGCATGATATGGGTCAACGTGAATTGTATTGCATCACATCTAGATTCCCCTATCTGGTACCGGACGCCAGTGGCCCGGAGCAGCACGTGCATGGTACAAGAATCTGCACGGTTGCTGGCGGAACTTGGATAAAACAAATTTGACCTAACTAACATGGGGTAGGTGCATGCTGAAATTCAATATTTAGGAATTGTTAACAAAATAAAAATGACAATTCAATTGTTTGTATAGGTGACACGTTCACATGCAATATGGCAACTAGTGCACTTTTGGAGGGGAAAAAAGGTGCACTCGTTCCACCATGCCTCCCATGATTTTTCTTCCATGTATTTCGCCACAATATTGGAGGAAAATAAAGAATGTGATTTTGCCTCAAAAAATGACTTGGGGAGAAATTCTCAACTAACCATATTTAGCTACTAGATGGAGGTTGCCCCCGTGGGGAGATTCAATCTACCTCTCCTTCATTTTAGGGTGAGTTCAACGTGAACGTGATGGTGAGAGGCTCAATGTGGAGCTTTGTGCGTTTACAACACCATTGTTTTAGGAAAAAATAAGCACCTTATAATGTGAAATTATAAAATCCTTATTAAAACATGCTTAAAATCCTTATTTTAAAAAACTTGTTTGCCTTGCTAGATAAAACAAACATAAAATTATGGGGATAGTTTATTGCGTGGCCTTCCCCCCACCCCCCTCCTCCCTCCCATATTCGGGACATTTACCGCATTTCTAGAGTTGTAACATCGAAAGTTCAAGATCTACGGCGGCCACATGAAATCATAGCAATGACTGGGATGAAAGCCCCATGTTAAGCTCTTTGGTCCATATATGCACCATATGCTACCAAAGGGAGGGGTGGCCTCGACGCTGTTCTCTAGGCTATGATGCTCATCAGCTGCCGTTATAGTCCATGCAAATTATCGAGGGGCCAAAAATTCACGGGACCTAGCGCAAGTGTAATCATACGACCCCTAGAGGGTGTGGTAAAACATCGAGAGCGGCATGCATAGGCCCTCATGTAGGCTGTGGGCAACTAGGGCCATATCCCATGTTGGATCAAGCCACAGAGTGGGAATGTGTCCGTCCTGTGAAGGGAGTGCGGGGCCCGTTCCTTCATTTGCCTCAAATCTCGTTGCCGCATGATGTTAGACCTAGTAACCAAGGTCCGTCCCGTGCATCGCACTCAGCTGGAACCACAACATGCATGCACACATGGCCACATATGAGTCTACATGGCAGGGATGCATGGTTCGGGGGCTGGCACAAGTGTCACGGGTCATGTGTCTAGGTGCTACTCCACTTGGGTCTAAACTGCGGGGGTGCATGGTTTGGATCTAGCTACCGTGAGGTAACGCGTCCGGTTTGTGCCTAGGCGGTGCATCACGGGCCTGGCGTGGTCTCATCCTATGACCCATGAAGGGTATGGTCAAACACCAAGAGGGGCATGCATAAACCCTCACGCGGGGTAAGTGTAAACGAGGCCATATCACATGTTGGATCTAGCCAATGGGAGGGAACAAGTCCGGCATGCGGACGGTGTGTGGGGCTCGTTCCTTCACTTTCCTCAAAATTCGGTGCCGCTTCATGTCGGCCCTAACCACAAAGGCCCATCCCGTGCATCACACTCACCTGGACACACACCGTGCAAGCACACTTGGCCACATAGACACACACCAGTAAACCTTAACAATAGCTAGGGTTTTATAATTATCCATTCATTTTACCTAATCGGTACAACATAGCTAGCGATGAACAAAAAAGCTAGATGCCATGTGAAATTAAATGTGCCAACTGTCCCTTCTAGTAGTATTTTTTCAGTAGTTCTCCCTTCTAATATTTAGTAGTACTGCGCAAAACAAAAAAAAATGTCCCTTCTATTTTGCTTTTTTAACACACTATTTTGGTGTTCGGTTTATGTTGCCACGTTTGTGGACCGACATTGTGCACTTTTTCTTTTGCTTGGTTGGTTGATTGATTGGTTCGGGCAAATCTCTGGATGTGCACGATGCCGTATACGTGAATGTTTCTACCTAAATTTAAAAAGTGACGAATTGTGCGCGGCCTTGACCTCTCTCTCCCAAACAAATTGAATTTTCACTCCACAAATCTCGCTCCCGCCTCCAGCGTTCGATCGCCTCTGCCTATCCACCCACGTCTTCGTCGCCGCCCACTACTCACCGCCGCCAAAAAGCCCACATTCTTGCCGGCGAGGATGATCCTACCTGCCGGGGGAGGGGGCGTGGCTGGTGCACTCCGTGCGGCGGATGTGGACCCCATGAAGGAACTGGTCGACAAGGACGTCGTCGCCGCCGATTCGCAGCCGCAGCTGGTCCAACACAGCACCAACGACGATGAATCGGTTAGTGTCTACAGATATTAACCCTAGAATTTGCCTTCTCGATGTTAACCCCAGAAATTTCTCTCTTGTTATTCGTCGCTATTCGTATAGACAATCGTACTGTTTGCCTTTTTTTGATTAATCGTACGGTTATCAGTCCTAGGGTTTGCAAATTTAGATGAATGGATAATTTGTATTCCATTTTATGCCTGCTTTCATATAACCAAAGTTTTAGGAAACCAATACAAAGAAAAAACAATCCATTTATGCCTGCCTTTGATATAATGTACAATTCGCTGGCATGAGATTGTTTTTCTTCTAATACCAGATTGCAGATTTGGAAGAATGGGAGAACTACTTACAGCAGAGGGAATCTTTCAGAAAGAAAATCCTCAAGTGGCTCATGGCTGCAAAGATTGTGTACCGGCGTAATGGTCGCTATAAATGCCCGTTCTGCAGGAAAGAGAACCAGCATTCCAAAACCACAGCAATTGCAGCTTACAGAAAGAGGTGGCATCTTAAGGAAAAACCTGTTGAGTTGGCCAACAAATTGGGGAGGGTGAAGACCTAAAAGCATATAGTCACGTTTGTTTTTTGTGTTCTATCGACACCAAATATAAAAAAATATGGGCCCAAATGACAAGTATCAATCTTTATCTCCTTCGACGGTCAGTGCCACATTAGCCAACATGAACAAGTGTTGATCTCATTGGACTTACATCCTGGCAAAATTCGATGTCATTCTGAACTTGCTTCATGGGAGGCCTTTCGGGATGGGAAGGGTCCGTCTCGAAGCATGTTTTTGTCGACATCCTTGAAGTGGACCAGTAATCTTGTACCTACATGACTAGCATCATTGCCAAGTTTCGTAGCTTTTTGACGTTGTAAGGATTATCTAGGGCTTTCGCATCGATAAATCATATAATACTTACGTTTTTTTCTGCGCCTGTTTTTTTCTGCGCTCGAGGGTGGGCTGCCATGCATGCGTGTCGTTGGGCTGTGTAAAGAAGCCCACCCGTTGGACCGAGCGATGTCCGCCGCCGTTGCATGCCCCCGAGCGAGCCTACGTTGCATGCGGTTGCATGCATGCGTCCGCTTCAGCCTACGTTGCATGCGTGCACATACGCGAAGGAGCACGCGCCGTAGAGCCGTCCCCGGTTGTCCCGACCGACGGCACATAGGGCAGCACTTAAACTTCGCATTTTGATTCACACTACAGTTTCCCATGCGTGTACACTCCCGATGCCGCGGTGGGTGGAAAATTTGTTCACATTTGATCCCATTACTGCTACAGTGGCTATTTAAGCCACCTATCATGTTCCTCTTCCTCTCACATCCTTCATCCATCTCCCATACTCTCCCACCTGCATTTTGCGCCTGCCCTTCTTCTTCTTCACCACAAATAGCCCCAAGAATCAGCCCGCCGCAGGCATGCAGTACACCGGGCCAACCTACCGCTTCCCCCCCACCGTGCCGGAGATGCTCTACCCCGCCAGGGTGTACGTCGAGAGCACCCTTCCTGTGTGGGCAATGTCAAGGTGGAGGGGCGCAAGGGGGTTCGCCGACTTCTTCCTTGGGACCGGCTACGGGCACCTCCCTCGGGGATCTCCAAGGATGTACCGAGTCGAGGAGGTCATCCACAACGGGGTTGTGGTTGCTATCCTTGCCCACTTCACCAACCCCTTCGACGTGTTCTACCTCCTCGACCGCGTGTTCTGGTGTGGCGCCGAGTTCACAGCTTTCACCACGCATAACATCTTCACGGACTACGACATCGTCTTCCCCACCGACGAGTGCATGCTCACTCTGCCGTACCCCATCAACAACACCGCGGAGGAGCAATGAAGGGCGCTCGGAGGAGGAGCAAGGAGGAGCCTGGTGGAGAAGCTGCGGCCATCTATCTATCTATCTATCTTTTTTAGCTAAAAATCTATCTATCTATATTTGTCTTGGTGTTATTTAAGTTGTAAGCGTACTATTAATTCATGTTGTGGGCTTTGGTTGCCCCGAATTATCTATATTTATTATACAAAGTTTTACAGTGGTTGGGATTTTTTGGAACCGTTTTAATCTCTAGCATTTTAGTCATAGGAAAAAATTGTCTCGAAAAAAAGTAATAGGAAGAAAAAAATCACGTGCCACCCCTCTCATCCAATGCAGAACCGCCGCCGCCATCATCCTTCCCCTCACCCATCGCCATTACAACCGCGACATCTCCTCCCTCTCCTTCTCCTCCTTCTCGTGGCCACAACTTTGCTCGTCTCCTCTTCCACATCCCACCCCCTTCTTCCATCCACGCAAGAACCTCGATGGAGGAGCAGATCACCGACGAATAGAATGCCGACTTCATGGAGATCGCCGGTGGTGACCAGGTCAAGATGGCCAGCTTGATGGAGATTTGTTCTTGGTTTAACAACATAAGGCAGTTGAACTGGACGGCAATGGCCACTTTCAGGGAAATGACATCCAAGGAGAAGAAAAAGCTTTTCCCCCCGCCCGCACAACCGAAGCACGACATCGAGATCCTCCAGTGGGTGATGGAGCAGGCCAATTCAACCAGCCCGTGGGACAGGCGCAGGTGGTGGGCGTTCAGATCCAGGGTAGAGCATCCACTGGATCAGGAACCCACGGTGCACGAGGTGCCGTTGCAGATTGTGGAGCCTCCAACCGAGTCGGAGATGACTCGAAGCGCAAGAGGAGGAGGATAGTGGTAGCGACATTGCTTCCCCGCCGTTCTCCACGCTTCCCTCTTCGCTCCCCTCGTCTGAACGGCGGCGGTGCCGTGGTTTAGAGTAAGCTTGCCCACTCCTAATCTTCCTACTGCTCGTGCTTACAGTTGTGGTGGTAGTGATTGAGTACGTGCTTTTGAGGGCTCGATTATGATGTATATGAACCCTAGGCTAAATTTGTACTATTGTAGTGGTAGCATTTGATGTTCACCTGCACTTCTACTCCAAAAATTTGTTATGTGTCTTTCTATTATTAAGTGCTTGATACTATATTTGAACCTTTTTTTGAGTTGTTGATTGCTTTTTGGTAGAGCTAACAGCTCTTATGGAGATGCTCATGTTGTATGTCTTGTTCTCCATGATTTGTACTAGCGTTCTGTGCAATTAGATGCCATGACAATCCATGTAGCATATTTATTTATTGCCTCCAACATGCCATCATTTTACTCTGTGCATCTTAGCAAGTATAAATCTGTCAGCTATAAAACTTTGCGAATTTGCTTGATGGTTCCCACTAAACTATAAAACCCCCCCTTTTGTTTTCAAAGTGAGCCACTGACATCCGGGTCCCACGGCAGTCATGCACACACAAATGCTCCCAGTCATGTGGCCCCTGGCCCACTGGTCATCCTTGATGGCTAGCCAACCTTAGTGTGCCTCTACCAATAACAGCAGCCCTTTCTGTTATAAAACTATGCAACTTTGCCTGAAGGTTGCCACTAAAAATATAACTCCTATGGCCATGCTTCCTAAAAATTGTTCTATGACTGATCGATTCATGATTATAGGGTGAGGCCATCGTGATCATGAGAGAAGAATTCTTTTTTTGAGGGAAGGTAGGAATTTTGTGTGGTTACAAAATGGACCTTAGTGTAATTAAGGAAATTATTATTTAACAGAAACCTTGATTTTGTGGTGTGCGACATATGAGTCTACCCGGGGGGAATGGTTGGCTTAGGGGCCGGTGTAAGTGGTGTGCGTCTACTGCGTAAGTGGTGCGCCACGTGAGTCTAGACGGCGAGGGTGCATGGTTTGGATCTAGCTACCTTGAGGTAACGCATCTGGTTTGCGCACTGGGTTTAGGCCCGTTCCTCCGTTTTCATCGGTGCTTTCTCTCGGGTCAACGGAGAACAATCCAAATGCGCATGCTAGGTCCCGGCCTTTCTTGGGTCCCTCGTGCCATATTCGGGACAGTTGACGCATTTCTAGGGTAGTATCATCGGGAATTCATGATCTTAACGCGGCAACATGAAATCATAGCAGGGAATGGGGTAACAATCACATGCTAAGCTCTATGGTCCATATATATGGGCCATGTGCCACCAAAGAGAAGGGCCGCCTCGGAGCCGTTGTCCATTGAGAGGAAACGAGTCTGGCCTATGAACGGTGTGCAGGGCCTGCCCCTTCATCTGCTTCAGAACTCTGTGCCGCAAGATGTGGACCCTAGGAACCAAGGCTCGTCCCGTGCGCCGCACGCCAACTGGACCCACACCATTCATGCATGCGCGGCCAAGTAGACACTCACCGGTCAACCTTGACAATGTACACAAGATGCATGCGCACTCATTAGCCATCTAGCCTCCAGCCATGCACACCTAGCCAGCTTCACTGAAACCGTGCACCGTTTGCCAGGTTCATCCACACCATCCATCCATTATTGACCCCACCTCGGTTCGTTGGACCTCCGACACGAGTCCCTTCCCTCGGCATGCCAGGTATGTCAAAGCAACACGCGACTACACATATTGCACACCGAGATACGACGTCATTCACTAGTGCCAGCAAGCCTGTGCACCTGAGCATCTCTACCCATGGTGGACACTAGCGCATGGTTAGGATCGAGAAGCCTAGCGGCACATGATGTCGGCCCGATTGGCTTGGGGTGCATGACATGGGTCCAGATGAAACGCATGGCATCGCATGGATCCACATTCCCCCGCCCAATACCAGACAACGGGCATATACCAGACGAATCCAAGTGGTCGCTGACAAAGCTTGGAAGCCATGTGTTATGTGCATGCTGAATTTCAACATTTAGGAATTATTAACATACGAAAACAATAATTCAAGCGTCTATGTAAACGTGTACAACATAATTTTCAATAAAAAATGAAACATGACACCTGCACATGCAACTTGCCAACAAGTGCACTTGTAGTACAAAAACACAACATGTGCATGTCTCCCACCATGCCTTCTACAATTTGTGTTCCATGTTTTTTCGCCACATATCTTTGGAAGGAAAAACAAAGGAATGTGATTTTCCCATAAAAACCCGTGATGGTGAGATGGTTGCAACCAACCAAGATAGATAGTGCGTGAAGTTGTCCCCCGTGGGGAGATTGGATCGACCACTCCTAGATTATAGGGCGAGGCCACCATGAACGTGATTGTGAGAGGGTGAAGAAGGATTCGTTTTTTCGAGGGAAAGGAAGTAATTTTGTGGGTTTACAAAAAAGGAATGAACCCCTTTTTGAGGGACAAAAAAAATGCACGTTATAATGTGTAATTAATTAAATTATAATTTAACAGAAACCTTGCTATTTTCAAGCAATTTAAAAACAACTTGCTTGTTTTGGCAAAAAAAATGTTGATAATGCGATAGTCTATTTTTTGGACACTTACGTGTAGTGGTGCATTTTGTGGAAATCAGGGTGGAAGTCTTGTGCTAAGCTATTTTACGGGGTGCGGCATATGAGTCTACATGGGGAATAGTTGGCTTGGGGGCCGGTGTAAGTGGTGTGGGTCTACTGCGTAAGTGGTGCGCCACGTGAGTCTAGACAGTGGGGGTGCATGGTTTGGATCTAGCTACCTTGAGGTAACACATCTGGTTTGCGCACTGGGTGCGGGCCCGCTCCACCGTTTTCATCGGTGCTTTCTATCGGGTCAACGGAGAACAATCCAAACGAGCATGCTAGGTCCCGGCCTTTCTTGGGTCCCGCGTGCCATATTCGGGACAGTTGCCGCATTTCTAGGGTAGTATCATCGGGAACTCACAATCTATACCGCGGCCACATGAAATCATAGCAGGGAATGGGGTAACAATCACATGCTAAGCTCTTTGGTCCATATATATGGGCCATGTGCCACCAAAGAGAAGGGCTGCCTCGAAGCCATTGTCCATTGAGAGGAAACGAGTCTGGCCTATGAATGGTGTGCGGGGCCTGCCCCTTCATCTGCTTCCGAACTCTGTGCCGCGAGATGTGGACCCTAGCAACCAAGGCTCGTCCCGTGCGCCGCACGCCAACTGGACCCACACCATGTGTCGTGGAAATATCACATCAGATGTCCTCATGAAAGGACTTAGTCGTGGAGCCATTGTGACGGGTTAGCTTAAAGGGGTTAAACCGGAGAAAGGACACGAGGATTTTATACTAGTTCGGCCCCTTCAATGAAGGTGAAAGCCTACGTCTAGTTGTGTTGGGATTATTCGGGTCTCGATAGCCAGGGAGCAAAACACGCTATGCCTGGCTCCGAGTTGTTGTTTCTTGTCCCTGAACTGCCGTCGGGTCATCCGCTTATATACACGGGTTGACACCCGGTCGGTTTACAAAGTCCCGAGGCCAGCTCATACAAGTGTCCGGCTCGGTCTCTCCTTTCCTAACTTACAATACAAGTTACATACCATGGAGGTTTACCATTATGGGCCCTAATCTGCCTTTGGGATCCGGGCCTCTAAGCTTCATTAGTAAAGCACCATCTTCTGGGTCTTCGTGGGCTTCAATATAGTTGTGTGAACCGGCCCCTCCTGGGTGGTTTACACTCAGTAGTTATATCTCCAACACCATGCATGCATGCGCGGCCAAGTAGACACTCACTAGTCAACCTTGACAATGTACACAAGACGCATGCACACTCATTAGCCATCTAGCCCCCGGCCATGCACACCTAGTCAGCTTCACTCAAACCGTGCACCGTTTGCCAGGTTCACCCACACCATCCATCCATTATTGACCCCACCTTGGTTCGTTGGACCTCCGACACGAGTCCCTTCCCTCGGCATGCCAGGTATGTCAAAGCAACACGCGACTACACATATTGCCCACCGAGATACGACGTCATTCACTAGTGCCAGCAAGCCTATGCACCTGAGCATCTCTACCCATGGTGGACACTAGCGCATGGCTAGGATCGAGAAGCCTAGTGGCACATGATGTCAACCCGATTGGCTGGGGGTGCATGACATGGGTCCAGATGAAACGCATGGCATCGCATGGATCCACATTCCCCCGCCCAATACCAGACAACGGGCATATACCAGACGAATCCAAGCGGTCGCTGGCGAAGCTTGGAAGCCATGTGTTATGTGCATGCTGAATTTCAATATTTAGGAATTATTAACATACGAAAACAATAATTCAAGCGTCTATGTAAAGGTGTGCAACATAATTTTCAATAAAAAATGAAACATGACACGTGCACATGCAACTTGCCAACAAGTGTACTTGTAGTACAAAAAGACAACATGTGCACGTATCCCACCATGCCTTCTACAATTTTTGTTCCATGTTTTTTCGCCACTTATCTTTGGAAGGAAAAACAAAAGAATGTGATTTTCCCATAAAAACCCGTGATGGCGAGATGGTTGCAACCAACCAAGATAGATAGTGCGTGGAAGTTGTCCCGCGTCGGGAGATTGGATCGACCACTCCTGGATTATAGGGCGACGCCACCATGAACGTGATCGTGAGAGGGTGAAGAAGGATTCGTTTTTTCGAGGGAAAGGAAGTAATTTTGTGGGTTTACAAAAAAGGAATGAACCCCTTTTTGAGGGACAAAAAAATGCACGTTATAATGTGTAATTAATGAAATTATATTTTAACAGAAACCTTGCTATTTTCAAGCAATTTAAAAACAACTTGCTTGTTTTGGCAAGAAAAATGTTGATAATGCGATAGTCCATTTTTTGGACACTTACGTGTAGTGGTGCATGTTGTGGAAATCGGGGTGGAAGTCTTGTGCTAAGCTATTTTACGGGGTGCGGCATATGAGTCTACATGGGGAATGGTTGGCTTGGGGGCCGGTGTAAGTGGTGTGGGTCTACTGCGTAAGTGGTGCGCCACGTGAGTCTAGACGGCGGGGGTGCATGGTTTGGATCTAGCTACCTTGAGGTAACACATCCGGTTTGCGCACTGGGTGCGGGCCCGTTCCACCGTTTTCATCGGTGCTTTCTCTCGGGTCAACGGAGAACAATCCAAACGAGCATGCTAGGTCCCGGCCTTTCTTGGGTCCCGCGTGCCATATTCGGGACAGTTGCCGCATTTCTAGGGTAGTATCATCGGGAATTCACGATCTATACCGCGGCCACATGAAATCATAGCAGGGAATGGGGTAACAATCACATGCTAAGCTCTTTGGTCCATATATATGGGTTATGTGCCACCAAAGAGAAGGGCTGCCTTAGAGCCATTGTCCATTGAGAGGAAACGAGTCTGGCCTATGAACGGTGTGCGGGGCCTGCCCCTTCATCTGCTTCAGAACTCTGTGCCGCGAGATGTGGACCCTAGCAACCAAGGCTCATCCCGTGCGCCGCACGCCAACTAGACCCACACCATGTGTCGTGGAAATATCACGTCAGATGTCCTCGTGAAAGGACTTAGTCATGGAGCCATCGCGATGGGTTAGCTTAAAGGGGTTAAACCGGAGAAAGGACACGAGGATTTTACAGTAGTTCGGCCCCTTCGATGAAGGTGAAAGCCTATGTCTAGTTGTGTTGGGATTATTGGGGTCTCGATAGCCAGGGAGAAAAACACGCTGTGCCTGGCTCTCGAGTTGTTGTTTCTTGTCCCTGATGTGCCGCCGGGTCGTCCCCTTATATACACGGGTTGACGCCCGGTCGGTTTACAGAGTCCCGAGGCCAGCTCATACAAGTGTCCGGCTCGGTCTCTCCTTTCCTAACTTACAATACAAGTTACATACCATGGAGGTTTACCATCATGGGCCCTAATCCGCCTTTGGGCTCCGGGCCTCTAAGATTCATTAGTAAAGCGCCATCTTCTGGGTCTTCGTGGGCTTCAATATAGTTGTGTGAACCAGCCCCTCCTGGGCGGTTTCCACTCAGTAGTTATATCTCCAACACCATGCATGCACACGCGGCCAAGTAGACACTCACTAGTCAACCACGACAATGTACACAAGACACATGCACACTCATTAGCCATCTAGCCCCCAGCCATGCACACCTAGCCAGCTTCACTCAAACCGTGCACCGTTTGCCAGGTTCACCCACACCATCCATCCATTATTGACCCCACCTTGGTTCGTTGGGCCTCCGACACGAGTCCCTTCCCTCGGCATGCCAGGTATGTCAAAGCAACACGCGACTACACATATTGCCCACCGAGATACGATGTCATTCACTAGTGCTAGCAAGCCTGTGCACCTGAGCATCTCTACCCATTGTGGACACTAGCGCATGGCTAGGATCGAGAAGCCTAGTGGCACATGATGTCAGCCCGATTGGCTGGGGGTGCATGACATGGGTCCAGATGAAACGCATGGCATCGCATGGATCCACATTCCCCCGCCCAATACCAGACAACGGGCATATACCAGACGAATCCAAGCGGTCGCTGGCGAAGCTTGGAAGCCATGTGTTATGTGCGTGCTGAATTTCAATATTTAGGAATTATTAACATACGAAAACAATAATTCAAGCATCTATGTAAAGGTGTACAACATAATTTTCAATAAAAAATGAAACATGACACGTGCACATGCAACTTGCCAACAAGTGCACTTGTAGTACAAAAAGACAAGATGTGCACGTATCCCACCATGCCTTCTACAATTTTTGTTCCATGTTTTTTCGCCACATATCTTTGGAAGGAAAAACAAAAGAATGTGATTTTCCCATAATAACCGTGATGGCGAGATGGTTGCAACCAACCAAGATAGATAGTGCGTGGAAGTTATCCCCTGTGGGGAGATTGGATCGACCACTCCTAGATTATAGGGCGAGGCCACCGTGAACGTGAACATGATCGTGAGAGGGTGAAGAAGGATCCGTTTTTTTGGGGGAAAGGAAGTAATTTTGTGGGTTTACAAAAAAGGAATGCACCCCTTTTTGAGGGACAAAAAAATGCACGTTATAATGTGTAATTAATGAAATTATAATTTAACAGAAACCTTGCTATTTTCAAGCAATTTAAAAACAACTTACTTGTTTTGGCAAAAAATGTTGATAATGCGATAGTCCATTTTGTGGACACTTACGTGTAGTGGTGCATGTTGTGGAAATCGGATTGGAAGTCTTGTGCTAAGCTATTTTGCGGGGTGCGGCATATGAGTCTACATGGGGAATGGTTGGCTTGGGGGCCGGCATAAGTGATGTGGGTCTAGTGTCTAAGTGGTGCACCACGTGGGTCTAGACGGTGGGGGTGCATGGTTTGGATCTAGCTACCTTGAGGTAACACATCGGGTTTGCGCACTAGGTGCGGGCCCGTTCCTCCGTTTTCATCGGTGCTTTCTCTCGGGTCAACGGAGAACAATTCAAAAGCGCATGCAAGGTCCCGCCCTTTCTCGGAGCCCGCGCTTGACATATTCGGGACATTTGCCGAATTTCTAGGGTAGTATCCTCGGAAATTCAGGATCTATACCGCGGCCACATGAAATCACAGCAGGGATTGGGGGTGACAGTTCCATGCTAAGCTCTGGTCCATATATGTGCCATGTGCGACCAATTGGCAGGGCCGCCTCAGAGCCATTGTTAAGGGCAAAAAATGCCGGATCTCGTCGGTCGCCGCTATAATCCGTGCAAATTCATGAGGGACCCAAATTTCTTGGAACTTTCGTGGTGTGGGTGTGGTCGAACATCAAGAGCGGCACACATAAGCCTTCACATAGGTTGTGTGTAAACGAGACCAAAACGCATCCCGGAGCTAGCCATCGAGAGGGAACAAGTCCTGCTTGTGGACGAAGACTGGGGCCAGCCTCTTTATCTGCTTCAGAACACTGTGCCGCGAGTTGTGGCCCTACCCACCAAGGCACATCCCGTGCGCCGCACACAAACTAGACCCACACCATGCATGCACGCATGGCCACATAGACAACCACCATTCAACCTTGACAATGTACAGATGACGCATGCGCACTCATTAGCCATCTAGCCCCCCAGCCATGCAAACCTAGCCACCTAAACTCAAACCATGCACCGTTAGCCAGGTTGACCCACACCATACATCCAGCATTGACCCCACCGCGGTTCGTTGGACCTTCGACGAGTCCCTTCGGTATGGCATGCATGCCAAAGACACATGCGGCTACACATATTGCACACTGAGATCCAACGTCATTCACTAGTGCTAGCAAACCTGTCCACATGAGCATCTCTGCGCATGGTGGACACTAGCTCGTTGTTTGGATCGAGAAGGCTAGCAGCGCATGTTTTGGCCCGGTTGGCTCGGGGTGCATGATATGGGTCTATAAGAAACACATGGCATCGCGTGGATCAACATTCCCCTCCTCGGTACCGGACAACGGATATATGGCAGTAGAATCCGCGCGGTTGCTGACGAAGTTTTGTCACATACATTTGCCATTCCATTGTTTGTAAAGTTTTACAACATATTTAGGACAAATATAAAACATGACACGTGCAGATGAAACAAGCCTACAAATTCAGTTGTCCCACTGTATGATTTTGTTCTGTGTAATGAGGGAGCAGTTGCATTACACAATTTTTTGAAGGGAAGTTGCATTACTCCTAAATCATGGCTGTGCACAATCGGGCTATTCATTTTAGTGAGAAGTGAGAATTTGTGTTTTGACGTGCCAAGACGTGGTGGTGTGAACAACGCACGGGGAGGTGTGAACGTGGCAACAACTCCTTTTGACTGCCCAGGACCAAATCGGCGCCTCTGCTTCCCCATAGCATGCTCCGCTTCCCCATAGCATTTATCTCATCGCCGCCCCCCTCTTCCCATCCTCTTCTCCATCCACAAATCCAGAAAGAGGGTTTTCTCCTCCCACACCTCATCACTCGCCTGCCCATCCCGCCGCTGCTCCCTTCCCGCCGCTGCTCCCTTCCTGCCGTTGCACCTCCACCGTCGAGATGCCCAAGCGGACCATGGGAGGGACGGCCGACGCTGGGGCCGACGCCATGGCGCACGAAGCATCCAAGCGCCATGCGAAGCCGCACATGGAGAAACCCCTCCCCGCCGTCGAGGGGTCCAGCCGGCAGCAGGGCGGCCTTGATGTTGTCGACCATGTCCAGGCTCCGGTGCAGGTGTCACCTACGCCGGAGCAGGTGGCTCCTCCGCCGGAGCAGGTGACTCCTCTGCCACGCCATCTTCCTCCTCTGCCATGCCATCTGCCTCCTCTGCCGCAGCCCGTGGTCAACATCGACAGCGACAACGACAAAGAAGTGGTCAGTCCTACTTTAGGAAATATCCTAGGTTTCCTTGTTCAGTCCCTTATCTATTTTTGGGCATGGCTAGGGTTTCTGCTTTTAGTCCATCTATGAAATCCGTACCTAGATTCGTTAGATCCGGTAGGTTTCAAGGGCGATTCCACATGGGCGCATGGGTGTGGGGGTCGGCTCCTCATTGTATAGGTTATCTTGTTTTTAAGATCTACCAACCACTCCGATCCATGCCTCTCGTGCATCCAACATGTGTTGATGCCAAATTTTAAGATAGATCTACCAACCACCCGAAATTTTTGGCCCGAAATTTCTTATATATGGTTCTTTTATTGCTAAATTGACTAAAAGTGGTGTAGTTTGTGCACTAAACTTCATGTCAATTTGTATAAAATTAGCCTCTCACGCTTAATCCAGTAGACACATTTTTTGTCATTCAATTTGCTCAACACCAATTGCTTGATTCCTGGAGTCCAATTACCATAGGCTGTAATTTTGTAGACTTGTTATCATCCCTACTTGAAATATATTATATGGTTGCTTATTTTCAGCATAATATTTTCTGCAAGTAAAGGATAACAACACCATGCCTTCTTTATGAAAATGTCATAGTAAATAATCTTCATTTTCTGTCATTCATGTGTGTACTGTCAGTATGATGGAAAAATAATATTTTCACATGAACATTTTAGATATTACTCCTAACTCCTTAATTTGTTGAGTAACAGAAGCACGGGCAGAAGAATGCCTTCTGGACTCAAAAGCCAACTTGATCTCAACCGTTTGAAAAATATTGTTGTGGTTTTGGTTTGCAATATAAATTTTTGAACGCCCAACTTTGAAATCCTGGGTCTGAAGCTGTGTTGCTAGGTTGCATTAGTTTAGGCATGTATATGACATTTTTTGATCTATATAAAATATTCTGCTATTTATGTGGGACCAGGTAGCTGCTCTGGCTCCTCAGACGGAGCAGGTGTCTCCTCTGCCGCGGGTGACGCCTCCTGTGCCTGAGCCTGTGGTCGTCGGCGATGTCAACAAAGAAGACGTTAGTCATGTATCTCCTTTAAAAAAAATTAAATCCTAGGTGTGCTCTGGTCAGTCCTTTTGTCTATTCTTGGGGAAGGCCAGGGTTTCTTTTTATCTTTGATCGATGGACTCCATATCAATATTCTGTACATGTGTTAGGTAACTATCTAGGTTACATGTGTTGAGCCCTGTATAGGAAATATTTTGATCTAGATAAATTATTCTACTAATAAATCCACCTAGGTTTGGTGACTGTGCTAATACAAATACGTTAACACAAATATGTAGCTTCACGTTGGAATTGAATTGCCTACGTAGGTGATTTTGAAAATATTTTCTGCAACTTAAGGATAACAACACCATGCCTTGTTTATGAAAATGTCATATTCTATGGTCATGAAGTAAATAATCTTCATTTTCTGTCATTCATGTCACTACTGTCATTACGATGGACAAAGAATCTTTTCACATGAAAATTTTAAATATTACTCCCTCCATTTGAAAAATATTGTTGTGGTTTTAGCTTGCAATATAAATTTTTGAACACCCAAGTATGAAATCCTGGATCCGCAGCTGTGTAGCTAGATTACATTTATTCAGGCATGTATATGTCAGTTTTTGACCTATATAAATTATTCTGCTAATAATCCGGAACAGGTAGCTCCTCTGGCTTCTCTTCCGAAGCAGGTGGTGGCTCCTCAGCCTCAGCCGGGTGTTCGTCTGCCGCTGTTGTTGCCTCCCCTGCCCCCACTTGTGGTCGTTGCCGACGAGAACGAAGAAGAGGTTAGTCATCTATCCCCTTTATTTATTTATTTATTTATTTTGTAATATCCTAGGTTTTCCCTGGTCAGTACAAGGCAAATAATTGTATAGGTCATCTTGTTTTTAAGATCTACCGACCACTCCGATCCATGGCTCTCGTGCATCCAAAATGTGTTGATGCCAAATTTTAAGATAGATCTACCAACCACCCGAATTTTTTTGCCCGAAATTTCTTATATATGGTTCTTTTATTGCTAAATGGACTAAAAGTGGTGTAGTTTGTGCACTAAACTTCATGTCAATTTGTATAAAACTAGCCTCTCACGCTTAATCCAGCAGACACATTTTTTGTTGTTCAATTTGCTCAACACCAACTGCTTGATTCCTGGAGTCCAATTACCATAGGCTGTAATATTTTAGACCTGTTATCATCCCTACTTGAAATATATTATTTGGTTGCTTATTTTCAGCATAATATTCTCTACAAGTAAAGGATAATAACACCATGCCTTGTTTAAGAAAATGTCATACTAAATAATCTTCATTTTCTGTCATTCATGTCTGTACTGTCAGTATGATGGAAAAATAATATTTTCACATGAACATTTTAGATACTACTCCTAACTCTTTAATTTATTCAGTAACAGAAGCAAAGGCAGAAGAATGCCTTCTGGACTCAAAAGCCAACTTGATCTCAGCCGTTTGAAAAATATTGTTGTGGTTTTTGTTTGCAATATAAATTTTTGAACACTCAACTTTGAAATCCTGGATCCGATGTTGTGTTGCTAGGTTGCATTAGTTTCGGCATGTATATGACATTTTTTGATCTATATGAAATATTCTGCTATTTATGTGGGACCAGGTAGCTGCTCTGGCTCCTCGGACGGAGCAGGTGTCTCCTTTGCCGCGGGTGACGCCTCCTGTGCCCGAGCCTGTGGTCGTCGGCGATGTCAACAAAGAAAACGTTAGTCATCTATCTCCTTTAATTTTTTGTAAAATCCTAGGTGTGCTCTGGTCAGTCCTTTTGTCTATTTTTGGGGAAGGCCAGGGTTTCTTTTTATCTTTGATCGATGGACTCCATATCAATATTCTGTAGACGTGTTAGGTAACTAGCTAGGTTACATGTGTTGCGCCCTGTATAGGCAATATTTTGACCTAGATAAATTATTCTGCTAATAAATCCACCTAGGTTTGATGATTGTGCTAATACAAATACGTAGCTTGACCTTGGAATTGAATTGCCTACGTAGGTGATTGTGAAAATATTTTCTGCAACTTAAGGATAACAACACCATGCCTTGTTTATTGAAATGTCATATTCTATGGTCATGAAGTAAATAATCTTCATTTTCTGTCATTCGTGTCAGTACCGTCATTACGATGGACAAAGAATCTTTTCACATGAAAATTTTACATATTACTCCCTCCATTTGAAAAATATTGTTGTGGTTTTAGTTTGCAATATAAATTTTTGAACACCCAAGTATGAAATCCTTGATCCGCAGCTGTGTAGCTAGATTACATTTATTGAGGTATGTGTATGTCAGTTTTTGACCTATATAAATTATTCTACTAATAATCCGGAACAGGTAGCTCCTCTGGCTTGTTTGCCGGAGCAGGTGGTGGCTCCTCAGCCTCACTCGGGTGTTCGTCTGCCGCGGTTGTTGCCTCCCCTGCCCCCACCTGTGGACGTCGCCGACGAGAACGAAGAAGAGGTTAGTCATCTATCCCCTTTATTTATTTATTTATTTATTTTGTAATATCCTAGGTTTTCCTTGGTCAGTACAAGGCAAATAAGGTACTAAAATGTTGAGTGCATGTTTGGTTGCACTTGATCGATCTTTGGTCTACATGTTCCATAAGTGGTTGTGGCAATGATTTTAAACATTGATTATCTCTAAGTAATGGCTATTTTAGAAAGAAATTGGATATCATCAATGTTTTACTTGAGTTGTTTTAATTAGTTCTTTTGAAGGGTTTTTATCATTTATGCCACCAGTTGTATCCCACTACTCAGTTTTTCCCTTAGAAGTTACAGTCGCTCAAAAATGCTATCAATTCGTGAGATGCTTACTCAAAAATGCCATTAGATGTATCAAAAATGCCATCGTTCCGTTAGATGTTTGCTCAATAATGCCATTAGACATTGTTATTTTCATGTAAATCTTGTTGACCATCCAATGTGACAAAAAAAGCCCAGGCCCACATTTCAGTTCTCTTTATCTCACAATGATAAGTGTGGCCCCACTTGTGAGGATTAAGTAAGCGAATAATTTTACAGGAAAATAAGAACGCTGTTGGGATCAAGTGGGCCCACACTTTATTGTAGTGAGATAAAGGGAGAGCTGGCATGTTGGTCCATAGGTATTGATGCCCTTATAGCATGTCAAGATAGATTTGATATCACAATAATGATGTGTAGTGGCATTTTTGAGCATGTGTCTAACGAAGCGATGGCTTTTTTTAGCAGTAGAAATTCCTAGTGGTGATACTTAGTTGTGGGACACAACTGGTGGCATAAATGATAAAAACCCTTTTTTGTAAGTACAACATTTGGGATAACTTATTGTCAGAATTCATAATAATTAACTACTTTACCTAGAACGTTGAATGGTTCAGGAACATTGATGGGTGGGGTATCGATCAACAGGGGAAACTTCCACGACGATAACATGGGGACTTTCAATATCCATCATCATAAGCACACAAAATTCTAACCCTAAATAGATACAGCTCACGAGCTATTTTATCTAGTCATGCATGTAAGTTATAAGTCTTTTTTTGCATTAGTACATCTGTATGCTACTCTGCCATGTTACATCATCAGTTCATGCATTTTTACGTAACAAGTGAATTTTTTTGCAATAAGGGTTGTTTGGTTTGTGACTAACTTTGCCAAAGATTGTCATACCTAAGGTTAGGCAAGTTTGACCAACTTAAGTGAGTGTTTGGTTCCAGCCACACCTTAGGCAAGCCACACTTGGGTCCCATATGGCATACACACAAAAAGTGTGGCAAGGTTCCCTTAGGCTTGCCAACTTGTGGCTCTCAGTTTGATGAACTAACCTTAGGCAAGCTTGGGAAAAATGTGTAGCAAAATGTGGCAATGCTAGTGCTCTCTTCGACATGTATGGTTGATCCTTCATTTTTTTACTATATGGTACTATCCCATTTAGTTGCTTATGTAGCAATTAATAAGTTAAGCATTTATTTTTTCAACGTAATTTGCAGATATTTTACGTTGTCATCAATTACATTATGTTTCATAGACTATGTACCTGCTGAATTATCATATTAAATATACTTACGCAACATTTTGTACTACATGTAGGTCCTAAGTGACGACGTTGACAGCGACCCAGAAACATAGAGGATCTTCAGGAGGCAGAAGGTGAGGCAGCTAGACAGTGGTGAGCTCGAGAAAGCCGTGAGGCCTAGATTTGGAAACGGCTACGGATGCCCTTTCTGCAACAAGGTGATGAAAGGCGACCTGTCGAGTACCATCAACCATGCAGTCGGAACATCCCAAGGCAGCACCAAGAATGGCTACGCTTTCAGGGTGAAGCATGTCGCGTATGCCGACTACTTGATCAGGCTTCTTTGAGGCTTTAGGGAAGTGCGCACCCTCACAGCTAGAACTGATGCTCTTTTGGTTTTAACTATGCTAAGTACTACCCTATGCTTACTTTGTTGGTGAAGGTTTATGGTCGAAGTATGTACGTGCACCAGTCCTACTAAGCGGTGCTTGCTTCTGGATATATGGAAGATGGTCGAACTATGTGCACCAGTACTACTAAGCGGTGCTTGCTTTTGTTTATATGGAAGCGTTGAACTAAGGTGGAACTATGTTAATTAGTGTGTGGTTTGGCATCTCTGCTTGTTAAATTATTGCTCATTAATCATCGGCTCATTTAGATTAAGTACAATAAAACCCTGATTGGCTAGGTTCGTTTGAAGCTAGTTAAGCTTGTGAGCGCTTGTTAACAGATTCTGATGTGTTATGGTATACATGATGAGTGTGTACATGTGGTTTTCACGAAGGAAGATGGTGACTCAAAAAGGAAATGCACTAGTTTGCTGCCTAAGTTGTTGATCCAAGTAATACTAGAACCATCGTGTTTGTGGCGTGGCTACATGATGATCACAAAGTCTCGATCCAAGTAATACTAGATCACTTGATGACAATTTGATCTGATGTTTTCACAAGTCTTGAGCATTAGGGTTTGTGTACACAATTTTCAATCCCCAACCCATCCACCCCGGACACGATCTTTGGATTGCATCACGTAGATGTACAAAATCCACTTCCTAGCTACTGCCCCAAGCGCCTACGCTTGTGATTTTTTTTTCTAGGATCCTAATTAAGCGCCTAAATAAGCGCCGCTGCATTGAAGGTGCCCAATGCCGACCAATCAATTTTTCTCATAAGTATTTCCGCTATAGTAGGTAACTACCAATTACTCCCCACATCTCCCCCCTAGGTTACGCTCTAAAACCATCGCCGCCGCTCACACGCCCGCCTCCCTGCCGCCGGATATGAAATCCACTCGTGGAGGTCGATTGTCCGTCGTGACAGATCGTGGCCATGGACGTGAGGGGCATGTCATGGACGGCGTCGTGACAGATCGTGGACTTGCGGGGCTAACCACCGACGCCGTCGTCCATCTCATGAATCAGGATCCCCACGAGAAAGCTTTGGACTACTCGATGTCCGACCCAGAGAAGCATCGTGTCAACGAGGTGCAGTACTCCGTCATCGATCACAAGCAGCAGCACATGCACGGCATGGACTGGAATTCTGTTATGGTAATTTTAATTTTTTTTAACCCTAGATCTGTCTTCAAGTTTTAGGTTAGAGGTTAATCATTAAACCATCAATACATTGTTGAATTGGCATAATGGAATCTAGCTCTAAATATAATGTTGATCATCAGTACATAATGATCATTATTTATTCAATCAATCTTTGATTAATGGTTCATCCACTCCACAATTTAGTGCATTTTGGAATTATGCCAAAAGTCAGACATCATAAAGGTTGTGCATGTTTATTGACAATTTTTTAAAAGTACATCCTATGATTTATGCTTTCATATAGACTTGATATTGCTTTTTTCTCCTTAAATTTTCAAAGTTAATAAATATTTACTTTAAAAATAATTTATAGGCACTAGAGTATGAAACTTAGGGAATATTAGGTACTGTAAACAATGGTGCAGCTTATATCATACATAATTTAAACTTGCAGCCTTATTCTCATGATTATGCGGACATTTTCCAAGGAGAGATGGACGCACACACTCAGAGAACCCTTGAAGAATTGGACAATGCAACGTGCTTAAGCGTATGGCGTATCGTTGCGTGTTCTGTGGCAAATATCTGGACCCGGGTTTCGTTAGTATTCTTGAGCACGCCAAAGGAGTTGCCAAAGGATACCAAATGAAGCATGGTGTGAGGGCGAAACACAAGGTGCTAGCCCAATATCTCAGGAATTTTTCGGACAAAGAGAAGGTCCGAAGAAGGCGTTATGAGAACCAGCATGCCAAAGAATAGATGAATAAACGAAACCCTGAAGAAGTTCTGGTTGGCATAAGTAGTCATTTGCGGTTGTTGTTTTTTTGAAAATACCAATGAATATTTTAATTATCATAGTTTTTGCAGAAATGTTAAATTTATTATATTTAATCATAAAAATGCATACAATTAAATTATTGATTTTTTCAAATATTTGTAACCTTGCATCTAATAATTTACCATTTTATTGGTTAACCATTATTTTCATATATATATATATATATATATATATATATATATATATATATATATATATATATATATATATATATATATATACATACTATGGAGTGCTTGAAATTATTCAAGATCAATTGGTGTACTGAAAGACTCATCCACATGCAATATGAACAGCAGTGTATTTTTAGGGTTTCTTCAAAAGAACACCTGTGGTCATGCTGATCTTTTCTGTTTGGCTAGAATTGGTGAAGCTGCCAAATCTGCATCTGATCCGGCCCAACACTTTGTTCCTTTTGTGGGCCTGCACAAGTGGGAGGCAGAGAGAAAAGTGGGTGATGGCCCCAACCCCAACCCCACCCCCATCCCAATCCCACCCCACTTCGTTCCACTTCATTCTTTGCAGAGACAGAGAGGCGACGCGGAGGGCAACGGCTAGGGTTTGCCAAGTCGTTACCTTGGCCGCCCCCGTCGTCGTCAAATCCGCCGGATCCGCGAGGCCACCCACTCCCCCCTGCTCCGGCCACGATTATGCACTGCTTCATCAACAGCAAGGTCAGACAACCGCAACTTTTCATCCCCAATCCTGGTCGCGCCGCCCGAAGCTCCGGTGGTGGCAAATTCAAACAAGTCCACTCCAAGGTAAGATTGATCTTCCCTGCCCTTCGAATGTCGATCTGGTAGCTCCGCCCATGTTTAAATCTTACACTTGCTTGTGTGCATATTTCGGGTATTCGCAGATTTACTGTCAACTAGTAGGTCATATTGCAACAAGTAATTTTACAGCAAGATAATCTGACAATGTACTGCATAATCATGGTTTTACTTGTTCGTATGGGTAGTAATGGGTAAACACTTTCGTGCAAGTAAGAGAAAAAGGTGGGTGTTGGCCAGCATACCTTGCTCGTCGACATAGCCTTCACTATGCTATCATCTTGCTTGACAGATGCTATCAAGTAGTTTTTCCCTCTGGAAAATGACCCCCCACTTCTAGATATAGAAAAAGTATATTCACAGGAGCATACACATGTTTTGGTTTGTTGGGATAGTTTGAAGACTGTGTATATGTATTTGCTGATGCTTAGTTATTAAAAACTAAAAAGGCGAGCACATAAGTAGTCCATGAGGAAATTTGTAATGATGGAATGAGGATCGGTTATAGTTTCATGTATTACTCGATGGTAGTATGATGATTAGTGCATATTTTGAAGGATTTGTCAAGTATAGACTGCTCTTGATTGGTGCATGTTTTTGATGATATGTGCACACATGTAATATTTTTGGTTGGTGCATATTTTTGCTGATTGTTGTTACTGCTTACTTGATTTATGTCAGCCTATCTCCAAGATATGGTATCGGCTTGTTGGGGTCAATGAAAATTTGCTGTTGGATTTTCTCACTGTTGGATTTTCTGCCATTATACTTCATAATCATGATTTTACTTGTTGGTATGGGTAGTAATGAGTAAATAAATAGCAAGTATACAAAAGGGTGAGTATTGGTCAGCATACCTTGCTCGTTCTCATAGCCTTCACTATGCTGTCATCTTGCTTGAGAGATTCTATCATGTCCTTATTCTCACTGGAAATTGGAAAATTAACCTCCACAACTACCTCTAAAGATGGTATGTACAGCAGCAAATTCATTATTTATTTTGTTGGGACAATTTAAAAACATTATATTTATTACCTGATGGTACCACACAACAGTCCATCAGGAAATTTGCAGTGATAAAAGGCAGATCAGTTATAGTTTCACGTATTGATTAATGAGAGCAGTCAATCATGGTTCATTTTTACATGGCTACTAATTGGTTGGTTACCAACTTTTCTTGTCCAGCTCACAAAATTGTAACCTTGAAATATCCTAATTGGTTATGTCTGCCCAATGATTATGAGTCTAACCACTAGTCTTGACTAGTCGTGCGAATAGTTGTCGACTAGCTTTTTCGTGTAGATGTTTATACATGAACTACGTACTTAGCGAGAAGTATGTGAAAAGATTATTCACATTGTATATGGTGCTAACAAGTCCTAATGGAAGACTAATTTCATATATCAATAACTAACATTTGTTCATTGTAATGCATGCAACAGGTTTGAATGGCAAGGGAAACCATCCTCATCAGCAGTGAAGAGAGTGATCACCGGACCACCTCAGATGATGCTTCAGATGTCACTTCACGTGGGAGTGACGGCTATAACATTGATGGCGACACCTCCAGCGACTATGACACTGATGATAGTTCTGATGGAGATGGAGATGTGGATCACGATCCTATCTTGGCACTACGGGGTAAAGTTCTATATGGCTGGTCAGATATTAAATGAACCATGAAATATCAAAAGTTGATGTTTGAGTGACACTTGATTACCACACATTACTCTGTTTTGGTTCTAGATGACGTTCCAAATCAACATTGACTGAACTAGAGCTTACATAGAGGAGTGTTTAGTTGTTAGTTTAAAAAATCAAATATTCAATTTTCCCATGTTTCTACAAGATATTGCTGGGTGGATGTGATTGGGTTATCTATGTCCTTCATTTCTTGATCATTGGAGTAGGCATTGATCATTAACCCAGTGCTGATGTTCTAAATCTTACGTATATAATTATTTACTACTCTGTCATCTTAATTTTTTTTATATAGGTCCGGGAATCATTGTGAGAAAAGGAACTTTCGAGGATCGCATCTTCTACGGCAACCATGTATCGCTAAACGAGGATCGGTGGGACTGTCTCAAATCCATAGTAATGCAGTGCCAACCTCCCATACCATACTATGTCAGCACCGTCACTCGCTCGACAGTCATCACAGGGAAGAACAAGATGGTAAACACTTGGACTTTTCTTTTTGCAAATCATACTTCACTAGTGAAAATGCCATCATGTAGAGAAAGAGAGGAGGACGGGCGTGGTTGTGCAAATCATACTTACTTTTTTGTGTGCAAATCATACTTAATTTTTTATGTAACATTATTTATTTCTTGTGCAATCAGATGTTCTCAAAGGATTACAGTCAGGCCTACCTCAAAGATTATCTGCGAAAGCCCATGGTTGTGCGTGTCACTAATGAACATTTTGAAGGTAATAAAAAGGTCTTGTTCAAGATGGGCAAGAAGGACGGGCCTGCGATCATGACGAAGAACTGGAGAGAAGTCGTTGAGGGAGCCAGAATGAAAGAAGATCAAATGGCTATCTTCAAGTTCATGTAAAGGAGTGGAGGTGGGCTTAGGGTGAACATGGTTAGTGGCATGAGGATTCGTTGACCCATGGCAGTAGTTTGACGCGAGTTTTATAATCTGTATGTAGTAGCCAGTAACTGCAAGTTGGTAGTATAACCTTTTGGGTCCAGTAAGTGCAACTTAGTAGTAATTGGTACTTGGTAGTAACTGGTACTTTGGTGGTATAACTTTTGGGTCCGACTGGGTATGAAGATCGTCCAGTAAGTGGAACTTGGCAGTAACTTGGCGGTACCCTATGTGGCGTAATGTACTTGCTATGAAAGTCTATATACATAATGCACCCTAGTACCCTCCTTGATATAATTATCTTTATGAACTGCAATTATATTTCCTTTTTTTGCCACAGTGATACTAGTATTTTTTAGAATCAAATCTAACCGGGTTTCAAATGGATTGGACAATACTTTCATTTTTGAACGAGGTTTTTGTGTTGGTTAGTACGAGTTAGTTTGAAAATGCGGTTTGTATGTGTGTCGCACAAAAATATGCAATGCAAAAAAAAACTTGCGGGTCAAAATGCAATGCAAAAAATGATGTTTCTATTACTTTCGAAATGGCATGGCATGCTATTTTCAAAAACAGAGCAAACCAGCATGTTTTTTCAAAAATGATGTTTCTGTTACTTTCGAAATGGCATGGCATGCTTTTAAAAAGCGTAATTTTAGAAAATGTTGTTTTCAAAATCAGCACCCTGCTTCTAAAACAACATATTTCAAAAAGCATGTAATTTTTGAAATCAGCATGCTATTTTAAAAACAGCGTTATATTTTTAGAATGAGGCTGTTATTTTGAAATCAGCATGCTATTTTTAAAAATAACGTTATATTTTTTAAAACAGCGTTATATTTTTAGAATGAGGCTGTTATTTTGAAATCAGCATGCTATTTTTAAAAATATCAAATTCAAAAGAACATGATTTTTTTTAAATCAGCATGCTATTTTTGAAATCAGTATGCTATTTTAAAAGTAGCATATTGAAAAGAGCATGCTATTTTTAAAATAAGCATGATATTTTTGAAAATAGCATGCTATTTTAAAAGTAGCATATTAAAAAAAGCATTATATTTTTACAAGTAGCATGCTATTTTTGAAATTAGCATGATATTTTTGAAATCAACATGTTATTTTGAAAGTAGCATATTGAAAAGAGCATTATAATTTTAAAAGTAGCATGAGCATGATATTTTTAAAATAGCATGCTATTTTTAAAATAGTATATTCAAAGCAGCATGCTATTTTTAAATCCGCATATTCATTCTATCTTATTTTCAATTGAACATGCTTTTTTTCAAATGAGCATGCTATTTTTAAAATATCAGTATGCTTATTTTCTATTTGAAAATAAACGATTTTCAAGGTTATTTGAAAATGAGGTTTCTATTAACGTTCTATTTTCTTATATATATAAATTTTCGGTTTCTATTTTATATTTCAAGTATGAAAATTGAATACACTTGAACAAATTTCAGCAATATATTTTGTAAAAAATGAAAAAAATACAGAAAACCAACTTCACTAAAAAATGCATTGTTTCATCGATGTTGATAAATCATAACTAGCCTACCATGTCATCCTGTCCATAATAAAATGAGGGTGTACCAAGCAAACGAGGAATTCAGAAAAATAGTGGTAGTCCATCAAATAGGTCTAATACATCAGAAACAAGGTGGATCACGGCATGGAAAACTGTCTACTTTAGTTTGTTCTCAATTTTTCGACCCCAGAAATCTTTTTGTTTTCTCTGCTTGACCCTGTTCATGTAAACATCCTATCTCTACTTCACTATAGCTTTCCTGCTTGAAACAACGTTTGTTAATCGGATAGCAAAGAAGATTTGAGCATGTACAGTACACTATAACAGAAAAGACACTAACTTCACTGATTTTCTCGTCATAGCTACAGAAGCTAATTTGACAGCTCTTATTCGCTCAGCCTGTGGTACATTCCTAGCAGGCCTTTTTGTCTTCATCACCCCTTTGGCCTGTTCTTTACCGCCCTTCCTAGAGTCTATCCTGGAAAAGTTAACAAACATCAACACAGTACTAGCAAATACCCGACTTCTAGAGCGGACATGTAAGTACAGACACTAACTTCACTGGTTTTCCTCGCGCACCCTTGTCATCGTTCTTTTTCTTCCTCCCATCATTGACATTTGGAGCGCCCTTGCGTTTCCTGCAAAAAATGAAATAGATGAATCTACAGCCAGCATTCAAAAACATGTTTAAGTAAGCACAATTGTGTTGATGCCCACTTGTTTGGTTTTGCGTAATCCTCTTCTACAACCTCCAATGGTCTCTTCCTAGCCCTCCTTAGCCCACCATCTTCTACATCTGAATCTCCCTCTTCTTCTGCATCTGAATCTCCCTCTTCTTCTGCATCTGAATCTTCCTCTTCTTCTGTATCTGCCTCTGTCTCTTCTTCTGTATCTGCCTCTGTCTCTTCTTCTGTATCTGACTCTGTCTCTTCTTTTTGCTTCTTCCTCCTTGTGCTATTTGATTTCCCCGACTTTTTCCTGCGTAAATTGAAGAAAAACATGTGAACACTCTCCAGGAGAACATATTAACACTGTAAGCATGTATGGAAATGAACAATGAGATTAACATGTGCACTAACTTCGTTGCTTTTTTTGAATCTTCCTCTTCTTCTGTATCTGAATCTGTGTCTTCTTCTGTCTCTGAGTCTTTCTCTTTTCGCTTCTTCCTCCTTGTGACCTTTGATTTCCCCGATTTGTTCCTGAGTAAACTGAAGAAAAAGAGAGAACATATTGACATTGTAAGCATGTATGGAAATGAACAATGAGATAAACATGTGCACAAACTTCGTTGCTTTTTTTCCCTCTCATCCGCTCGCGCCTGGATTTAATCCTCTTGTTCGATTCTTCGGTAGTTGGTCTCCCTTTTGGAACTATTTTGATTGGATTTTCCACGTCATCAGTGCAGCATTCGCGAGCAGCAGAGAAGTATGACGGCAAAGGAACAAACGATTTATGGCCTTCATCAAAATCAGTTTTTTCTCCATCAACCAATATACTCCGGAGGAGCTCCATCACTTGTTCTGACTGTGAATCGCTAGCTGCGGATGTGAATAAAGCGTCACTAGCCATGTTGCGTAGTTGATGATACTTATTCATGTGATCAGACCATACATGAGTATTCGCAGTCCTCGAAGAAGGGAACGCTGGCTTGGCATGCATTGTCCATCTTTTCTTGACAATTTTTTTTGGAAATGTGCATACACCAAGATGATCCAGAACGCAGAATATATGTGCGCATGGGTAATCCCGACTTTCCAATTTTTTACATTTACAAGTTGCATCATCCAGTCTTGCTCCTGTAAACAGACAAGTCACGTGATGTATAAAATTCACAGGCTTAGCATCCACGCCTTGTGCATCCAACTCCTCACTGTCCTTACCTTCCAAGTCATTGGGATCCTTAGCACCCAGGTTTTTGGCATGCAAGTCCACACCATCATTGCCTTCCAAGTCATTGGGATCCTCAGCATCCAAGTTTTTTGCATGCAAGTCCTCAGCATCCTTACCTTCCAAGTCATTGGGATCCTCAGCATCCAAGTTTTTTGCATGCAAGTCCTCAGCATCCTTACCTTGCAAGTCATTGGGATCCTCACCATTCAATTTTTTTGCATGCAAGTCCTCAACATCCTTACCTTCCTTACCTTGCAATTCTGTAGCATCCCTGCCATATGGGACTTTATCAGATGGGCCTTTGCGCAAAACTCCATACACGACCAAACCGTCACATGCTACCCGGTCCGTGACCTGCGAATTTGTCCCTTCGACAATCTGACGCTTTACCTTTGGAAACATCACAGTTGTATAAATATAAGAGGCAGCAATCTCCAGAGGTTGTGCATTCAGCTTAGTGAAGGGTATCGTATGTGTTGCTACTGCGTCTAATGCTGCTTCATTCTTACGCATTATGGATACACAGTGCTCAACATGCTGCAACAAATCAACAAGCCGCATCTTCCTGTTCATGTGCACATGAAGCCTTGAGTTGAGAGACTCATCCTCTGATTACTCATCATGCCCAGGAAATATCTACCCTTTGTGTATGCAGTAGCCCATTTGTGTCGTAGCTCGTACATCCTGTTAACCCATGACGACCTCTTTCCCGTTGGTTTTATTTTGAACCGAACCTTATAAGCCTCCCATCTTTTCTCAAACTCATCAACATCCCAACGACGGTAAATGAATTCCCTAAATTCCTCAAGCTTTTTCTTGTGGAGGTGCATCACCATATTCTCCTCCATATGCCACATGCACAAACGATGATCTGTTCCAGTCTAGATAGTAGCTATTGCTTTAGCCATTGAACCGTCCCCATCGGTGATTGCTGAAATGGGTGCCCTCTAGGACATTGCCTCCAAAAATACATGAAGAATCCACTGGTATGATGCAACTGTCTCGTCTGACACTAGACCGACCCCAAACAAAACTATGTTGCGGTGATGGTTCAGACCAACAAATGGAACAAACGGAAGCCTGTACTTGTTAGACCGGTATGTACTGTCGAACACCACGACACCACCAAAGGCAACATAGTCAATCCGGGATTGTGAATCAGCCCAGAATATGTTCCTCAAATGGCCTTCTTTGTCTTTTGTGTATTTGAAAAAGAATTCCGGGTCTGCTTTTTTATGTGCAATCATAGAGGTAAGCAAATATCTAGCGTCACTGCCTTCTATCTTGCGCTTCTTCTGGATTGAAACATGGTTGTATAGGTCTCGATCTATAAATCCAAGCTTGTCGGGACCTCCGGCATTCTTCTCCATTACATTCATAATCTGATGTGTTCGAAGTCCACCAACAGCATACTCGATGACATCGGCCTTTTGTGCGTCAGTCATTCTACGATGAGCCGATAAGTAGGAGTCGGGTCAGCAGGGACAAACGGATGGTTATGCTTGTCCACAAAATTCTTGATGAACCAGAGGCCACTACTATCTTGTACCTCAACCTGAAAAAGAGCGGGACACCCACACCGAGAAAGACCCCTCGATGTTCTTTTTCTATCAGCTCTGTTAAAGTGCTTAAGGGCCCGCCATCCTTGTTTGCAGCACTTGTATGTCCTTCTGTATGCATTTTGTTTCGGACCCGGACCCCTGTACTTCAGATCATCCTTTCTAACACCAAACTCTTTTTTTCTCGCATAGCCTACGTAGAACATGTAGGCTTCTTCCTCAGTCCTGAAAGTCTTCTTCACAATCTCTATGTATTCCATACACTCATTCAGATCTGAACCAGCCATGCCTTTAATATCAATTCCTTTACCTTGCATGTGTACATCATCCAGGTTTATGCCATCTTTGACTGCATCCTCATTATCGTTATCATCTGTGCGCATACCATCCATTCCTTTGTCTTCGTTTCGTCTATGACCCATGTCCTTGTCATCCTTGGGTGTATTCCCCACGTTTTTGCCATCGTTGCCTTTATCCTCCATGTCGTTATGCTGCCAACGAAAACAGATAGTCAATGTTACGGATGGATAGCATACATAATAATTATGCAATACTCTACTTAAATAATTGATTTAATTTTTCATATCGGATTCATGTACCAAACTCAGTCCTTCAAAAGTTGTAAGTAAGTATAAAATATTCCCTGACTAAATCCAGAAATATTTAATTGATTGTACATGTTGTAACTGATGATCTCCTAACTAAATCCAAAATGCATGAATCTTTCAAGTCCCCTGATAGATCCACCCTGATAGATCAATTATCTGCAAACTCGATTCAAAATTATGTCCTAACTGAATCCAAAATTATCACCTAACTAAATCCAAATTATCTCATCACTAAGTCGAAAATATCTCCAAACTCCATACAAAAATAATTATCTCCTAACTAAATACAAAATATCTGGAAACTCAATTCAAAAGCATCTCCTAACTAAATCCAAAATAACTTTCTTTGAATCCAAATCTGCTGACAAATTCTCATGGCACACAACCCTAACTAAGTGCTTTAATATGTCCTAGCTAAATCCGACTTACACTTCCTTTGAAAAAATCTTTTCACAACTTTCTGAAACCATAAACCCTAACTAACTACATCAACATGTCCTAGCTAAATCCAACTTACACTCCCTTTCAATAGAAATCTCGTCACAACTTTCTGAAACCATAAACCCTAAACCTCACATGACATATCCTAAACCCTAATCAAATCCGACCCCTATTGGTACAATAAGCATAAGGGACCAGCAAAGATTTGAGATGGCTAGGCACTTACAGCGAAGATCCGATGTGAAAAAGTTGATGCACGTCGATGAGGATGATGTGGCCTCTCGGGTCGGGGAAGGTGGCGTCCGCTTGGGGAAGGAGGGGAGGCTTGTCGGAAGATCTGGCGCCGCGACCCGAGTGGGGTGACTTCCGATGGAGGGGGGGAGTAGGAGCAGGAGGAAGGAGTGACACGGCGAGTGCGATCGGCAGTGATCGAGGGAGCCGGGGGCGATCGGCGGCGATCGAGGGCGTCGGAGGCGATCGTCGGCGATCGAGGGCGCCGAGGTTAGGGCTCGAGAGGAGGAGAGAGGACGAACCGCTCGAACCAAAATTCAAAAGAGTACGCACGATGATTGGACCTCTATAATGAAGTGTTTTATTAATGTAATTAATTTAATCGAAAAATTTCGGACCAGAATACTCCTGGACTTAATTGGGCCGATTAAAGATATAAAAAAGTTTAGGTCAAAAATACCCTTGGGCTCTAAAAGGGCCAGTTATTCTAATCCGTTAGATCGCCCATATAATATACGTGATTTGGTGTATTATGATGCACCCTAAAATCTCACTATGATTAATGGTCCAACACACTACATCGTCATTAGTACAAGACCAACACTAAGGCGCTGTTCGGAAGCTCTCTCATCCCTTAAACTCCGCTCCGCTCGAGAGCTGGTTTCAAGCCGCTTCCTGCTTTTGTGCTGGCGCTCCCTCCACTCCAGGAGCTGCAGTGGGGGAGCGGAGAGGATCCGAGGAGGGCCTAATACTCCCTCTATCCCATAATAAAGAGCGCGCGTCGTGGAGTGCCTGTGCGAGGGGGCCTTGTCACAATGGAGCGTCTGCATGAGGGCGAGCCTGGGAGGACCAGAGGAACATGCCACTGCTTAGGATAGGATTGGTGTGTCTCCTAGCTGGCTCGAATGAGCGCCGAACAGATGAGAGGAACAGGACCTGGACGAAATACCGTTCACCTTCCCTGTCATGGATCATGGATGTTCTTGTGCAAATGTTTATTTATTTTTCTGATCTATTCTAGATGGTTGTATCTTAGTTTTGTGACAGTATTCTCTGTTGTTTTTTCTGTATTTCGAGATCGTGCAGCTAAAACTCAGCTTCAATACGCAGACGACAAAATGACCACCAAGTACTGGTAAGCTGGTTTGTATTTAAATTAAATTTCCTTATGTCTAGTGGGGGGCAGAGAAGTTGAGCTTGAGTTGGCCTTGGAGATGAAATTGCTGGTGAGAGGTTTTAGATCTAAAGCACAAAATATAGAAAAATGAACAGATGATTGAGGTATCCAGAGAAGATGAACAGTAGAGGTGGTGCCTGGTGGGGATTCCTGTCCATAAATGTTGGCTACAGCAGAGTACGGTTCAGCAGCTGATTGTTGGGAGTTGGAAATATTATCTGCTACATGGTGTGTGATGTCACGCTACCTGGTGCTATAGTGACGGTACACTATGGTGCTCCTTCCTAGTTCCCCCATGTTTCCCAAGCAAAGAATTGGTTGAATGGTTTTCTTAGAGCATCTCTAGCAGACCCGTAAAATGCCGACCCATATAAGGCGTTTACAATTCGACGAAGATATGTTTTGCGGATCGAAATCATGCGCTGCAAAGCAGACCCCGTATATGAAACCGCATAATTTAAAAAAAAACTTTCCTGGGAGAAATTGTAATCACACTAGTTCATCACATACTACATGATCACACACTGGTTCATCACATACTACATGATCAACATACTACATTGTACTACTACTACTAGAGGGGGGTGGGGGGTCTCGCGGCGGCGAGGCCGAGGTCGATGTACCAAAATGGACGAGCTCAAGGCCGAGGACGACGCGGTGGAGGAGCTCAGTCCTCCTCGTCAGAGCTGACAAGATCGATGAACTTCTGCCTCTGCTCCCCGCGGATGCGCCGCCACTCGTCGTCCTTGTCCTTCGCGGCAAGGTTCCTCGCGACCGCCTCCTTGAGCATGAGGTCTTCGAGCTCCTCGTCGTGGCGCTCTGCCTCCTTGCGCAAGCTTCGTTCGGCAATGGTGGCCACGACCACGTCCATATCGGCCACGAAATCTTCGGGCCCGAGGACAACTCGGCGCTCGATCTACTCCAACTCCTGCTTGATGGCGACGAGCTCGCGGTCCTCTGGCTCCTCCGATCACTCTCTCTTCACGGGCAGAAGTGTCGTGCCAGAAGAGTAAGAGCTCGAGGCCCTGGTTCGTCCACTTCCTCATCGCGTGCTTCCTCGCGCCGTCCGAGCAGACACGCTGCTCGTGCTCGGGGCCGCTGCCCCCGCCGAAGCTGCGGCCAGAGCTCCACATGCGGCCCCACATGGCGGCTGGAGGCGGAAGGGGGCTCACTGGTGGCGAGAAATGTGAGGGAAGAAGTGGGAAATTGCGGCGAAACGCGGCGGCGGGGATAGGGATTTGACACATATCTGCCCCGCAAACCCGTAGATATACGGCTTCGGGGGCGGTTTGTAGGCCCCGGTAAAAAAATTTACGGGCTGGACGAGTATACAGGCTCTGTTCTGGCCAAAAAATTGGGCCGGGCCCGTATACTAGCCGGAATTATGCGGGTTCGCGAGATATATGTGGTCTACTAGAGATGCTCTTAGTCACTTGTAAATAAAACACACACACAGAGAGAGAGAGAGGGGGGAAAATGCTTATGTAATATGTATACCACATAAATGAATTATTGTTATACCTTTATTATTATTTTTAATATACTTCATCAGCAATTACTAGATGTCGAGTCCCATTGGAAATTACATTTGAAACCACATATTATAGTATATTTATATAAGTCAACTATAATCTTTGTACTAAAAACTGTATACTGCATAAACAAAGGGCCTAGACAATATTGTTTTCCTGAAACTTGCATTGTGGTATATTAAAATAATCCCGGGCGTACAGAATATTAGTCCCATATATATACAAAATAATCGTGAGTGTACCATAACTTAGTCTACACCCCAGTAACGCTACATACAAAATATAGTAACATGGTATACAAAATATAGTAATCTTTTTAAAAAATAGTTAATTGCAAACGTGGATATTACAAAATTTATTGTCAAAATTACTATATTTTGTACACCGTTATGTATGTGGTAGCACTGTTATGATCATAGGATCAAAATATTCTTCTGATAACTTCTGCCATGTAAGGACGCGACAGAGATGTTTCCAAAACTAACAAAAAGGGAAAAATAGCCTTCTAAAAAAATAGCCAACCCACTCCAAGCCTCTTGGCCACCCGACATCACGCACCACCCACCTTTCCCGATCCATCCTCCTCCACCACCAATCGGTGGCGCCGTCACTGCCTCGCCACCAACTACCACCACATCCCCAACCACCC
>NC_041383.1:23578010-23579443 GCF_002162155.2 Triticum dicoccoides
CAGGAGACGACGCCGCCGCGCCCCGAGATGCCGTGTGGCCGTGCCACTAACCACCGGACCCCGTGGGCACAAGCCGGCTCCCAACTGTCGGATCTCGCCCATGGCTGAGAACGGCAGTCCTCTCCACCTCCGACGAGCGCCACCTCAACCCTCCCCATCTTCTCCATGCCTCATCCCGCGTGCGCCCAAGATCCCTGTCGCTGCCACCCTGGATCCCTCTAATGACACCGCCCCACGATGCGCGTAGCCGTTCATGGCCTCCTGGGACCCACAACTCTAGCTCACCACCATACCGGGTCATGGTCGTCTCCGCTTCTGCCGTTGAACGGGCTCCGCCGTCGACGCCCCTACCCATGAGGTAAGGTGCCGGGTGTGCACTCCCACCACACAAAAAACCTGGGCACCCGCGTCACCTGGAGCCACCTCTTCCTATCCCTTCCGACGGCCATTCCCTGCAGCATCGTGCATGCCTGCTTCTTCTCTTGGTTCGGCCTGGGCAACTGTTTCAGTTAGATTTTGCCGGACACCATTTCTTCAGGCCAATGTGTATATTTTCAGCAGGCCAATGTGTTGATTGGCCAAATTTGTGTATTGAAAATAATAGGGCAATGTTGATATTTTCAGCTGACTAATGTGTTTATGAACCCATTAGTTGGGATGCCCTAGTGCTACAAAACATGTGTATTCTGAGGTTGCCAAGCTGACAAATTTCAGTGATACATGCATGTTACTTTATGGTGATCTAAGAAATAAGATGCCTGCTACATTCTTTATATATCCAATACTATAAAGATGGAAACATTGCACTACCCTTCCTCCTACCTCCAATTTTCATGTGCATCTCTTCATGTGATGATTTGGGTCAATGAACTTAACCTTCTCAACTGTAGGTGTTCATAAATTCTAAGAGAAGCATGTTTTTTGTAGTATTCCTTTGTTTTTTGATTGATTTGTTGGTACTCTGTAAGAGCGGTCAGGATTTCGTGTTTGCTTCTTCACAACTTTGGCTTTCCGATGTTCCAAAGTTCCACTGCTAGTTAGCAACTTTGTTTTCTTCCATCATTTCTGCCGGAACAGAATAGCGCGGCTATTTTTGTTTCCGTCAGGGGAAATTGATCGATGTTTTGTTTATTGCTGAAAGAGCAGTATTATGTATTTTTCTGTCGAAACAAAATGGGCCTCTGCATGCACTCTACAAAAAGAAAGGTGTCCATTTTTGTTTCTATAGAAACGAGAGGTGCTACAGTTTTCTATTTGGGCTTGTTGCTTTAAAATGAATGGGCTTCCATACTTTGCATCTCCTGAAGAAATGCACGTTCTACTATTTAGCAAGTGTATCTTGTTGTGTTCTTGGTTGCAGAGTGGTGGTTCAGTGTTGCTAGCCAAGAAAATCTTGGTGAGGTCACCAATGTGATCTCTCTCTCTCTCTCTCT
>NC_041383.1:23579696-23612714 GCF_002162155.2 Triticum dicoccoides
ATTTCTTTTTCACAGTAGGAAGAGGGAACTGAAAACCCCAATAGTGAGTCTAGCAATTTTTTCAATAGTGTTTATACAATTCACCGAACTGTGTTTCTTCAGGAAATAAACCATATGCTCATTACCATTGACATGAAAAGTGACATTGCTTTTGTTGCAATCAATAATAGCCCCTGCAATGTTAAAAAAGGGTCTACCAAGAATAATCAACATGTTGTCGTCCTCGGGCATATCAAGTATAACAAAGTCTATTAAAATAGTAACATTTGCAACTACAACAGGCACCTCCTCACCAATCCCAATAGGTATGGCAGTTGATTTGTCAGCCATTTGCAAAGATATTTTAGTAGATGTGAGCTTATTCAAATCACGTGTTCTATATAAAGAAAAGGCATAACACTAACATTGCCTCCTAAATCACATAAGGTGGATTTAACACAATTTCTTTTAATGGAGCATGGTATAGTAGGTATTCCTGGATCTCTTAACTTCCTATGTACTTTATCTTTAAAAGAGTAATTTGCAAGCATGGTGGAAATTTCAGCTTCAGGTATTTTATTTTTATTAGTGACAATATCTTTCATATACTTACCATATGGAGCCATTTTCAAAATAACAGTCAAGCAAGTATGCAAAAAGACAAGTCTAAGCATTTCAACAAAGTGTTCAAAGTCTTCATCATCTTTACTTTTAGGAGGTTTAGTGGGAAAAGGGAAGGGTTTTTGAACCCATGGTTCGCTTTCCTTACCGTATTTTCTAGCTATGAAATCCCTTTTATCATAATTTTTATTCTTAGGAAGTGGTTTATCAAGATCAACATCGGGTTCTATTTCTACATCATTGTCATTTTCTTTATTATTATCTGGTTGAGCATCATCATGAACATCATTATTATCATTATGACTAGGTGGGTGTTCATTAGCAGATTGTGTCTCAACATTAGAAATAGAAACATCATTACTATTCTCAGAAGGTTTTTCTACCACAAGTTCACTAGAAGCATGCAAAGTTCTATCATTTTTCTTTTTCTTTTTCTTTTTCTTCTTGGATGAACTATGTGTATCAATATTAAATTCTCTGAGAATCTTGCTCAGTTCTCTTAGGATGACCATTAGGATAAAGTGGCTCCCGAGTCAATTTACCACCTCTAGTTACAACTAATAGCACGATCATTTATTTTATTATTCATCTCATTAAGAAAATCATTTTGTGACTTAGCAACTTGTTCTAACTGAGTATGTACCATGGATGCATGTTTACCCAAACCTTTAACATCATTAGGAATTATTGAATAGGTGAGCTAGGTCTAATAGATGAATTATAATTTTCATCAATTTCAATAGTTTCAAGTTCTTTAGCTTTAGCAAGTTGTTCATCAAGAAATTCACCTAGTGGCACAGTATCATCAAACAAAGTACTAGCATCATCACAAGTTTCATTTATAACAAAAGTAGTATCATCAATTACTTGCGACATATCAGATTGAATAACAGGTGGTGGTTTTGCAAGCCTACTTAAAACATAAGGTGAATCAAGTGCAGAGCTAGATGGCAGTTCCTTATCTCCCCTCGTCTTCATAGTGTACAATCCCAAGTGAACCCAATAAATAGAGCTATGCTCCCCGGCAACAGCGCCAGAAAGAGGTCTTGATTACCCACAAGTATAGTGGATCGTGATAGTCTTCAAGGGTAGTGTTTCACTCAAATGTATTGATTTGACACATTGGGAGACAAAGAATATTTATGAGCCTGAGTAGTTGAGTTGTAAATTCAACCACACCTGGGAAATTATATTCTGCAGCAAAGTGTTTAGTAACACAGTAGCAACAGTAACAGTAAGAGCAACAAAAGCAGTTTTGTAGTGATTGTAACAGCAGCAAGAACGAAAGTAACTTAGCAAAGACCAATATGAGAAAAGCGTAGGCATTAGATCGGCAATGGATAATTGTGTGGGATGATATTCATCATATAACTGTCACAACCTAGAGTGATACACAATAGCTCCAATTCATCAATGTAATGTAGGCATGTATTCCGTATATAGCCATACGTGCTTATAAAAAGAACTTGCATGACATCTTTTGTCCTACCCTCCCGTGGCAGCGGGGTCCATAAGGAAATCTAAGGGATATTAAGGCCTCCTTTTAATAGAGAACCGGAACAAAGCATTAACACATACTGAATACAAGAACTCCTCATACCACGGTAATCACTAGAAAGAATCCCAATTATTGTCACCTTGGGATGCGGATCATAACACGTAATAGGTGCATACAACTTCCAAGATAGGATCAAGACCTCAAATATATTCATGAAAACATAAAGGGTTCAGATCTAAAATCATGGCACTCGAGCCCCAGTGACAAGCATTAAGCATAGCAAAGTCATAGCAACATGGATCTCAAAACATAGTGGATACTAGGGATCAAGCCCTAACAATTGATTCATTACATGACAAATTTCATCCAACTCCATCACCGTCCAGCAAGTCTACGAAGGAATTACTCACTCCCTATGGTGAGCATCATGGAATTGTTGGTGGAGAAGGGTTGATGATGATGACGACGACGATTTCCACCCTCTGGAGCCCCAAACGGACTCCAGATCGTCCCTCCCTATAAAGATTAGTTGGTGGCGGCGGCTCCGTATAGTAAAACACGATGATTCCTTCTCTCTGATTTTTTTTCTCTGGAAAACGGTACTTATGGAGTTGGTCTTAGTGTAAATGGAGGCTCGAGGGGCCAACAAGCTCACAGAGGGCGCCCTGGTGGGATGGGCGTGCCACCTGAGCTTGTGGATCTTGGGTGCCCCCCTCCGGTAGTTCTATTCACTAGTATTTTTTTATATATTCTCGAAATAATCTCCGTAAATTTTCATCCCAATCCGAGAACTTTAATTTTTGCACAAAAATAACACAGTGACAATTTTGCTGAAAACAGCATCAGTCCGGGTTAGTTCCATTCAAATCATGTAGATTAGAGTTCAAAACAAGAGCAAACATGTTTGGAAAAGTAGATTGGGACGTATCAATGGTGTGGAGTGGCATGGACATAATTTCTTGGCCAGTGTTAGTGGCTGTCGGGGAAACTGATCCACGAACACCTATGGGACCGGCGGACCGAGCCCCTTTCGATTCGGCGGGGGGCGGAGATCGCACGAAGAGCAGATCGAGGCGAAGCACACGAGCGGTTTACCCAGCTTCGGAGCTCTCCAGAGAGATAATACTCCTACTGCTGCTTGTCTGATTGTATTGAGTTCTTGCTCGGGAGCGCTGAGTGCTACAGTACACTCTAGCTGTAACGAGACCGAGCGTGAATGTTTTCTGGCTTCGAACCTTCCGAACCCCCCTCTACGTTGCGCATGGGCCTCCTTTTATATGCTCAAGGGGCACCAATAGGTGGCAACGTAGACAAGGGTAAAAATGGAAAAGGACTTGCGGTTGGTACAGCAACCTGTACAGTGTATCATACCTAACCCTGACGGCAGGGGACAAAGACATTAAATGCCCGTCTACGTCGTCCAAATAGTGCAAACAGGGACCGTCAAGGACGCCACCGCTCGCCACGATGGCAATCTTGTCAGCGCCGCTTGCCACCGCGTACCGTTGGCTGCACAGCCTCTCGCCACGCGCGCCTGGAAAGGCCCCAGGGCGACACATTGATGGATGCGCTGGAGCGTAGGTACAGGGTGGTAGCGTGCCGCGACAAGTGCCTTGCCGTGGTCGTTGTCTTGTCCCGTCCGGAGGCTTGTCGCTCCCCGGGCCTTGCCGGGACGCGTGGCACGTCGCGGCAAACTCCTTGAGATGCCTTGGTGGGCCTTCCCGGCAAGCTCCTCTTGCCGGGGCCTTGTCTCCTTGGCTTGGATACTTTGCTCTTATGCCTTGGTTGGCCTTCCCGGCAAGCTCCTCTTGCCGGGGCCTTGTCTCCTTGGCTTAGATACTTTGTTCTTGAACGGCTCCACAGGAACCGCGGAGGACCTTGGCGGTCACCCGGCAAGCCTTGCCGCGGGTGGCTGCAACTGCCCGTGCACAAGTTCGGGATACTAGGGTACCCCTACTCTAGTACACCGACAGGAGCCCCCGGGCCTGGGCCACACACAGTGCCGAGCGCTGTTGGGCCAGGCCCAAAACAGGGCACGGGCACGTGCGGCCTGGGTTACGCCGTATCTTTCTCCGTATCCACCGCGCCCTCCCCCAACAGCACGCGTCGAATGCGGCATCGTGGGAAACATCGTGGATGGTTTCTTTATTCGGAAGGGCGAAACGTCCGCCCCCTCCCTCTTTATAAGCAGGGGAAACAGGGATAGTTCGCCCATCCTGCCGGTTGTTACTCCATTTCCCAAATCTCCGCTGCTCCCCCTTCTTCCCGAAGCTGAGAGAGAGAGCAGCACTCCGCCCCCCGTTGCCACCAGCACCACCAACGCCGTCGATCTCCCCCACCACCTCCGCCATGGCTCCGAAAGCCGACAAGGGGAAAGGCGTGAAGTCGGTCGAGGCGCAGCGGCTCACGGCGCTGCGAAAGGAGTGGGCCCTCTTCCCCCCTCAGCTTGCCGTGAAGGAGCTGAGGGAGTACTACTACCTCTTCTGGTCGACGGAGACGCGAGCGCATCCGCGCACGAGGGTACTCCCGGCTGCCGCATCGGAACTGGCTCCAAACGGGTACCCCTTCTTCGCGCTGTTCTTCTACTGCGGGCTCTGCCCGCCCTTCTCTGAATTCTTCTGTGACATCATGAACACCTACGGGTTCCGCCTCCTTGACTTCACCCCCAACGCCGTTCTGACCATGGCAGTTTTCGCACATCTCTGCGAAAACTTTGTCGGAGTCCATCCAAATGTAGCCCTCTTCCGCCACTTCTTTATGCCCCGGGTTGAGAGAGGAGAGCCTCTTGCCGGCGGGATCGCTTGGATCTCAAGAGTCGACAAGAAGGAAGCTTATCTGGAGGGAGAGCTCCGCAGCAAGTGGGAGGAATGGAGAGCAGAGTGGTGCTGGATCGTCGAGGAGAACCCGCAGCCATTTACTGCCCTACGCCAAGCCCCAATAGTGAGCGGCAATGATTGGAGCAACGTGGCCCCGGAAGACGACAGGCTGAAGATTGCCGTCACCCGGATCCTTCGCCTCAGGCTTGCCGGGCTCACCGTAGGCGCCGTTGGCGCAGACTTTCTCCGCCGCCGCATCGCCCCCTTGCAGGAGAGGAGGAGACCCGCCTGGGAGTTCCAGAACTCGGCGGATATCATGAGGCTGCGCCCAGGCCTCAACTTCAACTTCACCGTCCTAGAGTTGGATGCGATGCTCCTGGAGCTATTCAAGCGTGATCCTCAACATCCGTTCGTGTTGCCGAGGGGTGTGGTTCCGTTGTGAAACAACTCTTCGCTCGACCGCATCCACGCAATGATGCCGTTGTGCGACTCGCACGGAATCGTCCTGACTTGGCAAGAGCCTGCAGACGACGTCGTGCGGGATTTCTTTGACGGCCTGGTAGAAGTGCCAATCCGCCCCGATGAACAGAAGAGCCTCACCCGTGACACCACCGATAATGAGATGCAGCGCATCGCCACCAGGCTGGAAGAGGTGGCAGCAGCCGTTGCCGCGGGTGAGTTCGGATTCACCATGGAGGAGCAGAGGCAGCAGAGGTGGCAAGTCTTGCCGAGCGCGAGGAGTTTGTCGGCGAGGAAGAACTTGTCGGGCCCGAAGAGGAGCCGAGCGAGCCCGGCGAGGGAGAGCTTGTCGGGCTCGAACCTTCAGGCAGCTCGTCGCAAGTCGAGCCCCCAGCTCCACCAAGAAGGCGTCTCCGCAAGGCCCGGGACGTAGCGGAGCGGCAGACGGGTCAACAGCCGCCGTGCCGCGCGACATGCTCTACCGCGGCAAGCAGTGTTGCCGCGGGAGCGCCTCATGCCGCTGCGGCAACTGAGGCGGGGTCTTCCCGGTCCACTGCTACTGCCCCTGCCAAGCGGGCAAGGGAAACTACTCCTCTGCCTCGTCGCACCGAAGGCGAGCCGGACTTCGATCTCTCCGCGCTCAGCTCCGACGAGGAAGAAGAAGAGTAAGATTCTTTGCTGTTCTTGCAACTCTTCAATTTTGTTGCTTTGTCTTGTATCTGACTTGCTTTTTTACTCTGAACCTATTCCTTTTCAGGACACTGGCCCAGAGAGCGGCGAAGAGAGCCAAGGCCCCGGTGATTGTCATCGAGGATGATCCCACCGTGACGGCAGAGGACATGTCCGAGACCACCTTGTCGGACCCGGCAACCATTCCCCAAAGCAGCCCCCAGTGCAGCCCCCAGCATAAGTGTATTGTTTATTTCCTGCTTTCGGGTGCGCATGAGTGCTCCTTCTTTGCTGATATCTGATTGCTGGTTTGTGCAGGAGAAGAGCAGCCTCACTAGGAGGGCCCGGAAGCCGCTCCCGAAATGCCATGTGCTTCCACTACACCACCAAGGGAGGATTCCCCGGCAAGGGAGCGTTCTCCGGCAAGGGAAAATTCTTCGGCAAGGGGTAGTTCTCCGGCAAGGGACAGCACCAGCGATCCTCCGGTGATTGAGACCACGACCGCAGATCCTAGCACAGGTAATCCTTTTGCCTAAGAACTTCCCTTGGGTTCTTCTTCTTCTGATTTTCTTTTTGGATAATTGCTTGATTTCTCTCCCTTTTCCCGTTCGCCAGATCCATCTGCCATGGAGCCGATGGAAACCGGGGTCGCCGGCGAGGAGAACGCGCGCAGCAGCGTTGACGACGCCGTCACCACCGAAGGAGAGGCCGGCGCTGATGATCCTGCCGGCGAAGAGGCCGCCAAGGCTGCCGCCGCAGAAGCCGGCGAGGGATCTGGCGATCGCACTGACGGCCCCGAGGCCGCAGGAGCGCCAGGCACTATGCCGACCGCCGATCCCTCCGCCGCTGCTGCAGCGTCAGGCTCCAAAGAGCCCCAGCCCGGCACCTATCTGAAGGCCGGCGACGGCATCTTCATCAAACTCCCCTGGGCTTCAAGCTCCAGGGCACCGGTCGAAGGAGAGATGCTGGACGGAGAAGTACTTGCCTCCGCTGGGCTGAAGCTGGTTGACGCACCAAGCAGCAGGAGCGACGAGCCTGAGGAGGAGCGGCTGCTGTGGAAGCTGCTGTCACTCTACCGCGCCCGACAAGCCAAGCTGGTGTCCCGCGAAGCACTTGTCGTGAAGGCGGGAGTTGACATTGAGAAGCGCGCGGAGGAGCTCCGGGGCCTTAGGCAGGAAGCTCTCCGGTCCTTGGTGGAGGAGCGGGAGCAACTTCTCGAGGAGCGGAAAGCCTTCCTCCTCGAGAAGGCTGAAGCTGAAGAGAAGCAACGGCTTGTCGCCAAAAACCTATTTCCGCAGGATGGAGAGTTGGCGCAGCGCAAGGTCAATCTTGACAGCCACGAGGAGGAGCTTGCCGCGCGCGAGCAAGCAATTGGCGGGGCTCTCAAGGAGGCAAAAGATGCTGCCGCAGCTGCCGAGGCCGCCAAGAAGGAGCTGGAGACGAAGGTGGCGCAGCTGGAGGCCGACCTCAAAGCGAGCGGCGAGGAGCTTGCCGCGCTCAAGCGTGAGCGCGAGAAGGACGCCGCCTCTCATGGCGAGCTGCAAGGTCGTCTCGCTGAGAGGAGCAAGGAGCTCAGCGCCGCCAAGGACTCCAACGCAGATCTCGAGTTGAAGCTGGCCACTTTGACTCAGACGCTGGACGGCGCCAGCGAGCGGGAAGCGGCCTTGTCGGAGAAGATCAAGGCCGACGAGGCGCTGCTGGCGAATGCTGCTGCCGCCCAGGACACTTTCAGGGAGACCGTGGAGCACTCGACCGAGGGTCTTGTGGATGCCGCCGCGGCCACCGACAAGGAGCTGGCGCAGCTGGGGATGGAGGATTTCGGGTACTCCTCCGATGAGCACCTCCAACCCAGCGCCAAGCTCAGCTTGTTCTTCGAAGGCGTGTCGACGGCCCTCCAGCGACTCCGGGAGAAGATCCCAAAGCAGCTGGCCGACGAGTCGCGCAAGATCTGCGCAGGGGCTCTCCAGAAGGTGCTGGTGAAGGTGGCCTTTCGCAATCCAGGCCTCAACCTTACCAACGTCCTCAGGTCCTTGCCACCGGATGCCGATCTGGAAGCGCTCAAGGCCCTTGTCGCACCCATTGTGGACAAGGTGAGCGGGATCAAGAGGGTTGAGGGCGATCGCGTAGATTAGGCCGCCCATTTTCTCCTTTCTTTGTCGTTGCTGGTCATGTTATGAGACAAACCGTTAGAGCTGCGACAAGCTATCTTGTAATACGACTCTATTTTGAATATCAATTTTCTATGTTATCTCCTTTACTTGATTCCTTCCTTTGTATGTTTTTACCCTACGCTTTTAGGGAACTTGTCGGCGTAGGCACCCTTGCCGCGAGCGCTGAGTGCGGAACGTCAGCAGCCTGCTGGCGGTGCCGCTGCCGACAAGAAACCTTGGCGCAACTAGTCGCAGCTCACTTAAATTGTTGAGCGGACTCGAAACAAAGTAAGGGCGCAACTAGCTACGAGTTGGTTCCTCCGTGCACAGGTTTTCCATACAAAGCAAGGTTGTTCGAGGAAAATAACTTAAAAAATTTAACTGATTGCTCAAACTTTGGCAACTTAGCTTTTCTGTCGTTTTCTTTTCGGTAAGGCGAACACTTCCTTGAACGACGCCTGGTCCACACCATTATCTCCTTTCCCCCCTGGCAAACTTGTGCGCGAGGGAACTTCCTTCCTTTGAGAAAGAGAAAGCAGAGAAAATAATGATATGAAGCCTTACGACTCATTATTGCTTACCGGGGGTATGTGCTGCACAAAGTGTCAGATACCTGCATGCAAAGAAATATAGAAAGCATGAAATTGACAAGATGTGCAGAGCACATGAGCTTTACTTATGCACGGGATCTGCGCCCGGCTTTGTACAAAGGATTACATGCAACATCGGCAAGACTTGTACAAAAGGTGGTTGCCGGAACAGGTTCCGGCAACCGCGCCTTACGGGTAAAACTTACGAAGATGCTCTATGTTCCAGGAGTTGCTCACCGGAATGCCATCTTCGGTCTCAAGGCGGACAGCGCCAGGCCTAGTGACTCGTTTCACCCGGTAAGGGCCTTCCCACTTCGGCGTCAACTTGTTGGAATTCTTGGCGGACTGAACTCGCTGAAGAACAAGGTCGCCTTCCTTGAGACTTCTGGCATTAACTTTGCGGCTATGGTAGCGGCGCAAAGCTTGCTGGTATCGAGCAGCTCGTACAGCAGCCTGAAGACGGTCCTCCTCAAGGAGCAGCGCGTCGTCTTGTCGCAGCTGCTCTTGCTCAAGCTCATCATAAGTGAGCACTCGAGGTGACTCGTATACGAGTTCCGTGGGGAGAACTGCCTCTGCTCCATAGACTAGAGCGAAAGGTGTCTGGCCAGTGGCTCGATTTGGCGTCGTTCTGACCGACCAAAGAACCACCGGCAGCTCCTCAATTCAGTTCTTTCCGCACTTGCGCAGCCTGTCGAAAGTCCTGGTCTTGAGTCCGCGCAGCACTTCAGCATTTGCCCTCTCTGCTTGACCGTTGCTTCTCGGATGAGCAACAGAAGAGAAGCAGACCTTGGCGCCAATATCTTGGACGTACTGCATGAAGGTGCGGCTCGTGAATTGTGTGCCGTTGTCGGTGATGATCCGGTTGGGGATCCCGAAGCGGCAAACAATCGACCTGAAGAACTTGACTGCTGACTGTGCTGTCACCTTCCTCACTGGTTCCACTTCCGGCCACTTTGTGAACTTGTCGATTGCAACGTACAAGTACTCAAAGCCCCCGACAGCTCGGGGAAAAGGGCCGAGGATGTCGAGCCCCCAGATCGAAAATGGCCAGGATAAAGGGATCGTCTGGAGAGCTTGAGCTGGCTGGTGTATCTGCTTGGAATGGAACTGACACGCTTCACACTTGGTTACTTGTGCAGTTGCATCCTGGAGGGCTGTCGGCCAAGAGAAACCTTGCCGGAATGCTTTGCCGGCAAGTGCTCTTGCGCCAATGTGGTGACCACATATGCCTCCATGTATCTCTGCCAACAGCCTTTGTCCGTCTTCCCGGTGAATACACTTCAATTTCACGCCATTGAGTCTTCTTCTGTACAGTGTGTTGTCGACAAACTGGTACATACTTGACTGCCGGGCTACTCTTTCCGCTTCTTCTTGCTCTTCGGGAAGTTCTCCTGTCTGAAGGAAACGGACAATCTGCTGTGCCCATGTCGGAGCTTGCGGCTCGACAACAAGGACTAAAGGCACATCTGCTGCTGCGGGAACATCCGCTTCTACGGCGAGAACCTGTGGCTCAGCCGGAGCTTGATGTTCCCCGGCAAGCCTGCCGGAGCAAAGCTTGTCGGAAGCGTCTGCTTCAACGGAATAAACCCTAAGGTTTGCCGGAGCAGACTGCTCCTCAGCACCCTTGGCGTCGATCTTGGGGACCTTCTTGGTGGCGGCTTCAGGGAGCTCTGCCGGAAAATAGTCACCGGAAATCAACTTCCTCTTCTTGCTCTGTCTAGTTGACGGTGTTACAGAAGGTTGAGTCAGCTTGAGCACAAAGATCCCTGGTTCCACAGGTAATTTAAGTGCGGCGCACTTTGACAGGCCATCGGCAATGTCGTTCTAAGCTCTTGGAACATGTTCCATCTGTAGGCCGTCAAAGTGCTCTTCTAGCTTTCTCACTTCATCAACGTAAGCTTCCATCAACGGACTCTGATAATTCTTGTTAACTTGGCGGACGACAAGCTGTGAGTCTCCCCTGACAATGAGCTTCTTGATCCCAAGGTCTGTTGCGATCCTGAGACCGGCAAGCAAACCTTCATACTCTGCGGTATTGTTCATTGCTTGCTCCTTGGGAAAGTGCATCTGGACTACGTACTTGAGGTGCTCTCCGGTGGGTGCGACAAGCAGCACGCCCGCACCGGCGCCTTGCAGCGAGAAAGCACCATCAAAGTACATCAGCCACTCTTTGCTTGCTTCCTTGACGGGGATGCTTGTTTCTGGAGTTTCTTCATCTTGTGTTGGCGTCCATTCTGCTATGAACTCTGCCAGTGCTCTGCTTTGAATAGTTGAAGTGCTCTCAAACTTGAGGCCAAAGCTTGACAGTTCCAGTGCCCACTCGACAATCCTGCCTGTTGCTTCTGGATTTTGCAGTATCCTCTTCAGCGGAAAACGAGTGACGACTGTGATCTCATGTGCTTGAAAGTAATGGCGCGGCTTTCTCGAGGCCATGAGAAGGCCGAAAAGCAATTTCTGCACCCCAGAGTACCTCGACCTAGCCCCCTGCATAAGGGGACTGACAAAGTAAACCGGGCGCTGCACCATTCTCTTCTGCATCTTCTCAGGCGACTGCGCAGATCCATCTTTGTCGGGACCAGAGCTTGTCGGTGAAGTCCTCTGCTCATCGCTGGATGCATCGGCCGTGGTTGCTGGCTCATCATCTGCCTCCCTCTCCGCTACTAACGCAGCACTAACCACTTGATTGGTTGCCGCTATATATAGCAGCAACTTCTCTTGTGGCTTAGGTGCGACAAGTGTTGGAGTGGAGGACAGGTATCTCTTTAAGTCCTGCAGCGCAGCCTCCGCTTCCGGAGTCCATTTCATTGGACCTGCCTTTTTCAATATTTTGAAAAATGGCAGGGCGCGCTCAGCAGACCTAGAGATAAACCTTCTGAGAGCAGCTACGCAACCGGCAAGTCTTCGTACATCCTTGACGTGCTTTGGTGCTTCAATCTGCTCAATGGCCTTGATCTTGTCGGGATTGGCTTCAATTCCCCGCTGAGACACGAAGAACCTGAGAAGCTTGCCGGATGGGACTCCAAACACACACTTCTCGGGGTTAAGCTTGAGGTTGATCTTGCGCAGATTCGCAAAGGTTTCATCTAAATCTTGAATCAGAGTCGCCTTGTCCCTGCTCTTGACCACTATGTCATCCATGTAGGCTTCCACATTTCTGTGCATTTGTGGCTCAAAAGCATAATGGACTACCCTTGCAAATGTTGAACCAGCATTCTTTAAACCGAAAGGCATCCGTACAAAACAGTATGTGCCACATGGGGTAATGAATGTGGTCTTCTCTTCATCCTCTTCTGCCATGAAGATCTGATGGTATCCTGAGTATGCATCAAGAAATGAAAGCAAATCACATCTGGCCGTGGAGTCAACAATCTGGTCGATGCGCGGCAAGGGAAATGGGTCTTTGGGACAAGCTTTATTGACATCGGTAAGGTCGATACAAAGCCTCCATTTCCCGTTAGCTTTGCGCACGACAATAGGATTGGACAACCACGTAGGATGGAGCACTCCTCTGACAAGGCATGCTGCTTCCAATTTCTTGATTTCTTCTGCGATGAATTCTTGGCGCTCCACTGCCTGTTTCCTGACTTTCTGCTTGACGGGCCGTGCATGAGGACAGACGGCAAGATGGTGCTCGATTACTTTCCTGGGAACACCGGGGATGTCAGACGGTTGCCACGCAAACACGTCGACGTTTGCCCGCAGGAAAGCAACGAGCGCGCTTTCCTATTTAGGGTCAAGAGTGGTACTGATGGTGAAAGTACCACCAGTGCCGTCCTCCTTGGCGGACACCTTCTTGGTCTCTGGTGGAGCTGCCATTGCCTTCTTACACTTGCCGGTGGAGCTCGATGGTGCGTCATCGACGGTAGCACAGCACTCCGAAGAGGTGCGCTTGCCGGAGTGGGCATCAGTACTCTTACCGGACTTGGTCTTCTTCTTCGCCCCGGGAGCTTCAACGGCAAGTGGTTTGCGATCCACTGTGGCTGCTGCTTCCCGGTAGATCTTGTCGGCGCAGATAAGGGCATCCTTCTTGTCGCTAGGGACAGAGATGACACTTATCGGGCCTGGCATCTTCAACACGTTGTATGCATAGTGAGAGGCTGCCATAAATTTGGCGAGTGTTGGACGGCCGAGTATCCCATTGTAAGGCAATGGAAAGTCAGTGACGCCAAACGTGACCCTCTCAGTTCTGAAGTTCAACTCGCTGCCAAATGTCACCGGCAACGTGATCTTTCCCTTCGGCTTGCTCCTTCCCGGATTGATTCCTTGGAACGTGCCGGTCTCTTCGAGCTCACTATCAGGGATCTGGAGTTTCTGGTGTACCGCGGAGGAGATCAGGTTCAAGCCGGCCCCGCCGTCAACTAGCATCTTAGTGACCTTGAGGTTGCGGATCGTTGGTGAAACCAACATCGGCAGGCACCCGACCGCAGTTATGCGATCAGGGTGGTCCTCAATATCAAAGATGATAGGCGTGCTGGACCATTTCAGAGGCCTGCATGACTTGACAGGTGGTTCTGCTGCATTGACTTCCCGCATCCACTGCTTGAGCTGGCGGTGGGAAGTATGCAGAGATGCACCGCCATCAATGCACATGACCTCTGTGGCTTTCTGGAACTCCTGCTCATCGATCTCGTCATCATCCATATCTTCATCCTCGTCGTCATCTTCATCCTTGTCGCGGCCGCGGGGAGGTCGGTCTCCTTGCCGCTGCTTTGCTTTGTCGCGGCGTCCTCCTCGGTCGGGGCGTTTCTTGCCGGCTCCTCCAGCACCTTCCTGAGCCTTCTCCTTGTCGCGTCGCTCGTATTCAGCCTTTTGCTGTTCAACAAGCTGCTCGACCTTCTTGCAGCTCTGGAGGTCATGGCCCTTGGTGCGGTGGATTTTGCAGTTCTGCTTGTTTGTGTCGTCCTGCTTGTCGGCGACCGCCACAGCCTGGTAGTTGTTGTCGTCGAAGCTACCAGCTTTGGCTTTCTTGGCACCACTTCCGTTGCCGGACTGCTCAATGACTACCACATCTTTGCCTTTCTTTTTCTTGTTGTTCCGCCGCCGGTTTTTCTTTGCCGGAGCGGTCCCCTCACTATCTGATCCTGCTGCTTCTATATTCTCTCCGGGGAGTTTCCTCCCCTCCTCAGCACGCGCACACTTGTCGGCCAGGGCATATAGCCCACTAACGTCTTTGATCTTGCACATCGCCATCTCCTCCCGCATCTTGCGGTTTCGCACGTTCTGATGGAACGCGCTGATTACCGCGGCAGGGTGGACATCTGGGATGTTGTGCTGTACGCAGCTGAATCTCTGAATGTACTTGCGCAGGGGCTCTCCTTCCTTCTGGGCGAGCAGGTGAAGGTCGCTTTCTTGGCCAGGAGGCTTGTGGCCGCCTGTAAAAGCGCCGACAAACTGATGGCATAGGTCTACCCAGGAGGATATGGAGTTGTTCGGCAAGTGCATGAGCCAGGATCTGACATTGGGCTTGAGTACCAGCGGGAAGTAGTTGGCAAGGATCTTGTCGTCCCGCCCCCCAGCAGCTTGCACCACTATGGTGTAGATGCTGAGGAACTCCGACGGATGCGACTTGCCGTCGTACTTCTCTGGCATGTCTGGCTTGAAATTCTTCGTGCTGAGCCACTGGACTTGCCGCAGCTCACGAGTGAACGCAGGGCAACCTACCGCGTACGGCAAGTCGCCTGGTTCCCCTGGCGCATGCATGTCGACAGAGGGCCCAGCGCGCTGGTCTGATTGACACCACGCTTCTCTTCGGCGCTCGATGCGAGTTCGAGCGTCCTCTTGCTGTCGTTCGTGAAGAACTTGGCGTTGATCGCGACGAGCTCGTGGATCTGATGACGCGGTGGAGTCGCTGTCGAGGTGGATCTGGCGAGTCGGCAATCTTGGCCTTCTGGGTGGAGAGTGCTTGGTGGTTGCACCCCCACCGGTTTCGTCGCCATCGGCTCGCGCCCGGCAGTCCTGCCGTGGCAGCGATGTACTCGGCTGCCGTGGTGTGTCGCCGTTGCCAAAGCCGATGAGACTCTGAATGGTGGCCCTCCATTCATCGATCTTGTCTGCCGTTGGAGGGTAATCCAGGAGTAGTTGAGCTCGCGCCAAAGCTTCTGCTGGAGTGGTGGGCGGCAGTGGCGAACGGTGCGAGGAGCGGGATATGCTCGGACTTCTAACTATGTTAGAAGGAGCAGTATCCCGTCCAGGCGACCGTGCTTCACTCGTGCCAGCATGTTGGCGTGCACGCTGATCTTGAGCACCCCGAGATCCTCCAACTCGATCTTGGTCCAACAAATGTATGGCACTGCGAATACCATGACGTTGTCGGTCCTGCGCCTCCTGAAATGGGCGCGGTACATGTACGGACGCCGAGGTCTGTGCAGCCTTCTCCTTGGATCTGGCAGCACCGTGGGTTTCCTCGTCGACGTCCGTTCTTCCTCCGACGTCTACTCCACCACCCGTTTGCTCCGGTGGTGGTGGGATCGACGAGGACGGAACAGTTGCCGCCGAAGTCTTCTTCTTCGGTGGCATGTCGATGAAGAAAATGAAGATCTAGCCCGTGTGAATGCCGGATCAGGTTCACACAATCTCGACGCCCCCTACCTGGCGCGCCAAAGATGTCGGGGAAACTGATCCACGAACACCTATGGGACCGGCGGACCGTGCCCCTTTCGGTTCGGCGGGGGGCAGAGATCGCACGAAGAGCAGATCGAGGCGAAGCACACGAGCGGTTTACCCAGCTTCGGAGCTCTCCGGAGAGATAATACTCCTACTGCTGCTTGTCTGATTGTATTGAGTTCTTGCTCGAGAGCGCTAAGTGCTACAGTACACTCTAGCTGCTAACGAGACCGAGCGTGAATGTTTTCTGGCTTCGAACCTTCCGAACCCCCCTCTACGTTGCGCATGGGCCTCCTTTTATATGCTCAAGGGGTCACCAACAGGTGGCAACGTAGACAAGGGTAAAAATGGAAAAGGACTTGTGGTTGGTACAGCAACATGTACAGTGTATCATACCTAACCCTGACAGCAGGGGACAAAGACATTAAATGCCCGTCTATGTCGCCCAAATAGTGCAAACAGGGACCGTCAGGGACGCCACCGCTCGCCACGATGGCAATCTTGTCAGCGCCGCTTGCCACCGCGTACCGCTGGCTGCACAGCCTCTCGCCACGCGCGCCTGGAAAGGCCCCAGGGCGACACGTTGGTGGATGCGCTGGAGCGTAGGTACAGGGTGGTAGCGTGCCGCGGCAAGTGCCTTGCCGTGGTCGTTGTCTTGTCCCGTCCGGAGGCTTGTCGCTCCCCGGGCCTTGCCGGGACGCGTGGCGCGTCGTGGCAAACTCCTTGAGATGCCTTGGTGGGCCTTCCCGGCAAGCTCCTCTTGCCGGGGCCTTGTCTCCTTGGCTTGGATACTTTGCTCTTATGCCTTGGTTGGCCTTCTCGGCAAGCTCCTCTTGCCGGGGCCTTGTCTCCTTGGCTTAGATACTTTGTTCTTGAACGGCTCCACAGGAACCGCGGAGGACCTTGGCGGTCACCCGGCAAGCCTTGCCGCGGGTGGCTGCAACTGCCCGTGCACAAGTTCGGAATACTAGGGTACCCCTACTCTAGTACACCGGCAGTGGCACAAACCGAAAACGCACGTTTAAGTGGAAGAACTCGAATATGCAACTTTGGCAGTGGCATGGTCTGACTTTTCCCATTGTAAAACGGCCTCTAGTGAGTATGCAGTAATACAAAAATTCGCACCTAAAGGTATCTAGCTTATCTAGCGAAAGTCAATTTGGCTCCCGGGAGCATTTGCTCCCGGGGCCAAAACATATTTTGAAATGAAAAAAAAAATTGGTGTACTTAGTCACATCCAAATGTCACCTGCAAATTTTGAGGCAAAAATATTAAACATTTTGGCTTGTACAAAAAAGACAAATCGAACACCAAAAGTTACCCCAAAATGTCATCTCAATTATTATTTTTTCCGATGAAATACCGCCGTTCCGTTTGGCATGAAAATTGACATGCATGTTTGCGACACTAATAGAATCATCTACAAAAAAATTCAGAATTTTTCTAAAACATTTATTATATTTTTTCACGTTACTGTTCATCCAGGAGCAAATGCTCCCAGGAGCCAAAATGCCAGCCCCGCTTATCTACTCCTACTAAGTCTATTATTACTATGAAGTACAGTAGTTAGGTCAATGCAGCACATCCACGCATAAAAATAGAACAATAAACTAAATGTAGTTGTAGATAAACAGAAACATACGGCAATAATTGTTATAGTCTTACAGAATATGGCTGACCAGCCAAATGTTTTGACAATTAAGTAGAAACAATCAAACATGAAATTATACACAACTTGGCCTTATGATACTCATAATACCATAGATAACTACACACACGCAAATATGTATCCAGGAAATTACGTGTCGATGGACATATGACATATCTTAGTTGCTTGCTAGATGGCGTCTCTTATAGTTTACCATCACTTTCCCTTTTGGCTCTAGTGCATACTTGCTCCAATCTGCCTTGGGAAAAGGAGAAGTCAATTTGAGTTCAAAATTTCTCAGCAAATGGCTCCATATAATTTTGATTTGCATAAAAGCATAGGCCTCCCCAGCGCAAGCATGCCTTCCACCACCAAAAATTCCGTAAGAGAATTTACCACCAACTTTGTCCTCGTCCCTTCCGGAACGAAACCGGTCAGGGTCATATACCTCAGGGTCCTTGTAAATGTGTGGCAATTTGCTAGTTAGCATTACAAGATTTACCAAGGTGTCACCTTTTGGGATGTCGTATTCAACTCCCTCTTTTGTCCTCACTATGATGTTCTTTTGTGCTTGGCGTACCAACCCAATCGATATTGGATTCACACGTCCAGCCTCTTTGATGCAACTATGCAGTGTCTCCATCTCTAATAAGACATTATAGTCTATCATGTCCTCATATGTCCTCATTATTTCTTTTTGCTCATTGACAACAGCATCTAAGAACTTTTCATGGGTCAATAGGCAAGCTCCAGTCCAGGTGGATATGACAGCGCTTGTATGTTTTCCAGCAAATATCAATGCGATGATCATTCCTGCGACAGCTGCTTCTGTTGTACGGCGACCATCTTTATACCTGGAATCCATCAACTTCTGGAGCACATCCTCCTCGACGCGGTTGCATATCTTTCGTGACCTCAGAATCTCTGAAACAATCTCTGTAAGCTTGACGCGAGCTCTATCACGTCGCCTATTTACTGGAATAGGGATATATGGGAGCACGAAACTGACGAAGTTCATTCCTGCTTCAATTTCAGTAAACAATGTGTAAAACTCGCCAAATATCTTCTCTCGAACCTCTTTTCCGAGTAAGCATCGGCTTGCGATTAACATGAGTATATGGTTGAACTCATCTTTTAGATCGACTACCCCGACTTCTCCCCATTTTCCAAAGTAGTCCTGTTGAATATAATACATTATCACAACGATCTATTAGTTGTGTTAACCATATGTAGCAAATTCACAAGCACATATATAGCATCTTGAAATATTATACCTTTTAGGAAACATTGATATAATATTTGTATTGCGCAACATGTCTGGCTAATGAAATATATGTTACACTAATATGATGCAAATTAATAATTCATTTTTTTTAAATGAATATTCGCCTTTCCAGTACAATAACTTCCGACATGCAAATTTCCATATAGTACATTGTATCCAGGTTTAAAATTTCAAAGAATATTTGCAAATTTTCGGTAATTTCATGGGTACGAGAATACTAGTTACCCCAACAGTATGGACTATATTAAAAAATCTCTAAATGCATTTAAATATGAATGAAACAAATATGAAATGGATAAAATTACATATTTATAGAGGTCCAAAATAATATTTTATCAAAATTCTAAACCTTATCGCTACTAAACATCATGGAATCCCATATTTTTACATTTAACAAAGGACTGATGTATCTAGTTATTAATAATGTATTGACCTTGTTTCAATAGTAGTTTTGTTACAAAAAATGATTTTCTGATAATGTTGCCTATCTTATTTTGGTATCGTTCTGCGCAGTAACCAGATTAAGTGTCAAACTATACAGACTTCTAAAGAAAAATTGAACAAATAGTATTATTTACATTTGTTTACTTGTTTATTGTATTATTTTACAAAGGAGAACTACATGAGCATGGAGATCAGACTAATTTTATTTATGGCACGTACAGACTACTTTAAATAGTGTGGATTTCATCATAGTTGTATATATTAATTTAAGAAATATATATAATCTCATTCCAGAATACGTTAATTGCATAATAGAAAGCACATCTGGTTAAACTTAACTACTTTTTTTATTAACAAACAATTCAAAACTTGCAAAAAAAAATAGAAAATTGTTAGATAGGACTTGCTGTCTAATTTTCATAAAATATCTGACTCGGTATATTTTTTTAGCAAATTATACTTACAATTTCACAATAACCTTAATGGTCATTTTTCTCTCTTGGGACTTTGCAAAGTAAGAAACGTCGTCTATTTAGGGAGTAACATGAAGTATCAAGTAGGTTCTTTAGTAATCTTTTGAGCAGCAATCCAACTTCTTTGATTAAATTAAATAATGCATAGTACATTGGACTAAAAAAACTAGAAACTGGAATGAAAACAAAAGATCAGAGTCAAAGTTGTTGTCTTGAGAATTTGAAATGTAAAAGAATGTCATCTATTTTGAAATAGAAAAAGTATCAAGCTTTGTATACTCCCTGAATCAATTGCAGGTTCAGTTTAGAAATTTAATTACGTGAGGAGGCACAATGACTGATATTATTACCTCCACTTCACGAAGCATGGGGTCAACATGGCTCCTGAGCTGTGATGGCTTTAGAGCATCAATGTAGAAGCGAATCTCATCCATTCGAGTGGAGGAATCTACGGCAAATCCATTCTCTTGGCCAAACATGGGCACAGTGAACTCGTTGAAATTACCTTGGGAAACCTCTGACTCAGAACCTTGAAAGAAAGGACCAGAGACCTCTGGCCCAACCAAGAAGGTTATCCTTTTCCAAAGAATGCTAACTGTGAACACACTGCCAAACTTGTTATACAGATAGGTCATTGTAACTTCAGGGCCCTTTGTACACAGGGTAGGTAAGAGTTTTATAAGAGCAATGTTATTCACCACGGGTGGAGGTGGTCGTGTACAAACTGGATCAAATGTAACTCTTGCATTTGCAATCTTGGTGACTATTGCAGTTATCAGAATAATGGCTAGGACCAACCACACAGTGCCAATTGGCAAGTCCATGTTGCTATGGTTTGTAGTTATGTTGGTACTGGAAAAACATGAAAATCATGAGTATGAATTTAAATGATTGGTGACTGCTAGATAACTTCATGTGTGTACCATTAACCAAAAAAATATGTTTTGAAGGAAAATTATAAGGTTGACCCTAAGTAGGAAACCAAAACTGTGTCTCCAAGGACTTGAACATAAGTGATGAACGGAATTGTACATTCCACGTCCTCAACCAAACAAGCTAAGATCGCTTCTTAAATATAAATTAAATATGACAAAGGCAAGCAAGCTAATTAAAACTAAAGTGCCAATATGTAGGAAATTAAAAGTTTCTAAAGTGTCATATTTACTATGCATGTTGTATCGATATGTAATCTTATGAATATGACACATTAACCTCCATAAACAATGGATCTTGGTAAACTGAAATGTCCTTGGACCTAAATCTACTCACAAGGCAAGGCTAATGCACCAAATTTTTGCCTAAATATTTCTTCTTCACTTCTATTCTCACTTGATAGAGAAAAAGTGTAGTTTACGCACATGCCTATTTCGTGAATGAAATCAGCAACTGCAATATCCAATCCAGCCTATGTCTAACCCACAAATATCCCGAATTGTGAAAATCCCAAATTTCCTTTGTTCAGTTAATACAATAGTGTTTCAACATTGTGAAATAAAATAAAAACGGTAAAATCATTGGAATTGCAAAAGCTTATCGCAACCTAGCAATTTCCATCAACATTAAAATAATGAAAAGGTTGAATAATATATTACGTACAAACTGGGTGACTTCAATATGGGAAACCTGGAATAATACATTCACTCGTAGTTAAGAACATATGTGACTGTATTAATTGGTTATTGGCAGAAAAAAATTGGTAATTAAAATATTGACTAACTAGATTATAATGTTGTAACATAGCAGTTCAATTCACTAGATTTAGGGGTCCAATCCATGTACTAATAGAAAACATACAAAAGACAACCGGCAGGTACCCGTCGGGAACTTCTGCAACAATTACTTCCGATATCATTGTCGGAACATGAGTTATCTCACTAGGATGCGTTGTTTGCCAACTCTATAACTTATGGTGGTGGTGGATGGCCCAAGGGATGTGGCGCTCAACTCCATGACACGCATTGATGGTGTTAGGGCATCCACATTGTGTGGCCAAATGGTAGTTCCAAGATGCTAAAATAGCTTTTGGCATTGGTTCTCAAAATTGTGGAGGTGTTGCCAAATCAAAGAAAAGAATGCCAAATCAGACAAAAGAGAGAACCGGAGATGCTAGGAGCGTCGATGCCAAATCCAAAGTGACAATAAACAAATATTTGCTTTGCATGCTACCTCCTCTCCATGGTTGAAAAGGCTCACGATTCATGTGCATGCCAAAGAGAGAGAACCGAATGCATATATTTTAAAGAGAGAGAAATGGCATGTTTACTATGTAGTGGGTCCCATCTTAAAAGTGGTGATAGAGAAAAAGTCTGGTTTACGCACATGCCTATTTCGTGAACGAAATCGGCCACTGCTATATCCACTCCAGCCTATGTCTAACCCACAAATGTCCTTAATTTGTGAAAATCCCAAATTTTCTTTGTTTAGTTAATGTAATAGGGTTTCAACATTGTGAAATAAAATAAAAACTCTGAAATCATTGGAAGTGCAAAAGCTTATCGCAACCTAGCAATTTCCATCAACATTAAAATAATGAAAATGTTGAATAATATATTACGTATAAACTGCGTGACTTAAATATGGGAAACCTGGAATGCTGCATTCATTCGTAGTTAAGAACATATGTGATTGTATTCATTGGTTATTGGCAGGCAAAATTGCTAATTAAAATATTGACTAACTAGATTATAATGCTATAACATAGCAGTTCAACTCACTAGATTTAGGGGTCCAATCCATGTACTAATAGAAAACATACTAAAGACAACCGGCAGGTACCCGTCGGGAGCTTCTGCAACAATTACTTCCGATATCATTGTTGGAACATGAGTTATCTCACTAGGATGTGTTGTTGGCCAACTATGTATTTCATGGTGGTGGTGGATGGCCCAAGGGGTGTGGCGCTCAACTCCATGACACGCATTGGTGGTGTTAGGCCACACGGGCATGACGGTTAAGCATTGACATACAGGCCCATTAGTAGCAGGGATCCGTCTTAGGGGGGAAAAGGTACCGGATGCATTTCTGGAAAAATAATACAGGGTGCCAATGGATGAGCGACAAATCGCTGGGGGTGGGGGCGGCGAGGGGGCAGTAGATCTGAGCCTAGAGTGCAAAGTGTGCTGGATTTGCCCACACATCGATCACATCGAAAAATACCATGACACACATGTTCGGAAAACTCTTAGCCAAGGGCATCTATGGTACCCTCTATCTTTTTTCTTTCTCTCAGTTTCCTATTAGTACAAACTGCCGGTTGTCTTTAGTATGTTTCTTTCTCTCAGTTTCCTATGATATGCATCGACATGGGCTGGCTAAAACCCACTTGGACTCAAAACTGACCAACCTAACCGAATCAGACTAGTACTATAACTCCTCGGAGCCTTTGCTCTGTTGGTTTTCAGCTCTAGAACGCCTAGACCGATGACCCTTTGTACTGCCTTTTCTCTCAACTCTTGTAAAATTTCGGCCAATGGACCAACTAGCTCAAACTTGGCTACTGCTCGTACATCAGTAAGCCAAACCATGTACCACTCGGACACAATTAACCTATCACAGCACGGACGTTACGAGAACTACTAATGCATGGAAATCTTGCAAACTCACCTCTACAACAAAGAGAAAGAGGAAAATTCTTGAAAATATAAAGGGGATATTTACGTGCGCACGATCACCAGAGTGGTTAATTACAGTACACATAAGAACCAAAATACTAATTTCTACGAGGCTAAGCAATAGTGTCGTCTACTCCCTCCGTCCGCGAATAAGCGTACTTCTAGCTTTTGTCTTAAGTCAAAGTTTTGAAATTTTGACCAACTATATACAAAAGAGTGATAACATATATGACATCAAATTGATATATTATGAAAGTATATTTCAAAATAGATGTAGTGATATTAATTTAGTGTCATAAATGCTAGTACTTTTCCCTATAAAATTGGTCAAAGTTTTAAAACTTTGACCTAGGACAAAAGCTAGAAGTGCACTTATTCGTGGACGGAGGGAGTAGATTGGGCAAGATGGTTACTGTACAAATCTTCTATTATCAAAAGTAGAAAAAAATAGGCTAGAAAATCTCAGAAAAATCGGAAACATCTCACCATTGATATTATTAATCAATAAATAATAAGGACCAATAGATCTAAGAAGCAACTTATTAACATTGAAGTTGAAGGAATTTACCAACCTAACGCTTAGGTAATCTTCATAGCAGCCTAATGCAAGGAGGACCTCCATGGAGCAAAGGGGAGAGGGAAATGATGTACTCACACGGGAACCTTTTCCTTACATCAGTCCACTAAACCTCGGGTAATACATTTCTACCACACAAACCATATTGATTATGTCTTTAATGTCCTTCTAATTAATACACACGATTGTACATTGCATTTAGTACTTTGTTACGTCGCTTGGAGCTAATTAGACTTTATAAGACCACTATATTTTTGTTCTCTCGTATCATTTTTTACTCGTGCCATTTTTGCATTGTTCAGTTTGTGCTTTTATATGTGGGTCATTGTTTCACAGTGCTAAGTGCTAAGCTTATGTAATTTCTTTGTTACAATGAAATTTACTTATACAATCTTTCTAAATGTACACTACTACTAGCAGGCTTGGAACCATGAGGCATCCAAAGTGATATTTTTCAAAGGAATGTGTGGAATTGATTGGGGGTAAAATTTGTATTTCTGCGACACAAACTATGTTTATTCAGCCCTCACTTTGGTAGAGTTGAGCATGTAGGTTTATCTTAGCAACAAATGATCCACCTGGGCAAAGTATCTTATACCAATTCAATTATATATTGTATTTTATATGGATTATGTATATTTTGTGTATAAATAACCTAGGTTCATGTAAAAGAGCATAATGGAGAAATGGTTAAGTAACAAGGCATGATGGTTTTGGTAGTAGTATTCAAGTATTTTTGTGGTAAAACATTTTGATTCGGTCGTATTTTTCATTATGCTATAAGGGAGATGGAGAAAACAATTTGAGGATAGGAGATTCATGATTATAACAAACGACAGCAAGAATTTGCATTAGGTACGTTGTAGTCTTGAGAACATATTACAAATAATGTCCCATACTATCTCTAATCCAAAATGTATGCCTTCTTTTATAACTTCTATTGTAGTCTATAAATTAATAACTATATCATCATTGCTTGGTATGAGCGGTTCGCTATCTCAAGAAAATTAACTATAACATCTAAAATAAGACAACGCTATTACTAGATTAATCCTAGCAATATTTTTGTGTATAATTATTTTTATGTGAGGCAACATGTTTGTAGAGATACTGGAAATCAAAGCACCATGGTGAGAACCATGTCAATATCCTAGAAGACTTATATTTTCGATCGGAGTAAGTAATTTCTTCCTGGCTTGCTTGGGAGCATGAAGCTTATGTGCTGCAGCGGGGCCATAGGTACATTATTTAAATTAAGGGATGTGATACATGTGGGCTCTGACTGAAATAAGTTGGTAGCGCCTTTATTTGTTTTTGGTCAAAATAAACATGCCACCTTAAGGGGTGAAATAAATATAACTGTAGTTGAAGACTTATTACGATAAAGGTTTGATTGATCATTAACCAAATTATTATTTTGAATAGGTTAATAATAATTATAGATGTTGCCCTCGCCAAAAAAAAAAAAAAGGAAGTTGCCTGCACATGTGTGTGGGCAATTTGCTAGTTTAACACTAATAGTTCGGATATCTAATGCAACTAACAAACCTCAAGAATTCACAATCACACGAATAACATAAGGGTTAACACATCAAGCATACCTGAACAAGAACTTCAACTCCTGCAAGTGCATGCTTCCTGAACTCGTTCCTTGTGGCCTATATATATAGAAGGACCGAGTCTTTAGAAGAAAAAAAACATTTGCGCAGTCCAAATCCGTCTACAGAGTAAGTTAGGCGCTCATTTAGTGCCAATTTAAGAACTGCCAACTGCCAACTTTCAACCACCACTGGTAAAATCGCATGTACATTTATTTTGTATGGTATGTCAATTAAGATGACCAACTATTATTTACACATTTAAAGTTTCGCGAAAAGTCTTCTTTTTCATGGCATGTCAACAAAACAAACTGAACGTTTTTAAGCTCTTTTTAATATTTTTCTTGTAAAGTAAAAAATCAACATATCTTCTCACGAGCACTTAAAATTACTCCTCCCCGTACATGCTTCCTCAACCCGTTCCGTATGGCTTCCATATATAGAATGGATCGAGTTCCAAAAATTCCTTTGGGCGGTCGAAATCAATCTCCGAATAAGTTAGGTGCACAGGCAGTCACATTAATTCAACAGCCAACCACCCAACGTCCACGTCTATCAGGTATGCACGACAGCTCGGCAGCCCGAAGCATAAATAATTATTTATATTCTGGATGTATCTAATGATATGTATATTCTTGATGTAGATATTTTTTGCTATAAAACTTGATCAAAATTTGTAAAGTTTGACTTTTGAAAGAAAAGAAAAATCCACTTACGCTACATTATGGAACGAAGGGAATACTATTTATCTCTCTCGAAGGCCAGCGGCCGCATTTATTAGAAAGGAGTGAAAGTACAATCATACCACAGTCTAGGCGATCTAGAGCTGTAAGTACTTGTCCAAGCCAAAGGAAGGGCTATTACAGAAAACAAAAGGAAAAGCAAGAGCAGCTCCTTCCTGGAAGATCAGGCTGCTAGGTCCGAAACACACCCAGCTGCTCTCCACACAGCAATGTCATCCCTGATCAGATCGAGCACTCGATCGACGCTGCTTGTTTTGTGTTCAAAGATCCTGGCACTCCTTTTCTTCCACACCCTCCAGTGCACCAGGATAGCAACGGTGTCGAAGTTACGCCGGTCTGGCTTGGGGATCTCTTTCCTGGCTGACAACCACCAGTCTTCGGTGCAGCTAAATCTGCTATCAGGAATGGCGAAGAACACACCCGTCCATTGCCTGAACCGGTGCCATAACTACTGCGTGAATCTGCAGTATACAAAGAGATGCGTACAGTCCTCTGGTTCAGCCAAGCAAAGCGGACATGTTGTGTTAGACGGCCAGCCGCGCCGCTGAAGATTATCCGCCGTTAGACAGCGTTTATGAACCACCGGCCACATAAAGAACCTGCAGCGAGGAGGAGCTTTGGATTTCCAAATTGGTTTGTAGCATCAAAAACGGATACCTGCCATGAAGAACATCCGGTAGACACTATGGACTGAGAATTGTTGATTTTCAGTAAGCCTCCAAAGCAAGCGATCAGCAACCTCCGGCTCAAGGATGGTAGCATGCGAGATGTCCCATATCTCGAGGTACTGAGCTAGAGCTTGAACTGACAGGCCTCCCCTTATGTCCTGTATCCAGGCATTGTTGTGCATCGCCTCTCTGATCGTGAGTCCTGAATTATGCACAAAAGAAAATAGAGTCGGTGCCACCATAGCAATCGACCGTCCATCCAGCAGCCATTTATCTGTCCAGAACCGTGCAATCTCACCGTTTCCCAACTTGACATAGCAAGCCGCATTGAAAATAGCCGAAACCTCATTCTCGGTGTTTTCCGGCAGACTGCGCCATGGCCTTTCCTCAGCCTCCCATCTCAGCCATGGCCATCTGCAGCGCAATGCAAGACCAAAATTTTGAAGGTTCGGCAAACCGAAGCCACCCAACTCCTTGGGTCTGCAAACCCGAGTCCAGGGGAGTAGGCAGTGACCGCCGTTTATGTCTTCCTCCCCTTTCCAAACAAAACCTCTGCACCTTCTCTCGATAATCTTGATTGCCCAAATAGGCAAAGGGAGTATTGACATAAAATGGATGGGGAGGGCCATGAGAACCGAACTCGTGAGAGTCAAGCGTCCCGCTGCAGCCAGCATCTTAGGTTTCCATCCTTTCATCTTGTCGGAGTATTTGTCAATGAGTGGCCAAATGTCATTTTTCCTCAGCCTAAAAATTGATAAGGGAAGGCCCAGATACTTGAAAGGGAATTGCTGTTTTTGGCACTAGAAGTGAGCCGCCACCATATCCTCCTCAGCATCCGTGCATCGAATACTGGTTGTAGTGCTCTTTAGAAGGTTGATATGAAGTCCCGAGGCCTGACCAAACAGATCCAGGATGCAGGATATCACCTGAAGGTCCATACTTGTTGGCCTAAAAAAAGGATAGCGTCATCCGCGAAGATGGATGCCCTGGGTGTTCCTCTGTCAAGACCGAAAGGTGGTAATATGTTTTGTTGCGTTGCCCAAAGCAATATGGCCTGCAGTGTGTCCATAGCCAGGATAAAGAGAGCAGGGGACAATGGGTCTCCTTGCCTTACTCCTTGACCCAGAGCAAAAGGTGTCGTCAACTCTCCATTAATTAGAACAGAGGAAGATGCCGAGCTGAGAAGCCCACAGATCCATGAAATCCACCTCCTCCCAAAGCCTCGTTTTTGCAAAACTTCAAGAAGGAAATCCAAGGAGAGAGTGTCAAAAGCCTTGGAGATATCGATTTTCATAAGCACCGTCGGCTTCTTCTTATGATGCAGCAACTTAGCAGCGTTCCAAACAAACTTGAAGTTTTCGTGTATGCTTCGGTTGGTGAGAAAAGCACTCTGCGCTTGGGATATAATTCCGGTAGCAGGGGCTTCAAACGAACTGCCAACACTTTGGCAAAGATTTTGGCAACGCCATGAATTAAGTTGATTGGCCTGAAATCCCCGAGTTGAAGAGAGACATCCTTCTTGGCCAGCAAGGTTATAATAGATGAGTTTAGACCACCAAAGGAGTGGAATCTCCCTTCATGTAAAGCATTCATCACAGCCATCAGGTCCTTCGCAATAATATCCCAGCATTCCTTGTAAAACAGCCCAGAGAAGCCATCGGGGCCCGGAGCATGATCTGATGGCATGTCAAAGACCACTTTCCTGACTTCTTTCTCAGTGAAAGGCGCCTCTAGGGAATTAGCAGACTCAGGTGAGATTTTGAGCAAATCTAGCTCCTCAAGATTAACCAAGCAGCTTCGAGCTTTAGGAGTGCCCATCAGGTTACGGAAGAAAGAGTGGGCAAGATCTAACTTCTCCTCCATGTTGACCACCGTGCGCTCTCCGCCCTTAAGATAAGGAATCAGGTGCTTTCTCCTCCTTCCATTGGCCTTCATGTGAAAATACTTGGAATTAGCGTCCCCCTCACGCAGGTCTCTAATCTTAGCCCGCTGCCAGAGACGAACACGTTCCAGAGAGGCTAGCGCTAGGCACTTCCCTTTAAGGAACGCTCTTAATCTTCTCTCCTCTGCTGAGAGTATCCTCGCTTCTTGCGCTGCATTAAAACGGAGTATGACCTCATTGGCGATCTAGAACTGCAGGTTCATCATGCTTTGCTTCCATTGTCCCCAGCTTCTGAGGGCCTTGGCAGCACGATTTAGCTTAGTGCTGAAAATATGCATAGGATCTGAGCTTGAAACCTCCTTGTCCCAAGATTCTTTAACTATCTCCAGGAATCCAGGCAATTTGCACCAAAAGTTTTCAAATCTGAATCTGTAGGACCGCGGGCGATCCGCTGAAACGGAAAGCAGCAGGGGGCAGTGATAAGAGATGCTTGAGCTCAAGGGATGTAGGTCACTGATCGGGTAGACATCTTCCCAAGCATTGTTGAAAAACAGCCTGTCAAGCTTCGCCATGATTGGGTGCTCCTGCCCATTGCACCATGTAAATTTCCTTTCGACCAGAGGCATCTCATGCAGACACAACTTGTTTAAGGTATGACAAAACTTGCTCACCATCCTTCTGTTGGCTCTCCCCGTGCTGCGTTCTTCCTCGTGCCTCACCAGGTTGAAATCACCATTGAGAATCCACGGACCCCGCACCTGTTCACCAATGCCTTCCAGTTCCTCAAGAAATCTCTTCTTGTCCTGCCCTGTTTGAGGCCCATAGACAGTAGTTACCATCCAAACCTTACCATCCAGCAACGAGGTTACTTTAGCAGATACAGAGAACTCTTTCTTCACAACACTTGAAAGCTGCAATATGTCTATTTTCCAGGCGATCAAGATTCCCCCTCTAGTGCTATCCGCCGGTAAGGCATCAAACCATCAAAACTAGGACCCAAAGTTTGGGAGACCACCGCAGCATCCACCATATTCAACTTAGATTCTTGGAAATACACCAACAAAACATCACAAGTCTGCATAAACAAGCGAATAGAGTTACGCCGAGCAGGATTGTTCAACCCCCGTACATTCCACACCAACATGCTAAAAGGATTATTCATGGCAGAAGACAAGCTCACAGGAAGCAGCAAGTAGCACTACGCGCCACAGGGCTCCACACTCTCCGGGAGGCTGAGGGCGCTGAAGTCGAACTGGTTAGGCTCGTCAAGCAGCCCCATCTGGGTCGAACAACGCTGCCACCGCCCTGATGTGATGCGGTGCCAATGGCTTGTTGAAGAACTTCAGGTAGTAGTCCACAGCTTCTTTCGTGATGCGCTCTTCTCGCTCGATTACCCCCATCGCACGCAGGAGAACCGTTTGAGCGCGCTCTACCGGTCCCTGACGCATGCCATTGCCTTGCTTGGAGAGCCTAGCACTCCTCCTCGGGGTGAAGTTTGGAGGCAGAGGCTTCTTGCGTCTCGCCGGCGCTGATGCCGCTGGTCTAGGCCCAAGGATGGAGTCGGGAGGCGAGACCCTCAGGCCCTGAAGCAGAGTGTCCGCCGCCGTCTTGGGTCCGAAGGACGAGCATCCCTCTGCTGCCTGAGAGGGAGGATGAGGGAGCAGCTGGTGAGGTGCCAGGGGAACAGCAAACGGAGTTCGTGTCGGGCTCGTATCACTAGAGAATGATTCCAGCCGGGGTGGTATCTTCAGCAATGGCAGGACAATGCTTGAACTCTGTGCGGACGGCTGCGGCTTCACCAGAATGAGTCCATGCTGTTGGTGCAGCGCCGGGTCAGCCGGCATCTCATTGGTATCGGCCAGAGAGGGAGATCCCCCCAGCGCCTCTTTGGTGGACTGCGTGGTCGCAATGACGCTTGCCACCAGGCTGAAGGAGAGGCGCCGTGGAGATGGAGCACACACCGAGAAGTCTTTGCCAAACACCGGAGTGGGACCCCAAGCCTCCGAGCCCACCGCCGTGAGAGCAACTGAAGCACGGCATGTTGGAGTGTCGACATCGGCTGCAGATCCCATCACTGTTGAGGCCACTGAAATTCGAGATGGGTCACCGGCCAGTGCCTCGCTCGTGGGCGAAGCAAGGACCATGTCATGCGCATTGGGCCCCTCGGGGTTAGCAGGCACAGCCGGAGACCCGATCCCACGGTGCCTGTGCACCTCCATGCCACCCGTCGGCGCGAGGAGGCCATTCACGCGGTGACTGCCCCAATCGCCCGCAATGCCCAGGCCTCCTGGCCCGCCAAACTGGTGTCCCCCAGAGCGGGGTGTGTTGCCCTTTCCCTCGCCATCGATCCTCCCCCTGAAGCAGCTGCGGGAGTAGTCGTGCCTTCTAGTCAAGTCCTCATCTTCATCCGGCTCGAAATTTGGTCGAAACTCCAAATAAGGCACCGCGCGGTCCACCACATCCAGTACATGTATGGTAAGATGATGGATCAAAGTTTGTCTCTCTGATGGCGGCGCGGGCGGCGGTGGTGCCACCGGCCAGTCCTCATCCACAGTGTCTGGCAGGCCAAACGGATCCGGGACTTCGAGACCGTAGATCTTAGATATACCAGAGGGGTTCTTCATCCAGGCAGTGACATCAAGTTGCCAGCGGTCATCTGGTGGGAGGATTTCCACCAACTGGCCGTGGAGCTTGTTAACGAGCTGACTGACGGAGCCCCACTCCCAGGCACTGGCCGGCAAACCCTCAATCCCAAGCTTGCAAAAAAAACTCCAATTTGCCGCTAGAAGCCTGCGCACTCCTGTGCCAGCACTGGAACGCGATGGGGGCTCCAGCGCACCTGATCCGGCCTGATTCACGGAAGACCCGATCGCAGTCTTCGGTCGATGCAAAGGTGAGGAAGAAGTCGGCAGGGTGGGTGACCTCCACCCTAACATGGCGCCGTTCCACACCACAGATCTGACCCAGAGCCAGCACCAGTGCCTCCGACGACACATGCGGTCGTCTGCCCTGCACGGAGGCAAGAAGAGCACGGTTCCGGAAGTCCACCTCCAAGGCGTCCATGCCTGGCGTGCGGGAGATGATCCCACCCCCCTGGCTGGCCGCAGATCTGGGTCGCCATGGGTGAGGACCTCACCGGGGAAGCGGTCGTGAGCCAGAGGGGGGTAGTGCGCCATGGTGCGTGGCGGCGGTGGAAGGATGAGCTCTCGCCCTGCGGTTGGCGGCGGGCCCGGGGGGCGGGATCTCGGCGACGGGGAGGAGCGGGCTTAGCTTGAAAGGTGGGGTGGGAGTGGCAATCACGAGCTATGTGGCCCGAGATCTAGCACCGGTGACAACGGATCTCACTGGGGCACTTCGTTTTGAGGTGGCCCGACTCCAAGCATTTAAAACAACGCCCCACCAACCACCGAGGAATCCAAGGCTTGTAGTTATCATGTTGCTTGACAGCGGCGGCATCATCGTAACGGCGCTGTCGATGTCGGTTCCGCACTTCGATCCAACCATCGTTGTCCGGTTCCAGGACCTCCGTGGCAGGACGAGATCTGTCCGCCGCGGAAGAGGATGGGGCTGCCGCCGCAGCAGTAGGGACGGGAACGCTATCTGGCCGCCGGCGATCGAAGTGACCCGCTGGCGGGTGAAGCTGTGGGTGCGGGTGAGGCGGGGGCGGACGGCGGAGATGACCGTTGGCTGTGGCGGAGGAAGGTGCGTGCCTGGGTGCCATCCTGGGTCGTGGCCGCGGTGGTGGCGTCTCTCCACTATTTATCTCTCTACTTCTCATTCGTCCACGTCACTAAAATTCCTATGTGGTAGTCCTTACAGACGGCTACTGACTAAACACTCATGTATATGCCCTAAGAAATTTTCATGTAAATAACAAATCAAAAAAAAATCGCATGTATAGATGCCCGACTGCTATGTGCACAGTGCACATTTTGAAGTTTCAGAAAATGTCTTTCTTATTATGGCATGTAAGAAAATAAACTTATAATGCTTTTGGACTCTTATTCTTAATTTTTCTTGGAAGTAGAAATCAACATATCTTCTAGTGAGAACTTAAATTACATAGTTCATTATAGTACCTACCCCACTCATGTGTTGCTTGCCTACGATGACCAGGGGCTCACCGCTAATCTCTAGCCCCCATACTGTCGCCCCTCTCGCCGCGGGGTTGCCAGCCATGGTAGTTAGAATCGTGATTTTGAATCGGACCTAACTATCTTGTATAAACGTATATTCTACTAAGCATAATCGCATAATTAAAGGGGTTTGTTTGAATCATAAAGTCATATAATCATATAATAGAATTGTGTTTCTGACTACATTATTGCCAGCTATGTCACTGTGGTAGCGCTCCATAGCCAAAGGTGGTAAAATCTCTCTCGAATGGACTTTACAATGTGTAAGCGGGGTGGCCTATATCCAGTAAGCTTGTGCGTTTCCGTGACAATTTGCCAGTAAGCCTGCAGAATACGCGTTGCGGGGCATAGCTCCACCTCGCCTCTGGCCGTTGAGGGCCGCTCGCCTTATTGGGCCAGTCAATTAAAGTGGTTCTGGGAGGTCCCATAGACTAGGCATTTCCTAACGGGCGCCTTAAGCGCCCGTTTCTTCTGTTGCCGCAAGCGGGCGCATACCCCTTTATTGGGCCAGTAAGCCTGCAGAATACGCGTTGCGGGGCATAGCTCCACCTCGCCTCTGGCCGTTGAG
>NC_041383.1:23613062-23628345 GCF_002162155.2 Triticum dicoccoides
CCAGTAAGCCTGCAGAATACGCGTTACGGGGCATAGCTCCACCTCGCCTCTGGCCGTTGAGGGCACGCTCGCCTTATTGGGCCAGTCAATTAAAGTGGTTCTGGGAGGTCCCATAGACTGGGCATTTCCTAACAAGTGCCTTAAGCGCCCGTTTCTTCTGTTGCCGCAAGCGGGCGCATACCCCCTTATTGGGCCAGTAAGCCTGCAGAATACGCGTTGCGGGGCATAGCTCCACCTCGCCTCTGGCCGTTGAGGGCACGCTCGCCTTATTGGGCCAGTCAATTAAAGTGGTTCTGGGAGGTCCCATAGACTAGGCATTTCCTAACGGGCGCCTTAAGCGCCCGTTTCTTCTGTTGCCGCAAGCGGGCGCATACCCCCGCGCAGCGCTGGGCCGGCCCGTTTCCTTCTTTGTCTTTATGTTAAAAAATTGTGGCACAAATCTTATTTCGAATGTGAGGGCTCGAACTCACGATCTGTCCGTTGAAACAGCAACGCACTAACCAACAGACCACCGCACCGATTGTGTCCATTTACTTATTTTTAATTGTTTATTTACGTAGGCCGCGAGAGCCCACCAAACCAGCTTTCACTCCTCGCTGATTTCTAGGCGTTTTTTTTTCTGTTTCCTTTCCTCTTTTTCTTTTCTCATTTTTATTTTTTTACTTTCTTAAAAATAAGAATTTTTTAAATTCGTGATTTTTTAAATTGAATGAACTTTTTTTAAAATTCAATAAAAAATTTGAAATTCCATGAATTTTTTAAAACATGAGAACAAAAATTTATATACTATGAGCGATTTTCAAATATACACTGAACATTTTTTTCGGTGTACGATGAACAATTTTTAACTACACAGCGAACATTTTTCCGATATACATTGAAATAATTTAAAACATATTTATACATATTTTTATATAAGATGAACAAAATTTATACATTGAACATTTTTGTATTATAATCTGAACAAATTTTAACTACACATTGAACAATTTTGTGATATGTTCTGAAAAACCGTTTAAATATCCATTGAACATTTTTTATGTACACTGAACAATTTAAATTGTGAACAAAGTTCAAAAAAGTGAATAAATTTGAAAAATATGAACAAATTTTGAAATCACGAACAAAAAACGAAAAATACATTTTTTTAAGTTCCATGAACTTTTTTCAAATTTGATGAACTTTCTCTAGATTTCGATGATTTTTTTCAAATTTGATGAACTTTTTCAAATCTGATGAAACTTTTTTCAAATTTGATGAACCTTTTCCAACTTTGATGAACTTTTTTTCAAGTTCGATGAACATTTTTCAAATTCGTTGAACTTTTTTTTAAATTCGAACGAACTATTTTGATATTGATGAACTATTTTTCAAAACTGATGAACTTTTTTGAAATTTGTGAACTTTTTTAAAATCAATGATTTTTTAGTTCGTTAACCTTTTCAATTCGTGATGTATTTTGAAATCTGTGAACTTTCAAATTTCTTCCCAAAATTTTTTCGTTTTCCCAAATCTGTGCGCAATAAATAGCTCGACTTTAATTATTCTTAAAATGTTCGCGCTGAAAATATACATGATCAGTTGGTTACCCTAGTGGTTAGGCGACTGGAACAGGTACTCGACGTTGCGTGATCGAATCCTCACGGGAGCAACCCTTTTTAGGGGATTTTTTTGTGGTATAGATAAGGCGTGTCGTGGGCCGGCCCAGCACGCGCGGCTGTGAGCGCCAGCTTCCTGAACCGGCGGTTAAGGCGCCGGTTAGGAGCTCCCCAAAGACTGGTTTTAGAGCCTTCAATGCAGGTTTATTTTTTGGGGTATCTTTATTGGTCTTCTCTGGTTCCTTCTGTTTTTTCCTTTTCCTTTATCTCTTTTTATTTTCTTTTAATTTTTCTTTTCAAATAAATGCCTGCTTATTTAATACAAGTTTTACATTTTCATAGGCATAACTTTTTTTGTGATACATGTTGAACTTTTCTCCAATTTTTGTGATACAAGTTTTACATTTTCATACGCATATAAATTTTCATACACATGTTTGAGCCTTTTTTAAAACATGATAAATATTTTACCAAAAAATTGAACATTTATTTGAATGGGGCGAATTTTTTTAGAAAAATTACATGAACAAATTTTTACATTGTATTAACATTTTTTAAATATTTGAAAACATATTTTTGAAATACATTAACTTTTCTATTAAATTACATGCATATTTATTTGAATGTGTTGAACGTGACATATTTGTATTGCTATTCCAATCTTCTCTAGCCTTGTATAGTTGACTCCTAGAGATATGGTAGGATTAGTTTTTTTGTCACGCAAGACATCCTGTGTATATATTGTGACCAATTCCTTGGAATATAATTGAGTTGCACCAAATATTCTCTTCACATGGTATCAGTTTTACCGCGATCTTCTCTCGCTTCCGCACCCCGCAGCCGACGCACCTTCCTGTAGCCGCCGCTGCCGCCAACTCCAAACCCTACCGCCACCGCCGTCGCTACCTCTCCCGTACCCACCGCCGTCGCCTCCCTCCTTCCCAAACCCCTCAAGCCACTGCCGCCGCTGCCACCTCTCCCGTAGCCGCCGCCGCCGCTTCCCTTCTTCCCATAGCCGCCACTGCATCGCCGCTGCGCTCCTAACCCTGACAGCATGACGAAGACCGGCGCTGACGGTGGCGTTCCCGCGCCAAGGAAGACGGTGCGACGCATACCACGAGAAGTCGACGTGCGTGGGCAGCGAAGTGGACCGCGAGCCGCGGCGCTACGGCCCGAAGGGGAAATGCAGCGGCGGCTAGCAGGTCGGGGCGACGGCGGAAGACCTCGGGGCGGTCGAGGGACCGCGGGCCGCGGCACTACAACCCGAAGGGGCAGCACAGCAGCGGAGCGCGGGTCGGTGCAACCACGGGGACGACCTCGGAACGGCGGCGTGGACCGCTTGCCACGCTCGCTACGGCTCGACAGGGTGACGCAGCGGCGGCGCGAGGGTTGGTGCAGCCACGAGGATGGCCTGGAGCGGACGACCCCGGGGCAGCGGCGGACCGCGGGCCGTGGCACTATGGCCCGAAGGGGCGACGCAGCAGTCACGCGGGTCGGTGCAGCTGGGAGAAGAACCACGGGGCGGCGGCGTTGCGGCCCGACGGGGCGACGCAGCGGCAACTCGTTGCTCGATCAGTAGAGGAGTGTGTTGAACTCGGGACAGTCTTCACGGGGGCTGCAGAGGCGTGCGCAACCGGCGGGCCTGGTCGGTCGCATAGCTATACACCTCATCATCTTCTGTTCGGGTCTCCCCCATCCTATGACGATCTTCATGTCTTTGGTTGTTTGTGTTACCCCAACATCACTGCCACCGCCCCACATAAGCTTGCGCCTAAGTCTCTCGCTTGTGTCTTTTTCGGCTATCAACCAAACACCAAAGGATTTCGCTGCTATGACCCGGTCTCTCGTCGTGTGTTCGTCTCGCGGCATGTTTACTTTGATGAGGTTACTTTTCCCTTTGAGCAGGCTACACCGACAACAGCTCCGTCTTCGGATGATCTCCCTCAACGGCCTCGTGGAGCCCTTGCGCTTCCTCCACCATGACCCCGTGCATCTCTGACGGGTCCTTCAGCGGGGCCTACCTTGCCGGCTCAGGCGGAGCCGGCCTCACCCTCTAGGCTTCGCCTCCCCAGGCTTCGGCACCCGCTCCAGCTGGCCTGGTCGGCTCAGGTGGAGCTGGCCTCACTCCTCCGGGTTTCGGCGCCAGCCCTCGCTGGCCTGGCCCAGGAGGTGCCTTGACCGGGCCCTCTACTGCTTCGCCCGCACCCACGTTGGCAGCGGCCTTGCCCGCCCCCGCGTCGCCTGTGGCCTCGCCTGCTGACTCGTTCGCCTTGGTCGCGGTCTCATCTCCGCCACCCGCGGGCCTCGCCCGCGGTCATATCACCGTCACCCGCGGTTTCCTCTGAGGACGTCTCTTCGCCACCCGCGGCCTCGCCCACGGCCTTGATGCCGCCGTCTGCGGTCTCTCCTGAGGCCTCAACCGCCGCCTCACCCGCGGTTTCTCCCGTGGCCACGCCTTCGTCCTCTTCCATGGTTGTTCCTCTGCCTCGATGATGGGCTCGGCCCCCGCCTCCGCCGCCTCATCACTCTATGGTGACGCGTGCTAAAGACAGGATCCATCAACCGAACCCTCGCTATCACAATCTCAGCGTCACGGGCATCTCTCTAGTACCGCGCTCGGTGCGTTCTGCACTGAGTGATCCGCACTGGCTCGCGGCTATGCGTGCTGAGTACAATGCTCTTGTCACCAACCGGACCTGGACGTTGGTCCCTCGCCCCCGGCGCTAACATCATCACTGACAAGTGGGTATTTCAGCATAAGCTTCTTCCTGATGGCTCTCTGGACAGGTACAAGGCCCGCTGAGTTGTTCGAGGTTTTGCACAACGTGCTGATACGTCTCCAACGTATCTACTTTTCCAAACACTTTTGCCCTTGTTTTGGACTCTAACTTGCATGATTTGAATGAAACTAACCCGGACTGACGCTGTTTTCAGCAGAATTGCCATGATGTTGTTTCATGTGTAGAAAATAAAAGTTCTCGGAATGTCCTGAAAATCCTCGGAGGCACTTTTTGGAAAATATAAAAAATACTGGAGAAAGAATCAAGACCAGGGGGCCCACACCCTGTCCACGAGGGTGGGGGGCGCGCCCTCCCCCCTGGGCGTGCCCCCCCTGTCTCGTGGGCCCCCTGAGGCTCCGCCGACCTCAACTCCAACTCCATATATTCCATCTCGCGGACAAAAAAATCCAAGAGAAAGTTTCATTGTGTTTTACAATACGGAGCCACTGCCAAGCCCTAATCTCTCTCGGGAGGGCTGATCTGGAGTCCGTTCGGGGCTCCAGAGAGGGGGATTCGTCGCCGTCGTCATCCTCAACCATCCTCCATCACCAATTTCATGATGCTCACCGCCGTGCGTGAGTAATTCCATCGTAGGCTTGCTGGATGGTGATGGGTTGGATGAGATTTACCATGTAATCAAGTTAGTTTTGTTAGGGTTTGATCCCTAGTATCCACTATGTTCTGAGATGGATGTTGCTATGACTTTGCTATGCTTAATGCTTGTCACTAGGGCCCGAGTGCCATGATTTCAGATCTGAACCTATTATGTTATCATGAATATATGTGTGTTCTTGATCCTATCTTGCAAGTCTATAGTCACCTATTATGTGTTATGATCCGACAACCCCGAAGTGACAATAATCGGGATACGTCTCGGTGATGACCGTAGTTTGAGGAGTTCATGTATTCACTATGTGTTAATGCTTTGGTCCGGTTCTCTATTAAAAGGAGGCCTTAATATCCCTTAGTTTCCATTAGGACCCCGCTGCCACGGGAGGGTAGGACAAAATTTGTCATGCAAGTTCTTTTCCATAAGCACGTATGACTATTTACGGAATACATGCCTACATTACATTGATGAATTGGAGCTAGTTCTATGTCACCCTATGTTATAGCTATTACATGAGGAATCACATCCGACATAATTATCCATCACTGATCCAATGGCTACGAGCTTTTCACATCTAGTGCTTCGCTTATTTACTTTTCCGTTGCTACTGTTACAATCACTACAAAACCCAAAAACATTACTTTTGCTACCATTACCTTTGTTATTATATTACTTTGATACTAAATACTTTGCTGCAGATACTAAATTATCCAGGTGTGGTTGAATTGACAACTCAACTGCTAATACTCAAGAATATTCTTTGGCTCCCCTTGTGTCGAATCAATAAATTTGGGTTGAATACTTTACCCTCGAAAGTTGTTGCGATCCCCTACACTTGTGGGTTATCAAGACTAATTTTTGGCACCGTTGTTGGGGAGCATAGTTCTATTCTCTGAGTCACTTGGGATTTAATCTGTTGATCACTATGAAGAACTTGAAAGACGCTAAAACCAAGATCTATCCCTCAACTACGAGGGGAGGTAAGGAACTACTATCTAGCTCTGCACTAGATTCTCCTTCTGTTATGAGTAAGTTTGCGACACCTAAACCTGCTACTGCTATGAATTCTGATATGTTGCATGTTATTGATGATGCCACTTCTGCTTTGCATGATACTCATGATGAAACTACTTCTGTGCGTGATACTACTTTGTCATTAGGTGAATTTCTTGATGAACAACTTGCTAGTGCTAGAGAGAACGAAATTATTGAAGATGCTATTATTGATGATAGCGATGATGAAGGTTCTCCGAATGATTATGAATTGCCCGTTGTTCCTGAGGGTTATATTATGAATGAAGAAGTTGCTAGAGCTATCTTTGCTTGCAATGATAGATATGATCTTAAGAAAATATTAGCTAAATGGAAGCAGCAGTCTCTTAATGCTAGAATGAAACCTAACCCTGCTTTTGCTACTTCACCTATCTGTATTAATGATAAGGATTATGAATTCTCTGTTGATCCTGAAATTATTACTTTGGTAGAATCTGATCCTTTTTATGGCCTTGAATCTGAAACTGTTGTGGCACATCTTACCAAGTTGAATGATATAGCCACCATGTTTACTCATGATGATAAATCTCGCTACTTTTATATCCTTCAGATATTTCCGTTCTCATTAAAGGGTGATGCTAAGACTTGGTATAATTCTCTTGCTCCTGGTTGTGTGCGTAGTCCACGGGATATGATTTATTACTTCTCTGCTAAATATTTCCCTGCCCATAAGAAACAAGCTGCGTTGCGGGAAATATATAATTTTGTGCAAATCAAAGATAAGAGTCTCCCACAAGCCTGGGGGAGGCTTCCCCGATTATTAAATGCTTTGCCTGATCATCCTCTCAAGAAAAATAAAATACTTGATATATTTTATAATGGACTAACCGATGCTTCCAAGGACTACTTGGATAGTTGTGTTGGTTGTGTTTTCAGGGAAAGAACAGTCGACGAAGCTGAATTACTATTGAATAATATGTTGAGTAATGAAAATAATTGGACCGTTCCTGAGCCAATTCCTGAGGCAATTCCTGAACCAATTGAGCCAACTCCTGAGCCTATTCCTAAACCCACTCCAAAGAAGGGACGTGTTTTATTCCTCAGTCTTGAAGATATGCAAGAGGCAAAGAAATCAATGAAAGAAAAAGGTATTAAAGATGAAGATGTTAAGAATTTACCACCTATTGAAGAAATACATGGTCTTAATATACCGCCTGTTGAAGTCTTGATAACCCGACACAGGTAGTAAAGGTAAATTCTCTCTATAGATAGGATAAAGTTGAAATCCCCTCTACTAAATTTCATAGCCCATGCTTAGATGAATTTGATGACTTTATGGCTAGACAAGAAAGTTTTAATGCTTATGTTGGTAGAGAGTTAAAGAATAATGCTTTCGAGATAGGGCGCGTGAGTGATAATATGGCTAGAGTTAAAGGTGAACTTAAACTCATTAGCAAATATGCGTCTATGGTTGCTACTCAAGCTGAGCAAGTACTTAAAGCTCAAAATGATTTGCTTGATGAATTAAATAATAAGAATGACTTTGCTATTAGAGTGGCTACTAGAACTGGTAGAATGACTCAGGAACCTTTATATCCTCAAGGCCACCCTAAGAGAATCGAGCAAGATTCTTAGAGAAATAATTTAGAGGCACCTAGTTCGTCCAAAAAGAAGAAAAGCAAAACGATAGGACTTTGCATGCTTCTGGTGAACCTAATATAGACACACATGAGAATCCCAATGATATTTCTATTTATGATGCTGAAACACAATCAGGTGATGAACATGAACCTAGTGATAATGTTAATGATAATGTTCATGTTGATGCTCAACCTAGCAAAAATAATGAAGTAGAAATTGAACCTGATGTTGATCTTGATAACCCACAATCAAAGAATCAACGTTATGATAAGAGAGATTTTGTTGCTAGGAAGCATGGTAAAGAAAGAGAACCATGGGTTCAGAAACCCATGCCCTTTCCTCCTAAACCATCCAAGACAAAGGATGATGAGGATTTTGAGCGCTTTGCTGAAATGATTAAACCTATCTTCTTACGTATGCGCTTAACCGATATGCTTAAAGTAAATCCTTATGCTAAATATATGAAAGATATCATTACAAATAAAAGAAAGATACCGGAAGATGAAATTTCCACCATGCTTGCTAATTAGACTTTTAAGGGTGGAATACCAAAGAAACTTGGAGATCCGGGGGTACCAACTATACCATGCTCCATTAAAAGAAATTATGTTAGAACTGCTTTATGTGATCTTGGAGCCGGTGTTAGTGTTATGCCTCTCTCTTTATATCGTAAACTTGAATTGAATAAGTTGACACCTACTGAAATATCTTTGCAAATGGCTGATAAATCAACTGCCATACCTGTCGGTATTTGTAAGGATGTGCCTGTTATAGTTGCAAATGTCACTATCTTAATGGACTTTGTTATTATTGATATTCCCGAGGACGATAGTATGTCATTATCCTTGGTAGACCTTTTTTGAACACTGCAGGGGCTGTTATTGATTGCAACAAAGGCAATGTCACTTTTCATGTTAATGGTAATGAGCATACAGTACACTTTCCGAGGAAACAATCTCAAGTTCATAGTATCAATTCTATTGGAAAAGTTCCAACTATCATTGTTGGAGGTTTTGAATTTCCTCTCCCTACTGTCAAGAAAAAGTATGATATTCTTATTGTTGGGGATTTTCATATCCCCGTTGAGGTAACTTAGTGTTATTTGAAATTTCTCCAGTTCCGTGTTATTCGGAATGAGTTTGTTAACAAGACTTGATCAACCTTGTTAGTGGATTCATTTTGATGATCATGAGATGGATGAAACTAGAAGGCACAACCTTCTGTACCCTCTTTTTTACTTTTCATTATTTAGAATAAATAAAGCAAAAATAGTATTATTCGTCTGTTTTCTGATTTATCCGTGCAATAAAAAATATCCCGAAAATAAAAGTGCTCCAAATGCCCTGCAAATTTAGTATGATATTTTATGGAATATTTGAGGATTTTAGGCACTGAAATCACTGCAGGAGGGGCAAGCACCAGGCCACGAGAGTGGAGGGCGCGCCCACCCCCCTGGGCACGCCCCCTGTCTCGTGGGCCCCTGGTGGCCCCCTCCACTTATGCTAGCACCCATACACTGCATCTTCTAGCCAAAAAAATCCCCATCCAGCTCAAGCACGAGTTCTAGCTCATTTTGCTACGATTTTTGATCTCCTTGCTCAAAGCTCAATTCACAAAACTGCTTTGGGAGATTGTTGCTTGGTATGTGACTCCTCCATTGGTCCAATTAGTTTTTGTTCTAGTGCTTTACTCATTGCAAAATTTTGTTGCATAGGTGACCATGTTCTTGAGCTTGCATGTTAAATTTATGAGGTCCCAAGCATTTCTAATGCATGATATAGGCTCTAGGCACTTGTAGGAGTAGTTGCTACCATTCTTGTTAAGTTTTATTCACTTTTATTTTGAAGTTACTAAAATTTCAGAAATTTTCAGAAAATGTTAAGGAGGCTTTTAAGGGGCTCTTCTAGCCAAGGCTCTCAGGAAAAACAAGCTAAAGAGAAGGAAAAAGTCAAGTATAATCTTCCTCGCTTAGCGGAAGTACGGTCGTGTGAATGGCCATGTGATAATTTCTTGAAAGAAGCTGGAATTCATGAAGATTTTTATTCTTTGATCGAGAATGCGGGCCTCACCGATTTCCTCCACGACCGGATGGATCAGTATCTCTTACTTACCAATACTTTCATGCAAAAATTTTATTACTATCCTAAGAAGTCACCGCCTTCAGTATCATTTCATTTATATGATGAATTCAGAGAAATGACTCTACATGATTTTTGCGCGGTATGTAGGATACCCTTTGAAGGAGAGTTATAGGAACCCCATCGTGAAGATGTGGATGGCTTTGTTAACACTATAGCTGTAGAGGAGCCAAAGAAAGTTCTGAGGCAAAAATCTCTAGCATACACTTTCCTGTTTTATGTTACTTTGCCATATTTGCTAGTAGATGCTTGATTGGTCATGGAAATAGTGGAAACTTTAATGTTCCTGATATTATCATTCTTCAGCATGCCTTGTTTGGAGACAATAGTTTTAGTATGGGTGCCGTCATTGCTAAACGGCTAAGCCTGAATCGTACAAAAGGCCCCATATTTGGAGGTATCTATGCTTCACATCTTGCTAGACATTTTGAGATACCTATTAGGCACCATGAGAAAGAGGAGACAAAATTGCCTCCTTACATTTTAGATTACAAGAGCATGGTAGCACACGCGTTTATTATTGACAACAAAGAGAAGATGCTCTTATATAACCTTAGATTTAATAAGAAACACAATGATACTATTATTTTGCCTGCGCCTCTGTTTTTTGATTTGATTGCAGATAATTTTCTTGTTACACCGGAGGCGGTGTACGCTCATCGAGGCCAAGCATCCACTCCAGAACCTGAACCTGAGCCGGAACCTGCACTGGACCCTTATCGTGCATCATCTTTCCAGTGGGATCCGGAGATCGCCAGCCAGTGGTATCCTGATTACACTTCCCAGTACACTGGGGGGAGTAGCAGCGGTCCTTGGTATTAGACCAACTTAGGCCAAAAGCCTAAGCTTGGGGGAGTACGTATTTCTCACCGACTTTACATTCATACTCTTTCATTGTATTATCCATGCTAGTTTAAATTTCTTTTTCTAGTTTTCTTCTTGTGTGTTTGATAAACCTTAAGAAAACCAAAAAATTTAGTTAGTTTAATTTACATGCTTGTAGTAGAATTAAAATGAAAACCCAAAAAGATTTCTCCTTCTTCTTTTACTTGTTGGGAGCTTTCCCGTGTAAATAGTTTTATTTTCTTTTCTTTCCTTTGAGGGGTTGAGAGTAGAAGACCATATTTAAAATGCTTAGTGGCTCTCGTATGCATGATTGTTTATTTAACTTAGAGCCCATATTACCTTGTCTTCTCTCTCTTGAGTTGAATGCTTGCAGATTCTTGCTTAGTCCAATGCACGTTCATTATTACTATTATACACATCGTTCGGTCGTGCAAGTGAAAGGCAATAATGACGATATATGATGGACTTATTGAGATGAGAAAAGCTGGTATGAACTCGGCCTCTCTTGTTTTTGTAAATATGATGAGTTCATCGTTTCTGATTCAGTTTATTATGAAGTAAACATATTTGCAATGACATTCAGAGATTGTAGTTGCTTGTTCCATGCTTGATTAGCTATGAGTTATAATGGTCTACCTTGCGTGCCAATATGCTATTAGAATGATTATGATGTGATATGATGGGATGGTATCCTCCTTTGAATGAATTGAGTGACTCGACTTGGCACATGTTCACGCATGTAGTTGAAACAAATCAACATAGCCTTCATGATATTTATGTTCATGGTGGATTATATCCTACTCATGTTTGTATTCGGTGTGAATTAGTTTTAATGCATGTTTATGACTGTTGTCGCTCTCTCAGTTGGTCGCTTCCCAGTCTTTTGCTAGCCTTCACCTGTACTAAGCGGGAATACTGCTTGTGCATCCAAACTCCTTAAACCCCAAAGTTGTTCCATATGAGTCCACCATACCTTCCTATATGCGGTATTTACCTGCCGTTCTAAGTAAATTTGTATGTGCCAAACTCTAAACCTTCAAATAAAATTCTGTTTTATATGCTCGAGCAGCTCATGTTTCCACTAGGGCTGCCTATACCTTCCATGCTAGGTGGGTTATTCTCAAGAGGAGTGGACTCCGCTCCTCATTCACGAGAAAGGGCCGGTAACCGGGATGCCTAGTCCCATGATCCAAAAAGATCAAAGCAAATCAAAATAATTAAACAAAACTCCCCCAGGGTTGTTGTTAGTTGGAGGCACTCGTTGTTTCGAGCAAGCCATGGATTGATGCTTGTTGGTGGTTGGGGGAGTATAAACATTTACCATTCTGTTTGGGAACTGCCTATAATGCATGTAGTATGGAAGATACAGCCATCTCGTAGTTGTTGCGTTGACAGCGAAAGTATGCTGCTCAAAATGTTATTCAATCTCTATTTTAAAATCGAGCTCTGGCACCTCTACAAATCCCTGCTTCCCTCTGCGAAGGGCCTATCTATTTACTTTTATGTTTCGTCATCACCCTTCTTATTAAAAAGCACCCGCTGGAGAGCACACTGTCATTTATATTCATTATTATTGGTTTATATTGGGTATGACTTGACTGGATCTCTTTTACCATGAATTACAATGTTTAGTCAGTCCTTGATCTTTAAAGGTGCTCTGCATTTATGTTTTGCGGTCTCAGAAAGGGCTAGCGACATACCATTTTATTATATCATGTTATGATTGTTTTGAGAAAGTGTTGTCATCCGAGTTTTATTATTATCGCTCGCTAGCTGATTATGCCATTAATATGAGTAATTGTGAGACCTAAGTGTTATTGTGAGTATGTTTAGTTCATAATATTGCTGAAACCCGAATGATGGCTTTGCATGTTTGCAACAACAAGAGCAAATAGAGTTTGTAAAAGTTTTTCTTTATCACTTTCAGTTTATCAACTGAATTGCTTGAGGACAAGCAAAGGTTTAAGATTGGGGAGTTGATACGTCTCCAACGTATCTACTTTTCCAAACACTTTTGCCCTTGTTTTGGACTCTAACTTGCATGATTTGAATGAAACTAACCCGGACTGGCGCTGTTTTCAGCAGAATTGCCATGATGTTGTTTCATGTGTAGAAAACAAAAGTTCTCGGAATGTCCTCAAAATCCTCGGAGGCCCTTTTTGAAAAATATAAAAAATACTGGAGAAAGAATCAAGACCAGGGGGCCCACACTCTGTCCACGAGGGTGGGGGGCGCGCCCTCCCCCCCTGGGCGAGCCGCCCCCCTGGGCGCGCCCCCCTGTCTCATGGGCCCCCTGAGGCTCCGCCGACCTCAACTCCAACTCCATATATTCCGTCTCACGGAGAAAAAAATCAGAAAGAAAGTTTCATCATGTTTTACGATATGGAGCCGCCGCCAAGCCCTAATCTCTCTCGGGAGGGCTGATCTGGAGTCCGTTCGGGGCTCCGGAGAGGGGGATTTGTCGCCATCATCATCATCAACCATCCTCCATCATAAATTTCATGATGCTCACCGCCGTGCGTGAGTAATTCCATCGTAGGCTTGCTGGACGGTGATGGGTTGGATGAGATTTACCATGTAATCAAGTTAGTTTTGTTAGGGTTTGATCCCTAGTATCCACTATGTTCTGAGATTGATGTTGCTATGACTTTGATATGCTTAATGCTTGTCATTAGGGCCCGAGTGCCATGATTTCAGATCTGAACCTATTATGTTTTCATGAATATATGTGTGTTCTTGATCCTATCTTGCAAGTCTATAGTCACCTATTATGTGTTATGATCCGACAACCCCGAAGTGACAATAATCGGGATATTTCTCGGTGATGACCGTAGTTTGAGGAGTTCATGTATTCACTATGTGTTAATGCTTTGGTCCGGTTCTCTATTAAAAGGAGGCCTTAATATCCCTTAGTTTCTATTAGGACCCCGCTTCCGCAGGAGGGTAGGATAAAAGATGTCATGCAAGTTCTTTTCCATAAGCACGTATGACTATTTACGGAATACATGCCTACATTACATTGACGAATTGGAGCTAGTTCTGTGTCACCCTATGTTATAGCTATTACATGAGGAATCGCATCCGATATAATTATCCATCACTGATCCAATGCCTACGAGCTTTTCACATCTTGTGCTTCACTTATTTACTTTTCCGTTGCTAATGTTACAATCACTACAAAACCCAAAAACATTACTTTTGCTACCGTTACCTTTATTATTATATTACTTTGCTACTAAATACTTTGCTGCAGATACTAAGTTATCCAGGTGTGGTTGAATTGACAACTCAACTGCTAATACTCAAGAATATTCTTTGGCTCCCCTTGTGTCGAATCAATAAATTTGGGTTGAATACTTTACCATCGAAAGCTGTTGCGATCCCCTACACTTGTGGGTTATCACGTGCCGATGTCGACTTCTCGGAGACATTCTCCCCGGTCGTCAGACCCACCACGATTCGTGTTGTTCTTCAGCTCGTTGCATCTCGTCACTAGCCTATTCACCAGCTCGACATCAATAACGCTTTCCTATGTGGTCATCTTTAGGAGCGGGTTCTCTATCAACATCCTACTGGTTTTGTCGATCCCACTCGGCCTGACGATGTTTGCCTGCTATCACGGCCTTTAGCAGGCACCCCGTGCATGGTATCAACGCATTGCAGCATTCCTCACTGCTCTCGGTTTTCGCAGCACCACGTCCGACATGTCGTTGTTTGTGCTTCATCGAGCTGATCATGTTGCCATGCTTCTTCTATATGTTGACGATATTTTCATCACCGCCTCTCGTGCGGACTTACTTCGCAACATCATTGGCCGTCTCGGTTCTGAGTTTTGGCTTAAGGACTTGGGCGCCCTGCACTTCTTCCTCGGCATCAATGTGCAACGTGACACTTCCGGATTTTGTATTCATCAAGGACAATATGCTCTTAATCTCTTGGATCGTGCTGGTATGACCGACTACAAACTTGCTGCCACTCCTGCCGAGGCCAAGCTGAAGCTCTCTGCCACTGCTGGACTACCTGCCACGGATGCCGCTCTCTACCGCAATATTTTTGGTGCTCTTCAGTACCTCACACTCACCAGACCAGACATTCAGTTTGCCGTGCAGCAGGTTTGCCTGCACATGCACTTACCTCGTGATGTTCACTGGTCTTTGGTCAAGCGCATTCTCCGGTACATTCGCGGCACACCGACATTCGGTCTTCATCTTCTCGCCTCCGCCCCCACCGAGTTGTTTGCTTATACTGATGCGGATTGGGCCGGTTACCCCGACACTCGACGATCTACGTCGGGATATTGTGTCTTCTTTGGTGACTCTCATCTCATAGTCCTCTAAGCGTCAGCCCACCGTCTCCCGCTCAAGTGCTGAGGCTGAGTACCTGACGTTGCCAACATTGTTGTCGAGACATGTTGGTTACGTCAACTACTTGGTGAACTTCGGGTCTCGATCCCAAAAGCTACGATGGTTTTCTGTGATAATGTTTCGGCCACCTATCTCGCGGCGAATCCGGTGCAGCATAAGCGCACCAAGCACATTGCACTTGATGTTCACTTCGTTCGCGAGAAGGTTCAGTTGGGTCAGCTTCGTGTTCTTCATGTACCGACCACCTGACAGTTTGCCGACATTATGACCAAGGGGCTTCCAACCGCTGCGTTCATCGACGACGACACTTCAA
>NC_041383.1:23628590-23645169 GCF_002162155.2 Triticum dicoccoides
AACGTGACATATTTGTATTGCTATTCCTATCTTCTCTAGCCTTGTATAGTTGACTCCTAGAGATATGGTAGGATTAGTTTCCTTGTCACGTAAGACATCATGTGTATATATTGTGATCGACTCCCTGGACTACAATTGAGTTGCACCAAATATTCTCTCCATAGAATGGTTCAAAACTTATTTAAAATTATGAAACAATTTTATATTTGACAAAATGTTTTATCAAAAATGTCATGAACATATTTCTGAAACGCACGAACATTTATTTTGTATGGTATGATACAATTTTTTCCCTAAATTACTCAATAATTTTCCTATTGTATTAAAAGCATTAAGCGTGACAAACAAAATTTTGAAATTCACAAACATTTTCTAAATGAACTGAACATTTGCTTGAATGCTATCAACATTTTTTAAAAGTTGCACAAGCATCTTCTTTACACCGCATGAGGATCTTTTAAACGCTCTAGGGATGTTATTTAATATTTAATTAAAATACTTCCCCATTGCAAAAATATAATTAAAAGTAATACAACAAAAAAAATAACATGACATGTGCTAGCTTGCGAGCGCTCCTCCCACGCAGGGCTGGCCCATTTTGGAAGAGCCAGGCTGGAAGTGCCTATTTTGTCGGCCCGTTAACGTGCATTCCGCAAACGGGCGCCTGAAGCCTTCCCGCGCTGGGCCGGCCCATCTACGCTGTTTCAAACAGCAAAAAAGGCGACCCAACCAGGTGTCGAACAAGAGATCTCCGCTTAGGCCAAAGCTGCGGTAACCACTATCCCTACGTCACTGATCTGTCACGTTACATACTTTTCTGCTTTTTGTGTATGACTTCTTTCCTTTTCCTTTTTTCCTTTTTTCATTTCCCTTTTTCCTTTTTCGTTTCTCTTTTTTCTTTTTCGATCTTTTCCTTCTTATTCCTGGTTTGATGTTTTTGTTTCAAATTCATGAACTTTTTTCTTGAAAATCGATGAACTTCTTTTCAAATTCAATGAACTTTTTGCTAATTTGATGAACTTTTTTCAAACTCAACAAACTTTTTTCAAATTCGATGAACTTTTTCATATTCAATGAACTTTGTTTTAATATTCATTAACTTTTTTCAAATTCGATGAACTATTTTTCAAGTTTGATGAACTTTTTGAAAATCCATTAACTTTTTCTTAATTTGTAATAACTTTTTTTCCAAATTGATGAGCGTTTTTATTCAAATTGATGAACTGTTTTCATTTTTGATGAACTGGTTTTGAAAATCGTGATTTTTTTTCTAATTCGAGGAACTTTTTTTCAAACTTGATGATTTTGTTTTCAATTTGGATGAGCTTTTCCCAAATTTGATTAACTTTTTAAATCGATGCACTTGTTTCCAACTTGATGAACTTTTTCAAATTTCATGAACTTTTTTCATATTTGATGAACTTTTTTTCAAATTTGATGAACTTTTTTTCAAACTCACAATATTTTACCTATTATGTATTTTTTTGAAATTCATAAGCACTTTTCGAGTTTGCAAATTTTGTCAAAATATATTAAACGTTTTTGTAAGACTTCTTTTGAATTCATGAACTTTTTTTGATTACATGAACATTTCTTAATTTTGGTGAACTTTTTTTGCATGATCGTGAACGTCATTTTTGAAATATGTGAACATGTTTTAAAATAATTGGAAGATCTAAACATTACAGTGTACCACGCAATAAATAGTGCGTCTACCTTTCTGTTCTTAAAGGTTTCGCACTGTAAATATTCACTTGCAGTTCAATTGGTCGATTGGTTAGCCCGCCGTACTAAAGGGGCGATGGCGCCAATTCGAATCCTGGTGCGTACGAATTTTTTGCGGGGGTTTTCTTGGCGCTGCGCGCTCGTTGGCCGGCCCACCGAGACACTGCTGCGAGCACCAGTTGCAGCAACCGGCGCCTGCAGCGCTGTATAGGAGGTCCCTATTTTGTCTTGCTGCGGGCAACACAAATTGCGGGCCTGGAATACTAGCTCCCAGCAAATTCAAATGGATTCACCACTTGGTTCCCGTGTCGCCTGAACTAAATCGCTAGTGGGCCAGCCCAGTAATATGTTTTTCACTTATTCACTCGGTTCATTTGTTTCTTTTTTTTCTTTCTCCATATTTTCAGAAAAATAATACATATTACTCAAAACATACAACTTAAAATTTTGAAAGCATTCATCTCGCATTTAGGAAATATTCATGCAGTGTACAAAAATATTCATGTAAATTTTCGAAAATGTTCATACCATTAGAAAATGTCGGTGACATTTTAGAAATGCTTTAATGAATATTAAACTTTGTTAAATCTACTAAAAATGTTCAAACATGCATTTGAAAAATCAAATACAAAATGTAAAAAATCACTTAATTTTTAGAAACAATTATGTACAATTAAAAAATGGTCAATGGTATTTGATAAAAGTTTAACTTTTATTCAAAATATATTCAAAAACATATATTTGAAATATGTTTAACTTGGGTTAAAAAAAGTTTAGTGTGTGTATGTGAAAAATATACAACATATATTAGAAAAAAACAGCCATGTATTAAAAATACAAAAAGGAAAAAGCGTAAACTGAAAAAGAAACAGAAAAAATGAAAACTCGCATTAAAGGTTTAAGCCAATCAGTACGGTCCGTAGAACCAACCGAAACCTAGTTTCATTGGTAGTCCCACTAAGACATGAGCGCCCCAGCGTCAAAGGCCCACTAGATCTTGTGTGCAATAAGCGAGATAGGAGGGCAACTAGTTGACGAGCGCTTCTTCGGGAGTCTCCCAACGATCACTTGAGGGTTGACGTGCCCTCAGCCACCGCCACATGTCGTCCTTTGGGCGCTCCTTCTGGATTTTTTTCCTGCACGTGCTTTTGGCTGTGTAGATGGTTCATTCGGCTTTTCTCAGTTTTTTTGTTTTCACCAGTTTTTCTTAGCTTTTCGACAAAAAAATATTGAAAAAAAATTGCACAAAAAATGTGCTTTTTTTGTTCCGTTAGAGGCACGGATTTGCTCCCACGAGTGACGTGGTCGTGCCTCTTGGAAATGAAAAAAATATGCAGGTTTTTTTTATGAGAGGCACGTGCTTCCGTGAGAGGCACGCCCGTGCCTCTCGGAAAAAGAAAAAAAGGTGTTTTTTTTTTCTTTCGTGATAGGCACGATTTTGCTTGCGCGGGATGCACGGCCGTGCCTCTCAGAAACGAAAAAAAATATGTTTTCTTTTTTTCGTGAGAGGCACGATTTTGCTTCCGCGAGAGGCATGGCCGTGCCTCTCGAAAAAGAAAAAACACACATGTTCTCTGATACGTCTCCATCGTATCTATAATTTTTGATTGCTCCATGCCAATATTATTCAACTTTCATATACTTTTGGCAACTTTTTATAATATTTTTGGGACTAACATATTGATCCAGTGCCGCCAGTTCCTCTTTGTTGCATGTTTTATGTTTTGCAGGAAAACCATATCAAACGGAATCCAAACGGGATAAAACCGGACGGAGAATATTTTTGGAATATTTGGGATTTTCCGGAGGAAGAATCAACGCGAAACGGTGTCCGAGGTGGCCACGAGACAGGGGGGCGCCTGGCACCCTCATGGGCCACCCGTAAGGCGGTTGATGCCCTTCTTTTGCCACAAGAAAGCCAATTTTATGAGAAAAATCTGGGCAAAAGATTCACCCCAATCGAAGTTACGGATCTTCGAATATAAAAGAAACGGTGAAGGGGCAGAATCTAAGAATGCAGAAACAGAGAGAGACAGAGAAACAGATCCAATCTCGGAGGGGCTCTCGCCCCTCCCAAGCCATGGGAGCCAAGGACCAGAGGGGAAACCCTTCTCCCGTCTAGGGAGAAGGTCAAGGAAGAAGAAGAAGAAGAAGAAGAAGAAGGGGGTCTCTCTCCCCCTTGCTTCCGGTGGCGCCGGAACGCCGCCGGTGGCCATCATCATCACCGCCATCTTCACCAACATCTCCATCACTTTCCCCCTCTATCTACAGCAGTCCACTCTCCCGCAACCCGTTGTACCTTCTACTTGAACATGGTGCTTTATGCTTCATATTATTATTCAATGATGTGTTGCTATCCTATGATGTCTGGGTAGATTTTCGTTGTCCTATTGGTGGTTGATGAATTGCTATGATTGATTTAATTTGCTTGTGGTTATGTTGCTGTCATTTGATGCCCATCATATGAGCGTGCGCGTGGATCACACCATAGGTTTAGTTGTATGTTAATAGGACTACGTATTGGAGGGCTAGAGTGACAGAAGCTTCAACCTAGCATAGAAATTGATGCATATGGGATTAAAGGGGAACCAATATATCTTAATGCTATGGTTGGGTTTTACCTTAATGAATGTTAGTAGTTGCGGGTGCTTGCTAATAGTTCCAATCATAAGTGCATAGAATTCCAAGTCAGGGATGACATGCTAGCAGTGGCCTCTCCCACATAAAACTTGCTATCGGTCTAGTAAAGTAGTCAATTGCTTAGGGACAATTTCACAACCCCTACCACCACTTTTCCACACTCGCTATATTTACTTTATTGCATCTTTATCTAAGCAGGCCCTACTTTTTATTTACGTGTTCTTTATTATCTTGCAACCCTATCCTATCACACCTACAAAGTACTTCTAGTTTCATACTTGTTCTAGGTAAAGCAAACACTAAGCGTGCGTAGAGACGTATCAGTGGCAGATAGGACTTGAGAGGGTATTTGTTCTACCTTTAGCTCCTCGTTGGGTTCGACACTCTTACTTATCGAAAGAGGCTACAATTATCCCCTACACTTGTGGGTTATCATTCTCCTCTCTTTTTTATTCCACAAGAGACCCGGTTTTGCTTCCGCGAGAGGTATGGATTTGCTTCCACAAGAGGCACGGATTTGCTTCTAGGAGAGACACGGTTGAGCCTCCCGGAAACGGCTTTCGAAAAGGCAAAAACGTGCTCCCGGTTCGTTTTTTTCTTCCTGATTTTTTCGTTCAGTTTTTTTTTGAATAAAAAGTTTGTCAAAACCTATCAACATGGAATCTAATTTTGAAGATCTCGATGGGAGGAATCCAAGGATGAAAATGGTTCCAGAATTGAACACACGGTTTAAAAGATAAAACATTTTGAATAAAAAGATCTATGAAAAAGGAGAAAACTCCTAGGTTGCGATAAGTGACGCACATGCAGCGTGCCACTTGTCACAACCTGAGAAGGTGGGAGGGATTTTTTGGAAGGAGTGCTCCTTAATTAGTGATTTCGGCGAGATAGCACTTGCAATGACCATCCCATGAAACCGCAACTTGAAAAGAGAGTTGGGCCTTTTGGTAAGCACGAGTAACACGACAAATGACGTTCAGATCTGCATTTTTTTCTAACCATGCAGAAAAGCTACATGTATTATATTAAAGAAAGAGGGATAAACAACAAGACCAATCCAAAACAACTTAGAAAGAAGTAGAAAAACGAACTACACACCCAACCCAAGAACAACTAACACGACAAAAAGGCCCCTACAAGCCGAATACAATAACATGGAGCTAATAGGACCGAACGACCAAAGCTTGCCACCTCCCACTGCCTAGGGTCAGCTTTGATTTGATCAATGACATTTTGTAAATGCGTAAAGCGATTATCGAGGACTCCTCTGTTTCTCTCGCGCCATATGCTCCAGATGATCAAGTGAACTAAGAGAAAACTGCCCCCCCCCTTCTCTGAACCCCCTAGTTAGCAACTTATTCAATGTCGAAAACCATCTACAGGAAGGTCAACTACCATCCTTGGCAATCGCAAGGTTGCTCGCCCTTTTCTGCCATTTTCGCAGGCTAAAGTCTTGGTGCCCATGTCTCAAAGCACGACAACACACTCCCAACTCGAATGTTCAAGGCGACTCCAACAACACCTCACCAGGAGTCACTACTAGGGAAAACGTTATACACAGAACTTTAGCAGTAGCGCTTGTTAAAAAAGCTTGCTGCTGCTAGACAGCAGTAGCGCGTGCCAAATAAGCGTGCTGCAGATGCATACATAGCAGTAGCGCGTCTCGCTGAAAACTCGCTACTACTAAAATTTCGACCACTAAGCCGATGGGCTACACATAGTAGTAGCGATCTCTCAGAAACCACGCCGCCGCTAATATTCTTATAGCAGCGCGTTTACCTGTGAAGCGCTACTGCTAATGAAAATAAAATAAAATGAAAAACAAATAGAAAAGTAAATGAAAATGAAAGAAATAGAAAAAGGAGAAAGGAAAAATATATAATGTAAAGAAAATAAACGAAAAAGGGAAAAAAGATGAAGGAATAGCAGTAGCGCGTTTGCGGAAACGCGCTATAGCTAACTTAGCTATAGCGCGTTTTCCCTCACATGCTACCGTTATTTTTGACTTAACCCAAAAAATGGTTTCCCCCCGGCCACCACTTCTCCCCCAAATCCCTCGCCCATTCTTCGCCGCCGTCTCCCCCACTTCGCCGTCGCCCCCACTTTGCCGCCATCTCCTGGCAGCGTCGAGGCCGCGCTCATCCTTACCGCCGCCGCCCGAGGCCGCCCAGCCTCACCGTCGCTGCCTCTCAGGCCGCCCTCGACCTCACCGTCGCCGCCCTCGACCTCTCCGCCGCCGCACTCGACCTTACCGCCCCCGAGCCCGCCCAGGAGTGCTGCCTCTCGAATCTGAGCCCGTGCTCGCCGCCCCTACCTCCGTCGCCGAGCACCTCCCCGCCACCGTCTCTCCCCTCTCTGTAAGCCCCCCCCTCCCCCACCCCCTCTCTCAGCTTTTTCTTCCTCTGCCATGTTAATTAGCAGTAGTAGTAGATGTTAATTAGTACTAGGGTTCATACATAATGATTTTTAGTAGTAGTAGTAGTAGATGTTAATTAGTAGTAGTGATGGTACTAGTTAACTAGGGCAGTATGGTTAATAGTAGATGTTTTTTAGTTAGGGTAATAATTGATGTTAAGTAGTAGATAATGTTGATGTTAATTAGTTTAGTAGGGTTTTAGTTTTTGAATTGACTTTGTTTAACTAGATGTTAATTAGGGCAGTAGGGTTTAGATTAGAGTAAAGTAATTTAGTTCAGTAGTTAACTAAATATAATCTATATTTGGTTTTTGAATTGAGTTTGAGAGAGCATGAGATTTGTGTAGATTTTCTTGTAGTGTCAAACGCTAGGACATGCAAATTTGAAGTGGTTAGGATATATGCAAATTCCTCAATTGTGTTTGCACATGCATGTTTTGATTGTGCCCAAGTGGCCTTTTGTTGTTTCCACGGAATGAAGCCGAGTGGCCTATGTTTTGCCGGAATGTTGATTCATTTCTGTTCCGGCAAATTCCAGGTTCTCGATTTGTCCACTTTTTAGCAAAGGTCATGCCGAAATTTTCCGTCAATTTTGACATGACTTGTACTACAAACTAGGACATATCGAGTGCCCGGGATTTGCCGCACCGGGAAGGAGTCAACGTTCCTGCAAAACAATAGGCATTTTTATGTCATTATTCATTTTATTAGGTCTAGAATTAATTGACTATATTTAACCATAGGAAACATGGCTAGCAACGATGAAGGACAGGGTTCTGGTGATTGCGACGACGTCTACCGGGTGGCAGACGAATTTTTGAGCCTTGTCGACGATCAACCGATGTTGTTGCTGGGCCCATCGGTGGCATCGGGGACTGAGACCGACACGCAGACCGGTGCTGAGACTGAGACCGGTGCTGAGACTCAGACCGGCATCGAGACCGGCGCTGAGACTGAGACGGGCGCTGCCTCAGGGAGCGAAGCTGGTGTAGAACCAAAAGCAAAGAGGCAACGGCTTCCTAACAAACTCAGGACTACTAGACTAGTGGTCACGGAGGTGGACGATGGAAATTTTGATCCAAACGCGCCCGAGGAAGCGCGCGCGTGCTACGGCAATCAAATAGGCTGCATCGTATGGACAACCGCCACCATCCACGATGAGAAACTACAGAAGATAGATAATATGAGGCCCTCCCTCCTAAAGAAGTTTCACCAGATATTCTTGTTCCCGGGCTGGAATGAAAAGGATTATGAAGATCCAGATAAGGACCCAGCAATGAAGAAGATAAACAAACACGCCATGACCAAGTTTAGCGATGCGTTGGCCGCCTAGAAATCAAGGGTGAAAGCAAGGATCATCGACAAGAAGGAACCCTACTCCGAGATTGTAAAGGATAATCCGACAATCACGGAAGAGCAGTTTCAAATATTCAAGGAGGCTTGCGAGGCCGAAGCTGCCAAAAAAAGTCTAAATACATGAATGGGCTTCAAGACAGGAACATTGGGAGCCACCACCTCGGAAGCCGTGGTTACGGCGGGAAGAGGTCCAAATGGGACAAGGAGGATGCGGAAGCCGCGAGTCTGAGCATCCCAGACCCCTTGGCGGAGTTCACCGTCCCGCAGGAGCGTGACGTCCTCAGGGCCTGGCATCATTTGGACCCAGTGAAGAAGGTTTACGAGACAAACCCGGTCACGATGGAGTTCATTAGACTGCTGGTAATTTTAGTTTCTGATCAATTCGACTGCACACGTTAGTCATATTTGTAAACGGTCCTTGTGCCTTTTGCAGAGAGAGCAGCACATGATTGCGGCCGAAAGCGACTCGCCGTCTGAGGCATTGGCGAGGCCCAAATAGGACACTCCATTCAACCGAGCGTTGAACATATTGAAACGACTCCTGGTGGATACTTGACCGTCGTATGGACGCGTGCATGGTGTCGGAGACGGCGCCACGTGGAAGAAGCACTACCGTGAGACCACAGAGGAGAGAAAGGAAAGATGGAGGTTAAGTGAAGAAAACATCGACAAGAAGGTTGAGATTGCTGTCGGTGTCAAAACCGGCGGATCTCGGGTAGGGGGTCCCGAACTGTGCGTCTAGGCGGATGGTAACAGGAGACCAGGGACACGATGTTTTACCCAGGTTCGGGCCCTCTTGATGGAGGTAAAACCCTACGTCCTGCTTGATTGATATTGATGATGTGGGTATTACAAGAGTAGATCTACCACGAGATCAAGGAGGCTAAACCCTAGAAGCTAGCCTATGGTTTGATTGTTGTTCGTCCTACGGACTAAAACCATCCGGTTTATATAGACACTGGAGAGGGCTAGTATTACACAGAATTGGTTACAATGGTAGGAGATCCACATATCCGTATCGCCAAGCTTGCCTTCCACGCCAAGGAAAGTCCCATCCGGACACGGGACGAAGTCTTCAATCTTGTATCTTCATAGTCTTGGAGTCTGGCTGATGATGATAGTTCGGCTATCCGGACAACCCCTAGTCCAGGACTCCCTCAGTAGCCCCTGAACCAGGCTTCAATAACGACGAGTCCAGCGCGCATATTGTCTTCGGCATTGCAAGGCGGGTTCCTCCTCCGAATAATTCATAGAAGATCGTGAACATCAGGATAGTGTCCGGCTCTGCAAAATAAATTCCACATACCACCGTAGAGAGAATAATATTTACACAAGTTCAATCTGCTGACGTATTTTGTGGCGTGACGTCACACCACCACCAAGCCTTTACTCGAATTGTTTTTATTGTACCACCTCAGCGTGTTTAGCGAAGCGGTTTCCTTGGCACGTCTTGTCGAAGCAGAGATCGTGTTCCCCTTATTCCGGGATTCCCATCAATACGGACGTGGGTAACCCAACCGCGCCATTGATTGCGGCGCTTGGGAGATAAGCGAGTTTTATCAGGCCGGTGGGGACGCATGGTTTCGTCCGCCCATATAAGGGGATAAAGATCGACCCTTTTACCTACGCCTTCTTCCTCCTTTGCTTATCCATCTCCGCGAACTCAAGCTCCAGCGCCCAAGTCCGCACATCTCACCTCAACCTTCTCCAACTATGTCCGGAGCGGGAGGCAAGTGAATGTCCTCCTCCATTACGGAGGGGCACATCAAGAAGCTGCGCAGCGCCGGATATCTGTCCAGCGACATCGCGCACCGGCTCCCCGACGAGGGGCAGCTCATCCCCACCCCTGGGCTCCATGAGAGGGTAGTATTCCTTTCCCATTTCCTCCGCGGACTGGGCTTCCCACTCCATCCCTTTGTCCGGGGGCTCATGTTCTACTATGGCCTGGATTTCCATGATCTGGCCCCGAATTTCATCCTCAACATCTCGGCGTTTATCGTCGTGTGTGAGGCCTTCCTCTGCATCCAGCCCCACTTCGGCTTGTGGCTCAAGACCTTCAGTGTCAAGCCGAAGGTTGTGAAGGGCAGCCAAGCGGAGTGTGGAGGCGCCATGGTGGGCAAGATGCCCAACGTTACTTGGCTCGAGGGCACCTTCGTGGAAACCATTAAGGGGTGGTAATCGGGGTGGTTCTACATCACCGAGCCGCGTGACCCTAAATGGGCAGCGGCCCCCGAATTCAGATCTGGCATCCCCATATGGCTCACCTCCTGGAAAGAGAGTGGCCTGACATGGGGTAATTCGGAGGAGCTAACCGGACTCCAAACCCGCGTCCAAAAGCTAGTGAACAAGAAGCTCAAGCTTGTCAACGTAGTCCAGGTCATGCACATCCGCCGGATTCTCCCGTGCCAACAACAGGACTTCAATATGTGGGAGTTCGATTCGGCGCAACACCAGACTTTGAGCAGGCTCTTCGACACTATGCACGAAGAGGCCTGGAGGGTGCTGTTTAAGGGCGCCGAGGCTCCCGCATCCGCTACCGAAGATCGCGGATTCAGCTCGCAGCGTCCGGCTAGCGAGGTAAGCGATTTTACCCTTTATGGGACACTTGTTTTCCATAGTTTGACTCTATGCGGGATCTAAACTCCCTCTCCTTTGACAGGACTGGCTGAAGAAGGCCGAGCAGACTAACTGTCCGGCCCCTTTGCCAAAAGACCCAGCGGACGCCCGCTTAACGGGGCTGCTGGTTCCGGCACCCCACGTGGTGCCGGAGAAGAAGGCCATGGGTACTCGAAAGAGTTCCCGTTTTCAGGTGTCATCAGACTCATCGTCCGATGACTCCGAGGCGGAATCCTCCCACGAAGGCGAGGAGGAGAAGAAAGAGGCCTCTCCCCCAGCGGGGGGAGGGAAGAAAAGGAAGGCCTCCCCAACGAGGGAGGCCGAAGGGTCCAAGAAGGGAAGGACTCTTCCCCCGGACTGCTTTGCCAACGCCGGTGACAACGACGAGGACTGGCCTTCAAGGGTGTAACGCCCTCGATGCGGCTATATCTCCCACGTGTCGAAGCACGACTTAGAGGCATAACCGCATTGAAAGCAATGTCGCAAGTGAGGTAATCTTCACACAACCCATGTAATACATAAGGGAAAGAGATACATAGTTGGCTTACAATCGCCACTTCACACAATTACATGAATAAAGCATTACATCATCCAGATACAATCAAGGTCCGACTACGGAACCAAAATAAAAGAAGAATCCCAGATGCGACAAAGGTCCCCGATCGACCCCAACTGGGCTCCACTACTGATCAACTAGAACGAAACAACACAAAGGGCAAGATCTTCATCGAGCTCCTCCTTGAGCTTGGTTGCGTCACCTGCTCGGTAACATAGGCACCTGCAAACTAGTTTTGGAAGTACCTATGAGCCACGGGGACTCAGCAATCTCGCACCCGCGAGATCAAGACTATTTAAGCTTATAGGAAGGATGGAGTAATGAGGTGGAGCTGCAGCAAGCGACTAGCATATATGGTGGCTACAATCGCAAAAGAGAGCGAGAAGAGAAGCAAGGCACGGTCGTGAAGCTAGTAGCGATCAAGAAGTGATCCTAGAGCAACCTACGTCAAACATAACTCCAACACCGTGTTCACTTCCCGGACTCCGCCGGAAAGAGACCATCACGGTTACACACACGGTTGATGTATTTTAATTAAGGTCAACTTCGGGTTTTCTACAACCGGACGTTAACAAATTCCCATCTGCCCATAACCGCGGGCACGGTTTTCGAAAGATAATACCCTGCAGGGGTGTCCCAACTTAGCCCATGACAAGCTCTCACGGTCAACGAAGGAATAGACCTCCTCCCGAGACATTCTGATCAGACTCGGTATCCCGGTACAACAAGACATTTCGACAGGGTAAAACTAAACCAGCAACACCGCCCGAATGTGCCGACAAATCCCGATAGGAGCTGCACATATCTCTTTCTCAGGGCACACTCAGATTGTCCAAGGTACGGGTAGGCCAGCCCAGAGTTGCCCCTGGTGGCCACCGGCAGCTGACAGGTTGGACCAACACTCAGAGGAGCACTGGCCCGGGGGGGTAAAATAATGATGACCCTTGGGCGCGCGACCCCCAAGGGAAAAGAAAAAGGCTAGGTGGCAAATGGTAAAACCAATGTTGGGCATTGCTGGAGAAGCTTTACTTAAGGCGAACTGTCAAGGGGTTCCCATTATAGCCCAACCGCGTAAGGGACGCAAAATCCGGGAACATAACACCGATATGACGGAAACTAGGGCGGCAAGAGTGGAACAAAACACCAGGCATAAGGCCGAGCCTTCCACCCTTTACCAAGTATATAGATGCATTAATTAAATAAGATATATTGTGATATCCCAACAAGTAAACATGTTCCAACAAGGAACAACATCTCCATGTTCCAACAAGGAACAAACTTCAATCTTCACCTGCAACTAACAACGCTATAAGAGGGGCTGAGCAAAGCGGTAACATAGCCAATCAACGGTTTGCTAGGACATGGTGGGTTAGAGGTTTGACATGGCAATTTGGGAGGCTGACAAGCAAATGGTAGGCATCGTAGCATTGGCATGGCAAAAGAGCGAGCAAACTAGCATCGCAAAGATAGTAGTGATTTCGAGGGTATGATCATCTTGCCTGAAATCCCGCAAGGAAGAAGAACGAATCCAAGAAGAAGACAAACGGTCGTAGACGAACAAATCCTCACAACTCCGGAACGAAACCGAAGCTAACGAGAGAAGCAACCCGGAAAGAAACAAACAACATAGTAAACACACAAGCATAAACAAGCCATGATGCACAGACAAGTATGATGCATGTCCGGTTTAATGAGGCATGGCATGGCAAAGTGCAACAAACAATACTACAAGTTAAGTGGAGCTCAATATGCAATGAGGTGCATGTTGACGGAACACCACATCAATTATTTAGTTATCTCTCGTTTAAGCTACCCAACAATATTAACTGTTGTTAAACATGGCAAGAGGTGAAGCATAATATAAACTATACCATCTAAACAATTTAAATGGGGCCGGATATAAAAACAACAAATCCGGTAAATCCCCATATGCATTTAGCAATTTAATGCAACAACAAGTTTAAACATTTTAAATGTTGTTATCATGATGCGGATGACATATGCAAGTTTTATGCAATTTTTATAAAAACGTTAACATAAGCATATTATGAAGCATTAGTCGCCATGGCGGAATGAAAAGGGTGCCACGGCGGCGAAACAGAAATGGTGCCACGGCAACATATCCGAAAATGATGCCATGGCAACATATCGGTTCCGGTAGCTCACAGAGATACCGGTGCAAAAGGAGGCGTGACGTGAGCGAGTCATGCAAGATGGTGGGGTGATCCCGACTTCCGGGTTCCCACGGGACGGTGGCACAGCAAAAGAGGGGCATCGCAAGGACAATTCAATCACAGAGCAAACGATGCATCTCATTCAACACATGCATTTGGTCCACGGTTGATCGTCTCGGGGTTATACCTTCGAAACGTGCGTTTTCGGAGCGGTTCGAGTCGTCGAGGGAAGTAGTCGTTCACGGGCCATAGTGGAGGTAGACGTTCACGGGTCGTCGTGGGAAGTAGTCGTACACGGCGTAGTGGAAGTCGTTGTTCACGTGGCGACGGTAGTTGTACACGTTTTCGTAGTTGAACTTGGCGATCCGAAGGGGTACTTGGCGCATCACCGTGTAGTTGTACATGGTTCAAACAAAGGCATTGACACATCTGGAGGGCATCGAGGGACTCGTCAAGGCCCTGCCTCGGGAGGTCACCGGAGATGCATGGAGGCAGCTCGAGCTGCTGGCTGTTGGTAGCGTGTGCGGGCGGCGTGTGGAGGCGGAGCAGGGAACTTGGCACGACCGAGACAGGGGGCGAGCCGCGCGGTTGGTTGATGGTAGCCGCGGCCATGGTGGTGGTCGCCACAAAGCAGAGGAGGCCGGGACTTGGCGTTGGACGATGCGGTCGGCATCGGCCTTGACGTGCAGCAGGGGAGGTGGAGCTCGTGCTCGAAGAGGAGACCGGCGGCGCGACACGAGGGGACGCGAGCTCCATGGCAGAGGGAGCGATGACGTGCCTGCTCCCCTGCTCGAGATCGAGCGAGGACGAGGGAAGCAGAGGAGGTCGAGGTCGAGGTCGAGGAGGCTGGACGTCGGCGGGGCTCGAGACGGGGGCGACGACGTGGATCCGGCGGGGTGGAGCTTGGGGAGGCGACGCCATGGAGGACGGCGATGAAGCGGAGGCGAAGGAGCTGCTCGGCAGCGCTCGCTTCTGGCGGGGTCGAGGGAGGAGCGGACGACGGCCTGGCGACGCGGTCCCCGTTGGAGCTTGAGGGAGAGGGCGAGAGGAGGGGGATCGAGCGAGAGATGCGGGGGAACGAGGGAGAGATGGCTCCTGGCGGCGCGAGGGAGGAGAGGGAGACGAGAGGGAGAGATGGGGATCGGGCGCTGCGGCTAGGGTTAGAGGGGCACCGGCTGGGCCTTGGGCCGGCTTAGGTTGGCCGGGCCTAAGAGGCCGGCTGGGCTGCAAGGCTCTCTTCTCCCTCTCTAAAGAAAATAAACACAAAACAGAGATAGGAAAGAAAAGAAAGAGGGGTTAGGGGAAGAAGTAGGACATGGGGATAATTTTTCCGGACTCGCAAAAAATGAGTTTGTTCCGAGAAAAAATAGAAAGGCCATGATTGAAAGATTAAATTCGAACTCATTTGATTTAAATTCAAATGATTTGAATAGGAAGTGAGGTTTGGGAAGGTCCAAAAAATGTTCGGATTTTTGGTGGAGCTCCGGAAAATGATGAAAGAAATTATGGGCAAGGTTGGAGACCAAGAATTGAGATAACAAAGGCATTGGGATTTATTTGCAAGTGGGTTATGGTTAATTCCAAATAAATGGAGTATTTACTATAGCTCTCTAAATATCGAGAGGATATGTTTTAAAGAGAAATCACCATGTGAATATCCCTCGATTTAAATAGATCAACGATCTATGCAATTTATTTAGGTGAGTTTTTAAAAATTAAATGACATGATGGCATGATGCAATGCAAATGATGTAACAAACAAAACAAATCACACGACGAAACTCGGAATAGCTGGAAGTCTTCTGGAGCATCGGTCTCGGGGCGTTACAACACTCCACCACTACAAGAGGATCGCGTCCCGAGATCTAGGATGGCACCGGAGAGAAATGGAAGAGGAAGAGAAGAGGTAAAACTAAGTTGCTTCTTTGACCAATGAGTGAAACCAAAGAACCTTGAGAGGTTGAACAAATTGAAAGAAAGAATACAAAGGAGATGAACGAGATTGCAAACAATCCGTTAGAAAGAGGAACAAGGAACATTACGAGAACTTGAAGGTTGCAAAGACATGAATCAAGAGTTTAATGGACAAGATAGAATTCGAAACCACTCCGGTTAAAACAAGATGAGAGGGGAAGAATTCGGGCAGTACTCCGGTTGAACATGGAAGGAATAGAACATGAACTTGAGAAGATGGGATGTTACTTGATGAAATCAACAACACACTGCCTCCAGAACTATTGAAAGAATGGCACAATGGGTAAGAAGGATTTCAGACAGCTCTCCAGTTGAGGAAGGAGGGAAAATTTGATAAGATTAGAGAACTCGAATGAAAACACGACACTCCGGTTAAATGGATAAGCAAGAAAAGAACACGATCCTCACGAATCGAGATGGTGAGTGAAAAGAGCAACGTCACAATGCCTCCGGAAGAAAGAATAGAAGATAGGTCATTGGAATAACAAAATGGAGGGGGAAATGGCAACTTCTGCCACAATTGAGCTTGGAAAGCACCCTTCCAAGAAGGTTACAACGGGGTTGTTGGGAAAAACCCAACAACGAAACGAATAAGCTTGTAGTGGGCTTATGGTAAACATCTCAAAATTATGAGGTGACAACCGGCCACTAACGGAAACGATTGCTAGCTTTAGATCGACTAAGAGATGAACACTTCTTCCACCAAGATGATAAAGAGATAACTTGGATCATTGGCAAGCACCACAAATAGCAACATTCCAATGGAAGGCTTTTAGGTGAAATATGACACAAGATAACTCCAACGACGAGGTTGATGGATTTAAAATACCTCATTCTTAACAACATGTGAATCACGAAACATGAACTCAAATTATCAAGAATGACATAATACCACCTTCAAAGATTCGGAAGAAAGAATTGCACTCCGGGTAGCAAGATGAAGAATGCTTGAGCTCCTTAGAAAAGAATCTCAATGAACACTTGGAGAAGTGATATAAATCCTTGATGAACCATCATGCATAGCCTCCATGAAGAAACTCCGGTAACAAAAGAATAAAAAGAAAGAGAAATTGAAAACACAAGGTGAATCCTTGCAATGATTTAGATGGATCTCCGTGATAAT
>NC_041383.1:23645924-23713346 GCF_002162155.2 Triticum dicoccoides
GACTTGAATGAGATACCAATCTCGAAAGAGCTTGAACGAATGCAGAGTGGAAACACGAATCTTCGAGATATCTTGAGCACTCCAGAATAACAAATAGCGAGAAGTAGAATGATAATGAGGTGCACCGGTATGAGAAGACATTGAAATGAGGAAAAAGGGTGGGTGGGCGGGAAAAAACAAAGGCAACTTGGAGACGGATGAAACAAACACCCTTGAGAAGAAATGATAATTGGTCTTGCTGATGTTGAAGTGATCGGATCGACTTGAAGAAAAACACGCCGGTTGAAAAGGATTGACATGACAATCTCGATTGTCGAGAAGGATTGGTATTCACATCGGAGTATGAGAACACCATTTCGGAAAGGTATGGAATCAACACTTGACATTGAAGCAACTCGAATACCACAACTCAAAACAAAAACAAAGGACTGGCTTGCAGAATAAGCCGGAACAAACATATGATAGAGATTTCGTCCGAAGTTTTCGTGGTGGGGCCTACACGGGCTCGATCGTACAACACCATCATGTACAAGGCAGTGCACATGACATACGAAGCGTCCCCGAGTCGGCATAGCCAAGGACTCTTTAAGACACAACGAGGCCACTGTAAAACCGACCGTGAATAGGCGGACCACTAGACGTCGAACCCCAATTTCATATCATACATCTGTCGGAAAGATATCCTAAGAGCTACTTGAATTCCCACCTATGAAACTCCCGAAATTTTCCGGTTATGCAATCAGGTGTTGGGGATACAAGGGAAGCATAATATCTCACCCAAAACTAGCAAATCCTACATCCAGCTGTATCCATCCTTCAACACATAACCAAGAAACCTTCGGAAATCGTCTACCTCAACCTTCGAAAAGCATCCGTTATACAAGTTATGGCAATACTCCCGTACTCACCTCAGTACTGGGTTATCGGGGTTATCTCACCAACAACTGCATAAAAGAGATTTTCGATGCCGGCGTACTAAACTCAGGTATTCCAGAACTGCAACGATAAAATTATGACGACAACACCTCAGAGCTCAACTCCCCGGGACACTTCCACAAAACCCCTGACAGGAGGCACCAAGACAATGTTCTCGTCATAAAACCATCGGAACGATTCCAAGATACCCGCGTGATCCTAAAAAATTTTTTTTAGTGAAATTTGAGAAGAGAAGAGTCAAAACTCTACGTCAGGATGCCTTACCAGAGCGATGAAGAGACTCGGGAGTAAAAAGAATTCCTAACTCTCCGATATATATAATCCTAAATGACTCAAAATATTTTTCTAGACACAACTCGGCTGCTAAAAACGATCAAGCAATGGGGCTCCTAAGGTCGGGGAAGGCTCTGATTACCAACTTGTAACGCCCTCGATGCGGCTATATCTCCCACGTGTCGAGGCACGACTTAGAGGCATAACCGCATTGAAAGCAATGTCGCAAGTGAGGTAATCTTCACACAACCCATGTAATACATAAGGGAAAGAGATACATAGTTGGCTTACAATCGCCACTTCACACAATTACATGAATAAAGCATTACATCATCCAGATACAATCAAGGTCCGACTACGGAACCAAAATAAAAGAAGAACCCCAGATGCGACAAAGGTCCCCGATCGACCCCAACTGGGCTCCACTACTGATCAACTAGAACGAAACAACACAAAGGGCAAGATCTTCATCGAGCTCCTCCTTGAGCTTGGTTGCGTCACCTACTCGGTAACATAGGCACCTGCAAACTAGTTTTGGAAGTACCTGTGAGCCACGGGGACTCAGCAATCTCGCACCCGCGAGATCAAGACTATTTAAGCTTATAGGAAGGATGGAGTAATGAGGTGGAGCTGCAGCAAGCGACTAGCATATATGGTGGCTACAATCGCAAAAGAGAGCGAGAAGAGAAGCAAGGCACGGTCGTGAAGCTAGTAGCGATCAAGAAGTGATCCTAGAGCAACCTACGTCAAACATAACTCCAACACCGTGTTCACTTCCCGGACTCCGCTGGAAAGAGACCATCACGGTTACACACACGGTTGATGTATTTTAATTAAGGTCAACTTCGGGTTTTCTACAACCGGACGTTAACAAATTCCCATCTGCCCATAACCGCGGGCACGGTTTTCGAAAGATAATACCCTGCAGGGGTGTCCCAACTTAGCCCATGACAAGCTCTCACGGTCAACGAAGGAATAGACCTCCTCCCGAGACATTCCGATCAGACTCGGTATCCCGGTACAACAAGACATTTCGACAGGGTAAAACTAAACCAGCAACACCGCCCGAATGTGCCGACAAATCCCGATAGGAGCTGCACATATCTCTTTCTCAGGGCACACTCAGATTGTCCAAGGTACGGGTAGGCCAGCCCAGAGTTGCCCCTGGTGGCCACCGGCAGCTGACAGGTTGGACCAACACTCAGAGGAGCACTGGCCCGGGGGGGTAAAATAATGATGACCCTTGGGCGCGCGACCCCCAAGGGAAAAGAAAAAGGCTAGGTGGCAAATGGTAAAACCAATGTTGGGCATTGCTGGAGAAGCTTTACTTAAGGCGAACTGTCAAGGGGTTCCCATTATAGCCCAACCGCGTAAGGGACGCAAAATCCGGGAACATAACACCGATATGACGGAAACTAGGGCGGCAAGAGTGGAACAAAACACCAGGCATAAGGCCGAGCCTTCCACCCTTTACCAAGTATATAGATGCATTAATTAAATAAGATATATTGTGATATCCCAACAAGTAAACATGTTCCAACAAGGAACAACATCTCCATGTTCCAACAAGGAACAAACTTCAATCTTCACCTGCAACTAACAACGCTATAAGAGGGGCTGAGCAAAGCGGTAACGTAGCCAATCAACGGTTTGCTAGGACATGGTGGGTTAGAGGTTTGACATGGCAATTTGGGAGGCTGACAAGCAAATGGTAGGCATCGTAGCATTGGCATGGCAAAAGAGCGAGCAAACTAGCATCGCAAAGATAGTAGTGATTTCGAGGGTATGATCATCTTGCCTGAAATCCCGCAAGGAAGAAGAACGAATCCAAGAAGAAGACAAACGGTCGTAGACGAACAAATCCTCACAACTCCGGAACGAAACCGAAGCTAACGAGAGAAGCAACCCGGAAAGAAACAAACAACATAGTAAACACACAAGCATAAACAAGCCATGATGCACAAACAAGTATGATGCATGTCCGGTTTAATGAGGCATGGCATGGCAAAGTGCAACAAACAATACTACAAGTTAAGTGGAGCTCAATATGCAACGAGGTGCATGTTGACGGAACACCACATCAATTATTTAGTTATCTCTCGTTTAAGCTACCCAACAATATTAACTGTTGTTAAACATGGCAAGAGGTGAAGCATAATATAAACTATACCATCTAAACAATTTAAATGGGGCCGGATATAAAAACAACAAATCCGGTAAATCCCCATATGCATTTAGCAATTTAATGCAACAACAAGTTTAAACATTTTAAATGTTGTTATCATGATGCGGATGACATATGCAAGTTTTATGCAATTTTTATAAAAACGTTAACATAAGCATATTATGAAGCATTAGTCGCCATGGCGGAATGAAAAGGGTGCCACGGCGGCGAAACAGAAATGGTGCCACGGCAACATATCCGAAAATGATGCCATGGCAACATATCGGTTCCGGTAGCTCACAGAGATACCGGTGCAAAAGGAGGCGTGACGTGAGCGAGTCATGCAAGATGGTGGGGTGATCCCGACTTCCGGGTTCCCACGGGACGGTGGCACGGCAAAAGAGGGGCATCGCAAGGACGATTCGATCACAGAGCAAACGATGCATCTCATTCAACACATGCATTTGGTCCACGGTTGATCGTCTCGGGGTTATACCTTCGAAGCGTGCGTTTTCGGAGCGGTTCGAGTCGTCGAGGGAAGTAGTCGTTCACGGGCCGTAGTGGAGGTAGACGTTCACGGGTCGTCGTGGGAAGTAGTCGTACACGGCGTAGTGGAAGTCGTTGTTCACGTGGCGACGGTAGTTGTACACGTTTTCGTAGTGGAACTTGGCGATCCGAAGGGGTACTTGGCGCATCACCGTGTAGTTGTACATGGATCAAACAAAGGCATTGACACATCTGGAGGGCATTGAGGGACTCGTCAAGGCCCTGCCTCGGGAGGTCACCGGAGATGCATGGAGGCAGCTCGAGCTGCTGGCTGTTGGTAGCGTCTGCGGGCGGCGTGTGGAGGCGGAGCAGGGAACTTGGCACGACCGAGACAGGGGGCGAGCCGCGAGGTTGGTTGATGGTAGCCGCGGCCATGGTGGTGGTCGCCACAAAGCAGAGGAGGCCGGGACTTGGCGTTGGACGATGCGGTCGGCATCGGCCTTGACGTGCAGCAGGGGAGGTGGAGCTCGTGCTCGAAGAGGAGACCGGCGGTGCGACGCGAGGGGACGCGAGCTCCATGGCAGAGGGAGCGATGACGTGCCTGCTCCCCTACTCGAGATCGAGCGAGGACGAGGGAAGCAGAGGATGTCGAGGTCGAGGTCGAGGAGGCTGGACGTCGGCGGGGCTCGAGACGGGGGCGACAACGTGGATCCGGCGGGGCGGAGCTTGGGGAGGCGACGCCATGGAGGACGGCGATGAAGCGGAGGCGAAGGAGCTGCTCGGCAGCGCTCGCTTCTGGCGGGGTCGAGGGAGGAGCGGGCGACGGCCTGGCGACGCGGTCCCCGTTGGAGCTCGAGGGAGAGGGCGAGAGGAGGGGGATCGAGCGAGAGATGCGGGGGGAACAAGGGAGAGATGGCTCCTGGCGGCGCGAGGGAGGAGAGGGAGACGAGAGGGAGAGATGGGGATCGGGCGCTGCGGCTAGGGTTAGAGGGGCACCAGCTGGGCCTTGGGCCGGCTTAGGTTGGCCGGGCCTAAGAGGCTGGCTGGGCTGCAAGGCTCTCTTCTCCCTCTCTAAAGAAAATAAACACAAAACAGAGATAGGAAAGAAAAGAAAGAGGGGTTAGGGGAAGAAGTAGGACATGGGGATAATTTTTCCGGACTCGCAAAAAATGAGTTTGTTCCGAGAAAAAATAGAAAGGCCATGATTGAAAGATTAAATTCGAACTCATTTGATTTAAATTCAAATGATTTGAATAGGAAGTGAGGTTTGGGAAGGTCCAAAAAATGTTCGGATTTTTGGTGGAGCTCCGGAAAATGATGAAAGAAATTATGGGCAAGGTTGGAGACCAAGAATTGAGATAACAAAGGCATTGGGATTTATTTGCAAGTGGGTTATGGTTAATTCCAAATAAATGGAATATTTACTATAGCTCTCTAAATATCGAGAGGATATGTTTTAAAGAGAAATCACCATGTGAATATCCCTCGATTTAAATAGATCAACGATCTATGCAATTTATTTAGGTGAGTTTTTAAAAATTAAATGACATGATGGCATGATGCAATGCAAATGATGTAACAAACAAAACAAATCACACGACGAAACTCGGAATAGCTGGAAGTCTTCTGGAGCGTCGGTCTTGGGGCGTTACAAAGGGCCAAGCCCCTGGCGAGATCGTAAGTATCTGGACTCCCGAATAACTTCATGATTTTTCTTTTCGCCACATGGTGTCTTTCTAATGCCGCATACAACCCTGCAGTCCGCCCAGGGATGATCTTCCCGCTTCGTTGAGTGGGTCCTTGGGTGCGTCGGATATGGATTCCCTTCCAACCGCCTCCACCCCCCATGATGCGGATGATGCCGAGGTGGGATCCCGGGAAGGGACCCGCCAGGAGGAGGAGGCCCCGGAGGTGCCGCAGGGCAACCTCCCGGACTTTGCACCGGACTCCGCACTGGAACCTGTAGTGGTTCCGGAGTCCGGCGGGCGGCCCCTTCGTAAGAAGGGCAAGACCGTGACGCCGGCGGCCTCCGTCCAACCGAAGGCGCCGAATAGCTTGCTGGAGGCGCTCAATGGCGCTTCCATCGAAGAGGAACACAACACCATCATGAGTGCGGTGATTCAGAAGGTTCAGCTCGCCAAGAGCGGGCTGACCGAAGCCTGCAACAGCCTTCTAACAGGCTTTGAGGTAAGAATTTTGATATATGTAAAATAGTACCGCATAGATAGTAGCCCCTAATGCTCGGTTCGGTGTTCGGAAAGAAAAGCCGGACTGAGGATCTAAAAAGATATACGCAGGAGTCATAAAAAATATGTCAATATGGGGTTGCAGGCTGTGCTGCTGACCTCTGCCGCACTGACTGCGGAGGTCAATACTTTGAAGCGAAGCCTCGAGCGGTCCGAGAACGAGCTCGGCCGTGCCAAGAAGCAGCTTGAGGACAAGGAAGGTGAGTAACACCTTATTAAAGTTGTACCTTACAGAAAAGGATTTGGTTGCAAGAAGAATGACAAGGATAACATGGGTATTGCAGGGGCCACGAACGAGGTGGCGACCCTGAAGGACGCGGTGTCTGCGACCGAATGTAATGCGGCCGCGGAGCGCACCGAGCGAGAGAAGCAGAAGGCGCGGGTGGCGGAGGTACAGCAAGAGCTCCAGGCTCTCGTGGAAAAACATGACAGTTTGGAGCGCGACTCGAAGACTCGAGAGTCCGAGCTTGCATCGGCTCTTGAGAGTGCCAAAGCCGCTAAGGCCGAAGCCTACAAGGCCCTCCAGGAAATCGAGGCGTTGAAGAAAATAGCGGCGGGTAAGGCATTTTTCATGCAAAGCAAGCATGTGAGTGTGAATTACCTATTACTTACCCGAATTCGGAGCTCTCCAGGAGCGTTCGCAGATCTGCCCCGCAGCGTGTCCGATGCTGCCGCTTTCTACAGGGCCGAGGAGGGGAGCTCGACGGAGAAGGTCTTCTGGTCTCAGTATGCTGAGGCCGGACATCCGGTGCCCCTTAGTGACCAGCTGAAGCAGCTGGTTGAGCTCCACAAGGTGGCTGAACAGGCCATGAAGGGCCTCATAGTTTGGCTGTGGCCCAATGAGGCCATGCCTGGGAGCTACTTCGGCCTGGTGCGGCGGCTGGTGGATGCTTGTCCATGGGTTGAAGTCATCAAGCACTCCGCCTATATTGAAGGTGCCCGTCGGGCCCTTGCCCGCGCAAAGGTGCAATGGGGCAAGATGGATGCTGAGAAGCTTGTGACGGACGCGCCACCGCCGGGCAAGGAGTATCGCACGCCCGAGATGTATTACAAGAGTGTCCTGAAGGGTGCCCGCATTATTGCGGGTGAGTGCTCCAAAGATGTAATATTTGAGTAGACTCGCATTTTGTTATCCTGTGCGCTGAAAACTTTGTTCATATGCGCTAAGCAACGCTTGTTAATTTAAAATATTACATTCTGTGCGGCTGTTTATCAAATCTGAGAGATGGCAAGTCATCGGCTTCAGCCCCCATGCCACGAGTGCTGGAGTGTTCGGGATAAATTTGAGCACTCTTGTTCCCATTTTTGGGTCCATCTAGGGAGGCGCTCAACACAACGAACGAGGCAACCGGACTTATAATGCTTGAACACTCTCACTTAGCCATAGAATTCTATAATTTTAAATTTCGGCGAAGCCCCTAGTGTTCGGAAGGCCGAATTTGGGGCGCTATCCACGCCTGGGCCGGACAAAGCCGGTTCCTCGCTCTAAGCGGCATAAGTCTTTAGGGACTTGAAAAAAACCTCTCGAACAGCGACCGGCTCTCGCCTCATCATGACGGTCAGTTTTAGCTTTCTCCACTGAGGCGCTCGCCCAACTCAACTGGGGCGCAATCGCAGTGGTTCTCCCAGTGCTACCTTAGCCGATACAACGGAACGTAAGGTACCAAAACATGGGAGCTGGGCAAACCCAACTATTGACCCAAGACATGATTCGGAGCCGATGCATATAATGCTATAAGTTCGGGGTGCCGCACTTGTGAAAGTGTTCGGACTTATCACACCATGATGCGGGAAACATAAGCCCCTGGTGTATTTAGCCGTACCAAAGTGTACGGATGCAACATGTCATAAATGAACATATGTATAAGAAAGAAATGCAATTATAAGCAAAAAGGTGCTGCCTTGTTTATTCAAGAAATACTGCCGTGAATGCAGAACAATACCAATAGTGTGGTAAGCAAGGGATGGGACTATTAAACATGTCCCCCTCCAGGGGTAGGCTGCGGAATGGTGTATAAAACAGATTTAATGCTTGTAATGGAGACCACCTGGATATTCATCGTAGCCTTTCTCCTTCCCTGGTTGTTGCATCGTGAGTTCGGCAGGTCTACTGCCGGACAGGGCCTCTGATGAACGGAGTCCTGTGGGTAAAAAAACAAAAAGAGAAAAAAAAGAACGACACACTTGAGAGCCCCTGGTGTGGTTAAGCCGCATTCTGGGCCTATCGTGGTCGTGCCCCTCCCCCTATGCCCATGGTATCTCCTGAGCGTAATGATGTACGCGAAGGACCAGTCTTGCAATTTTGCAGGGGCTGGGGTTGGGGCCGCATTGCTATGCGTGCTCGGAACGTGCCAGGTGGTCTTGTTGTAGGTTACTCCAGGCGCGTTTAGCCGTGTCCGGTCGCTTAACGGCCGGACTCGAGAATTGCCTTAAGAGGCTGCACTGTACTTCTGCCGCGAGAGCCGCTCTATGTTCCTCCGTTCGGAGAGAGCATTCAGTGTTTCCGTGGACCGTGATGACTCCTCGAGGGCATGGCATCTTGAGCTTGAGGTATGCGTAGTGCGGCACCGCGTTGAACTTTGCAAACATGGTACGTCCGAGCAGAGCATGATAGCCGCTGCAGAACGGAACTATGTCGAAGATTAACTCCTTGCTTCGGAAGTTATCCGGGGATCCGAAGACCACTTCCAGTGTAACTGAGCCCGTACAATTGGCCTCTACACCTGGTATGACACCTTTAAAGGTCGTCTTTGTGGGTTTAATCCTTGAGGGGTCTATGCCCATTTTGCGCACTGTATCCTGATAAAGCAGGTTCAGGCTGCTGCCGCCGTCCATCAGGACTCTGGTGAGGTGAAATCCATTGACGATTGGGTCTAAAACCAATGCGGTGAATCCGCCGTGGCGGATGCTGGTGGGGTGGTCCCTTCGATCAAAAGTGATCGGGCAGGAGGACCATGGGTTGAACTTTGGGGCGACTGGCTCCGTCGCGTATACATCCCTGAGTGCATGCTTCCGCTCCCTTTTGGGTATGTGGGTTGCGTATATCATGTTCACCGTCCGCACTTGTGGGGGGAAACCCTTATGTCCTCTATTGTTTGGCGGTCGGGTCTCTTCCTCGCCATCGCTTTGCAGCCCCTTGTCGTTGTTTTAGGCAATTAGCTTGCCTGCCTGCTTGAATACCCAACAGTCCATGTTGGTGTGGTTAGCTGGCTTTTCGGGGGTGCCGTGTATCTGGCACGAGCGATCGAGTATTCGGTCCAAATTGGACGGACCCGGAGTAGTTCTTTTGAATGACTTTTTCCGCTGACCGGGTTTGGAGCCTCTGAATCCGGCATTGACTGTCATATCCTCATTATTGTCGCCGTTAATGCGGCGTTTGTTCTTGTTGCGACGCGACCTGCCATTGCGGTCCTTGATATCTGGACTGCCAGAATTTTTGCTGAGGTTGTTGCTGCGGGCTAGCCAGCTGTCCTCTCCCGCACAGAAGCGGGTCATGAGTGATGTGAGGGCTGCCACGGATTTCGGCTTTTCCTGTCCCAGGTGTCGGGCAAGCCACTCGTCGCGGATGTTATGTTTGAAGGCCGCGAGGGCCTTCGCATCCGGACAGTCGACGATTTGATTTTTCTTAGTTAAGAATTGTGTCCAGAATTGTCTGGCTGATTCGTCTGGCTGCTGAATTATATGGCTTAGGTCGTCAGTGTCTGGTGGTCGCACATACGTGCCCTGGAAGTTGTCAAGGAATGCGGCTTCCAGGTCCTCCCAACACCCAATTGATTCTGCTGGCAAGCTGTTAAGCCAATGCTGAGCTGGTCCTTTAAGCTTGAGTGGGAGGTATTTGATGGCGTGAAGATCATCACCGCGGGCCATGTGGATATGAAGTAGATAGTCTTTGATCCAAACCGCGGGGTCTGTTGTGCCATCATAAGATTCAATATTCACGGGTTTAAACCCTTCGGGGATTTGATGATCCATTACTTCATCTGTGAAGCATAGTGGGTGTGCGGCGCCTCTGTATTGGGCTATATCACGACGAAGCTCAAAAGAGCTTTGTCTACTGTGTTTGGCCCGGCCGGACTTGCTGTGTCCGGCGCGACGGTTGTCGTCACGTATCATGGGGCGCCCACACGATCCGTAGATCGATCTTGATTGTCTTGCCTTATCCTCCAATATATCTTGCAAGTCCAGAGCGTTCCCCTGTGGCCTTGTGCTTTTCGAGCGATGCCGGGGTACGGTTCTAGTGGAGGGCCTAGAGGCCTCTCTGTCGCGGCCACGGGGTGGTCGGTCAGCCGTATTGTGTGCTGGTGATGCAGGTTTAGATGCCTCCTCCTCTAATCGGGGGAGCAGCTTGCGTTTGGGGTAGCTTTTGGAGGGGCGTTCAAGCTCATGCTCTTCGGCCGCAAGGACTTCAGTCCATCTGTCGGCTAGCAGATCTTGATCAGCTCTAAGCTGTTGCTGCTTTTTCTTGAGGCTGTTTGCCGTGGCCATAAGCCTGCATTTAAAATGCTCTTGTTCGACGGGATCCTCAGGCACAACAAATTCGTCGTCGTCGAGGCTTGCCTCGTCTCCGGAGGGAGGCATGTAATTATCATCCTCTACCTCTTCGTCTGCCGCTCTCTCATGAGGGCTGGCTTCTCCGTCCTCATGTGCTGAATCTTGCTGGAGGGGGTTGTCTTCGGCACTGTCTGGGGTATTATTATCTTCGGTGCTGGAATCTCCATTCTTGCTGTGGCGGGATTTAGAGCGGCGCCGCTGATGCCGACGCTTGGGCTGTTTCTTGGAGGGGTCATCCTCCGATGTTCCTTCGCCATTCCCATCCTTTGGGATATCCACCATGTATATGTCATATGATGAGGTCGCTTTCCAGTGCCCAGTAGGCGCTGGTTCTTGGTCGTCTCCGGCATCGTCGTCCAACCGTCAATGTCTTCGGAGTCGAAGTCTAGCATGTCGGTTAGATCGTCGACAGTGGCTACTAAGTGGGTGGTGGGTGGGCTTTGAATATCTTCGTCGTCCGCATCCCAACCGTCCTGACCGCAGTCCGGCCAGGGCTCTCCTGATAACAAGAGATACTTTAGCAAACTCAAGATGTCGCTGAAAGGTGCGTGTTGAAAGATGTCCGCAGCGGTGAACTCCATGATCGGCGCCCAATCGGATTCGATTGGAGGGGTCGCGGGAGGTACAGAGTCCGGCGAGGAGTCCGGCACCTCGGAGTCACGAGCTTCACAAGGGACAAGGCCAGTATTCGGATCCATCACCGTAGAGGTTGCAACCCCCGAGGCAGTGTCTAGCCACCCGTCCTCGATCTGCGCAGCCGGCTCCGAATCGAGGGTCGGAGCGGGCTCGTGTGCGGCCTCCAGGGCACTGTCCGGCTGCAGAGCTAAATCATGCCCATCGTGACAGTGCGGCGCGCTCGGCTGTGGCTCGAATCCATCGAAGATCAAGTCTCCGCGGATGTTAGCCGTGAAGTTCAAACTTGCAAATCTGACCTGACGGCTAGGGGCATAGCTTTCGATCTGCTCTAGATGGCCAAGCGAATTGGCCCGTAGTGCAAAGCCGCCGAATACGAAGATCTGTCCAGGGAGAAAAGTCTCACCCTGGACTGCGTCGTTGTTGATGATCGAAGAAGACATCGAGCCTATCGGTGACGACACAGAGGAACTCTCAATGAAAGCACCAATGTCGGTGTCAAAACCGGCGGATCTCGGGTAGGGGGTCCCAAACTGTGCGTCTAGGCGGATGGTAACAGGAGACCAGGGACACGATGTTTTACCCAGGTTTGGGCCCTCTTGATGGAGGTAAAACCCTACGTCCTGCTTGATTGATATTGATGATGTGGATATTACAAGAGTAGATCTACGACGAGATCAAGGAGGCTAAACCCTAGAAGCTAGCCTATGGTATGATTGTTGTTCGTCCTACGGACTAAAACCATCCGGTTTATATAGACACCGGAGAGGGCTAGGGTTACACAGAGTCGGTTACAATGGTAGGAGATCCACATATCTGTATCGCCAAGCTTGCCTTCCACGCCAAGGGAAGTCCCATCCGGACACGGGACGAAGTCTTCAATCTTGTATCTTCATAGTCTTGGAGTCCGGCTGATGATGATAGTTCGGCTATCCGGACACCCCCTAGTCCAGGACTCCCTCAATTGCGGTTGAGAAGAAATCATCTTAGACAGTCGCAACAGCGGTAGCTGCCGCAGAATAGGTGGTTGCATATATGTCTACTTCCTTGGTTCTGGCCGTTTTCAATTGGACCAGGCAAAATCCAGAAAAAATGCAGCAGACTTTCCCCTTGCTGACTTCTTGGGGAGCAGCTCGACTAGTGTTGCACCAGCACCTGCTCCCACACCGCCTCCCGCACCTGCTCCCACACCGGCTCCCGCACTAGACGTGCTCGGCGGTGCTTCTTCTTTGGCTGAGCTCGACGCCCTCACAATATCTGTCACACCGGCCCCCTTCAATAAATGTATAATCTCCCATTTTCGTTGCCTTCCGGATGTCTCACGTTGCAGACTTTTCTTTGCAGGCCGACGAAACTCCGTGCACCATATTGTACACCATCGGCGACCAGAAGGTGGACGTGGGGAAGGCGACGATAATGGAGCCTAAGGAACCATTATTCGACAGCCGGCCGATCCCCCCGAACGTCTTCAAGGTTTCCGTGGCTAGTGTCAAACCGGGCCACGAGAAATTTCCTCCTCTGATACTAGTGGGGGATGATGACGAGACACCGCGGTGGCTTGGTGATTGTTGCAATGGGCGTGTCCTATTGTGGCCAAAGAGTCTGCTTCGTCTGGAGGCGGTCAGGAGCACACCCACGAGCACACAGCCTCAGCAAGGTATGAACATCAACACCCCACCTACCCAATGAGCATCGGGTGTCGGATTGGGTGATAGCGGATGGGGTAAGGAGGAGGCTCCATTAGTCGTTGATGACGTCGCCATGGATGAGGATGAGGATGACGATGGCACTCAACAGTATGTCTACATTGGCGCCTACTCAGGGTTTGAGCATCATGAGTCGGTGCCTGAATTGCCATCTCCGGAGGCTGAACATATTATGGATGACCTTTCGGTAGTAAAGAAGTCTAGGAAGAGAGCGAGGAAAGGAAAAAAAAGCTGATTCTATGATCCAGCCGCCTCGGCTTCAGGACCGTGTAGATATCCCCGATGCGGATAAATGGCATATCCTCGGTCAACCAATCCTACCTGCAAGAGCGCTAGGGGCCAGATTCAGCGATATAAGGAGACTTCATGACGATGTGCTACGGATAGAGAAAGGCCTCATCGCCTCGAAAGATCCAGGATACCCACTCTACATGGTTAACGTTCCGTAGCAAATGTTGTACATCGACTGCTTCCCCGCGGATAAGTTCTTCCTTCGATTCGATTACATATTCGACATGTTTCACGTGAAGAAGCAGAATTTTACGTTTGTCCGCCTTTATGCCTTGCACATGAACTACATCATCGGGGTTGAGCAGATACCTCATATCTGTGTCGCTGACCCGTATTACATGCACGAGGGCTTCTTGGGAGTCTGCACAAAGCACTGTGAATACGCGAGGGAATACATCGTCAGTTTCATGCTCGCCAATAAGGACAAGGAGGCGATTCTCGTGCCTTATCATCCCGTGTAAGTCATCCGTGCGGATATCCTTCCTTCGATTTCAATCATTCATTTGCACGGTGGAGGCTAATTAATTTGAGGTGTACTTATTTTGCGCAGCGGCGGGCGTGCCGTCCTCATCATCCTCTACCCCCGACACTCCCACGCTCTTTACTTGGACTCGTCGAAGAACATTCACAAAAAGGATTACACCCACATCAAGGATGTTCTCGACAGTGCTATGTTTTACTACCAAGCACGGGGTGGAGAGTTCAAGGACAATAAGAGAAGGGGCGGAAGGCTCGCCTTCAGCCATAAGACCGACTTCTGCTGCATCCAGCAACCGAGCGATTCTCTTAATGATGGATTCTATGTCCTACACCACATGCTGGAGTACAGATGGGATCACCAGAACCTTTGCATGTCACCTAGATCCGGCGATGCCCATATTCTGCAATGGGAAAGGACGTAGGAGATATCGAGGATCATCGACTTCGAGCTGAGTTATATAACATCTAGCACTGTGACACCCCCGATTCAATCGTACACTAATCATACACGCAAATGTGTACGATCAAGATCAGGGACTCACGGGAAGATATCACAACACAACTCTAGACACAAATCAAAATAATACAAGCTTTATATTACAAGCCAGGGGCCTCGAGGGCTCGAATACATAGCTCGATACACAAGAGTCAGCGGAAGCAACAATATCTGAGTACAGACATAAGTTAAACAAGGAGTGCCTTAAGAAGGCTAGCACAAAAGCAAAAACGATCGAAGAGGCAAGGCCTCCTGCCTGGGACCTCCTATCTACTCCTGGTCGTGGGCGGTCTCCATGTAGTAGCTTCCATCGGTGGTGGCATCTGGCTCCAAGGGTCCACCATCTGGTTGCATCAACCAGAAAGAAGAAGGAAGGGGAAAAAAGGTAGCAAAGCAACTGTGAGTACTCATCCAAAGTACTCGCAAGCATCAGATCTATACTAAGTATGCATTGGTATCAAATGGAAGGTTGTATCTGTGGATTGAACTGCAGAATGCCAGAATAGAGGGGGAAGGCCTAGCCTAACGAAGACTAGCATCTTCAAGCAGCTCCGAGCATCTTGCAGCATGTAGAAGAGTAAATAATAGCAGTTTATAATTAACAAACATGTTGTAACATTAATGCCCAGAGATCCTTCCTCGACTCCATGCGAGAAAGCAATCCGGAGCCACATATCTCAAGTATCCATTTGTAGTTGTATAAGATTAGGATATAAGTCTGAACGTCCGTTACCGTGGACACGGCTATTAATAGATAATCTTCCCTGCAGGGGTGCACCACATTTTCCAACACGCTTGATTACTCTGGCCGGACACACTTTTCTGGGTCAATGCCTGGCCGCGGAAAATCAACACGTTGTAGCCCTACCTAGGCTCAGCAGAGAGGTCCCTGCCGGTCTACAACCTAAGCACTCCGGGGTCTGGGCCCCATCACCAGTTGCACTCCGGATCATTGCGTACAGGGCGGGTCCAGGCTCCACCACTATAGGATGGTGCCGGCCCAGCCGTGTCGCACTGCTGAACTGGACGTCCGACAAAGCTTCGGCTAATACTACGTTGTCGAGGCCCATAACTATTCTCATGTGGTGGTTGGTGCATAAAGGCCAAAGGCCAACTCAGAACAAATACCCAAACCATAGTGTAATATTAGCTTATGGAGACGAGCAGAGACTCACGATCGAAAGTGACCCCGTCGCCCCGTCTCGTGGACTTACGACAAGGGCCTAGAATGCCCGGTCGTGCCACGTCATTATCTTACGGGTGCTCTCTGGGCCCGCCCGACTTTCACCAAGGTCTCAAGTAAAGTCAATGTAACCGTGTGTCCAAACATCAAGGGTAAAACCCGAGGAATCACCCCCGATGGATTCCACTCAATGTAATCATCAAGGTGAACATAAGAGGGACCACCCTCGAGGTTCACACTTGAGGTGATGAACGACAGAGTCGTATCGGGAATGGTGAAAGAGGAAATCACCCTCGATGACCACGAGCGAATAGCTACACTACAGAATTATCATCAGGAGTGTGTTATGAGGCATCACCCTCGGCACTCGATAGTAGCCCTGCAGAGTCGAGCAACTAAAGGGGCGTGATGTGATGTGAGGTGTCGGGCTCTGGTCATCGATCATGTCGATCGAGGCGTCGATGATGAAGCAAGGGCAACAAGGACAAGGTGGGGGTCACTAATGGATCACTAACCAACCTATGCTAAGAAGTTTAGGATAAGCAGGTAAGGTACAACAACAGGTTACAAAAGCAGGCTATGCATCAGAATAGGAGCAAACAATAACAGTAGCAAAATCTAATGCAAGCACGAGAGAATAGAATGGGCGATATCGGGATGATCAAAGGGGGGGCTTTCCAGGTTGCTCAAGCGAGAAGGACGATCGTCGGTGACGTAGCCGATCACAGGGGCATCAGCAGCGGTCTCGGGGTCTACCGGAGAGATGAGGGGGAGAAACAGTAAATACACGCAAACAAAAGCATAGCAAGATAACAAGCGGTGCTAGATGTTGGGGAACGTAGCACAAATTCAAAATTTTCTACGCAACACCAAGATCAATCTATGGAGATTCTAGCAACAAGAGAGGGAGAGGATGAGCATATCTTCATACCTTTGAAGATCGCTAAGAGGAAGCGTTACAAGAACGCGCTTGATGGAGTCGTACTCGCGGCGATTCAAATCGCGGAAGATCCGATCTAGCGCCGAACGGACGGCGCCTCCGCGTTCAACACACGTACAGCCCGGGGACGTCTCCTCCTTCTTGATCCAGCAAGGGGAGAGGAGAAGTTGAGGGAGAAATCCGACAGGACGACGGCGTGGTGTTGGTGGAGCTCGTGGTTCTCCAACAGGGTTTCGCCAAGCACTACGGAGGAGGAGGAGATGTACGAGGAGGGAGGGGATGCGCCAGGGGCAAGGGTGTGGCTGCCCTCCCACCCCCTCACTATATATAGGGGGAAGGGGAGAGGGGGCCGGTGAGGGAGTCCTGGATAAGGGGGTATCCGGACAGCCGGACTATATACATCATCCGGACTATAGAAGCGTCAAGATACAAGACTCAAGACTTCGGCACGTGTCCGGATGGGACTCTCCTTGGCGTGGAGGACAAGCTTGGTGATCCGGATATTATGTTTCCTTCCTTGTAACCGACTCCATGTAAACCCTAGCTCTCCGTTGTCTATATAAACCGGAGAGCATGGTCCTTAGAAGGCCGATCACAATTACAATCATACCATCATAGGCTAGCTCTTAGGGTTTAGCCTCTATGATCTTGTGGTAGATCTACTCTTGTATTCCACATATCTTCAATATTAATCAAGCGGGAAGTACGGTTTTACCTCCATCAAGAGGGCCCGAACCTGGGTAAACATTGTGTCACTTGCTTCCTGTTACCATCAGCCTAAGACGCATAGATCGGGACCCCCTACCCGAGATCCACCGGTTTTGACACCGACATTGGTGCTTTCATTGAGAGTTCCTCTGTGTTGCCGCCTCGAGGCTTGATGGCGCCTTCAATCGTCAACAACACGGTCCAGGGTGAGACTTTTCTCCTCGGACAGATCTTCGTGTTCGGCGGCTTCGCACTGCGGGCCAATTCGCTTGGCCAGTTGGAGCAAATCGACAGCTTCGCCCCCGGCCACCAGATCAGGTTCGGAAACTTGAACTACACAGCAGATGTCCGTGGAGACTTGATCTTTGACGGATTCGAGCCTGCACCAGAGCACCGGATAGCCACGACGAGCACGGCCTAGACTTGCTGTCGGACAATGCCCGGGATATCATCCCCGAGGCAGCCCCGGATCTAAATCCAGGGTAGGTCGCATTGCTTATGGACGGAGGGCTGGACCCCGCCCCGTAGGCCGCACACTTATCGGCGGTGGAGCCGAACACGGGTCTCACCTCTCTGGAGGCCTGTAACCCTGGGCCCCCGGACTCATATCCGATTGTTGGTCCTGATCCGCTCACTCTCGAGCCAGCCAAGCCAGGCTGGGCTCCGGTAATGGAGTTTACCGCTACGGAGATCTTTCAGCACTCGCCTTTTGGCGACATGCTGAACTCATTAAAGTCTCTCTCTCTATCAGGAGTCTAAGCCGAACTATGTCCGGCTTGAGTGGGAAGTAGGCGACGAAGGAATTCGCTGCCCACCCACCACCCACTTCATCGCCACGATCGATGATTTAACCGACGTGCTCGACTTTGACTTCGAAGACATCGACGGTATGGACGACGATGCAGGAGACATACATGAGCCACCGCTCACAGGGCGGTGGACAGCCACCTCTTCATATGATATATATATGGTGGACACTCCGAAAGAAACCAACGGCGATGAGGCAACGGAGGAAAACCCCTCCAAGAAGAAGGCAAAGCATGGGCGTCGCCAGCGCCGCTCCAAGCCCCGCCAAGGCAATACCGGCACCGGAGACAATAATAATTCGGACAGTGCCGATGATGAACACAACCCCGAACAGCCCGCCTTCGAGCAGGCCGAACAGGAAGACGGGCATGACACCCCAGATGAACAGGCGATGGACGGGTATTCGGAGGAGGACAACTACATGCCCCTCTCCAAAGACGAGATTAGCCTTGGCGACGATGAGTTCAGCGTACCCGAAGACCCCGCAAAGCAGGAGCGCTTCAAGCGCCGGCTTATTGCCACTGCGAGAAGCCTGAAGAAGAAGCAGCAGCAGCTCCAAGCTGATCAAGATCTTCTCACAGACAGATGGACAGAAGTCCTGGCAGCCGAGGAATACGGACTCAAGCGCCCCACGGCTGACCGACCAGCTCGAGGTTGGGACAAAACGGCATATCAGCCGAAATACCAGCCCGTACCCCCGCGCCGGTTTACTACGGCCCGGGGCAATACTCAGGACCTACGCGATAAACTGGATAACATCGCAGGACAACCAAGATCGATCTACGGATCGCGGGGGCGCGCCGAAGCACATGACGATGACCATCATACCGGATACACCAACAGCAAATCCGGCCGGGCCGAATACAACCAGTCAGACGCAGCCAAACTACGCCGTGACGTAGCCCGCCATAGAGGCGCCGCACACCCCCTATGCTTCACTGATGAAGTGATGGATCCTGAATTCCCAAAAGGGTTTAAAACCGTAAACATCAAATCATACAATGGCACCACAGACCCCGTGGTATGGATCGAGGATTTCCTTCTCCACATTAACATGGCCCGCGGAGATGATCTACATGCCATCAAATATCTTCCCCTTATGCTCAAAGGACCTGCCTGGCACTGGCTAAACAGCTTGCCCGCAAATTCCATTAGCAGTTGGGAAAATCTGGAAGACGCATTCCTTGACAACTTCCAGGGCACATATGTGCGACCTCCGGATGCCGATGACTTGAGCCACATTACTCAACAGCCCGGAGAATCAGCCAGGAAATTCTGGACTCGGTTCCTAACTAAAAAGAACCAAATAGTCGACTGTCCGGATGCCGAAGCCCTGTCAGCTTTCAAGCATAATATCCGTGACGAGTGGCTCACCAGACACCTCGGCCAGGAGAAACCAAGTCCATGGCAGCTCTTACGACACTAATGACCCGCTTTTGCGCGGGCGAGGACAGCTGGTTGGCTCGCAGTAGCACTACACCACATTCTGGAACTTCAGATGTCCGGGACAATAATGGCAAGCCACGGCGCAACAGACACAAGCGACGAAACAACGGCGACAACACCAAGGATACGGTGGTCAATGCCGGATTCAGCGGATCCAAATCCGGTCAGCGGAAGAAGCCATTCAAGCGTAACAATCAAGGACCGTCCAGTCTGGACCGTACACTGGAGCGCTCGTGCCAAATTCATGGCACCCCGGACAAGCCAGCCAACCACACCAACAGAGACTGCTGGGTATTTAAACAGGCCGGCAAAATAAACGCCGAAAACAAGGACAAGGGGCTGCACAGCGAGGATGACGATGAGCCCCGGCGTCCGAACATGGGGGGGGGGGGCAGAAGAAATTTCCCCCCTAGGTGAAAACGGTCAACATGATCTACGCCACCCACATCCCCAAGCGGGAACGAAAGCGAGCACTACGGGACGTATATGCGATGGAGCCAGTCGTCCCCAAATTCAACCCATGGTCAGCTTGTCCGATCACCTTTGATCGTAGGGATCATCCTACCAGCATCCGTCACGGCGGCTCAGCCGCATTGGTTTTAGACCCAATTATAGACGGATTTCACCTCACAAGAGTCCTTATGGACATAGGCAGCAGCCTGAACCTGCTTTATCATGACACGGTGCGCAAAATGGGCATCGACCCTTCAAGGATTAAGCCCACCAAGACCACCTTTAAGGGTGTCATTCCTGGAGTAGAGGACTATTGTACGGGCTCTATAACATTGGAAGTGGTCTTCGGATCTCCGGATAACTTCCAAAGCGAAGAGCTAATCTTCGATATCGTCCCTTTCCGCAGTGGTTACCATGCCCTGCTCGGACGAACCGCATTTGCTAGATTCAATGTGGTACCACACTATGCATACCTCAAGCTCAAGATGCCAGGCCCGCAACGGGAATATGGACCGCTCTCTCTGTACAGAAGAACATACTGCGGCCCTTGCGGCAAAAGTACAATGCGGCCGCCTCCGGCAAACCACCAATCCAGTAACGACATTTTCAAGCCCGTCAAGCGAGGGCGGAACACCCCGCAACAAGATCAGCAGGCACGACAAGAGCAGGACTAGCAGTCCGGCCTCCGCTCAGATCCCATCAAAGCAGCATTCGTGCCACGCGTACACAATTCCGCACTCAAAATACCATGGGCACAGGCGGAGGCGTATCAGGGGCTCAACCAAAAGTACAGTATCACTTCATAACCTTTCCATTCACCCTTAAGGACATTGCTTTAGTGCAGCTTCTCCAGAATAGCCGGATTGTCAGACTTACATAAGAGAGGAAACCCAGGAGGCAACAGTCTTTGGGCACAGCAGGAAACACTCAGGTGGAATCTATTTACGATTGTTATTCCTGCTTTATCTATCTGTACGTAGCTTGCCTCTGGATAGGACATGTCAAATAATCCTATTTCGTATCCACTTAATGCATACATTGTAAACATACTCTTAAACGTATTATTCATCAATGGGAGGCCACAAATATCGTCAGCTTACTTATTTTTATTTGAGCATCTTTTATAAATGTCTATTCAATTTTGCATCCGTACACTTAGGTACGTGTAGTTTGCCAGGGGCTTCTTATGGTACCCCATAATACGACAAGTCAAGTCCGAACACTTTCAACAGTGCGGCACCCGGAACTTATAGCATTATATGCATCAACTGCGAATCATGTCTTAGGTTACGGTTGGGATAGCCCGGCTCCCTTGCTTTGGTGCCTTACGTTCCGTTAATTCGGCTAAGGTACCGCAGGGAGAACTACTGCGATTGTGCCCTGGTTCTGCAGGACGAGCACCTCAGTAGAGAAAGCGCAAAATTGTCCGACATGATGTGGCGAGAGACTGGTCGCTGTTTGAGAGGTCTTAAAATCCTTAAAGATTTTTCCGCTTTAGGCGTTAATTCGGCTTTGTCCGATATAGGCGTGTATAGCGCCCCAATTCGGCCTTCCAGATTCTAGGGGCTTCGCCAAAATTTAAAATCATAGACTTCTATGGCTAAGTGAAGGTTATAAAGCCGTATAGTCTGATTGCCTGGTTCGCTACGCTGGACACCTCTTTAAGGGACCAAACATTTGGATAAAGAGTGTCCGGGTTTTCCACGAACACCCCAGTACTAGTTACACAGGGGCGCAAGCCAACGACTGGCCTACTTTCAGAATTTGATAAACAGCCGCACAGAAGGTAATATTTTAAATTACAAAAGCGCTACATAGCGCAAGTAACTTCGTCTTTAAATTACAAACATGACAGTAGTGAATTTATTCAAAAATTATGTCTTTGCCACATTCATCGGCCACGAGCAAGCACCCTTCATAACACCATCATAATAATACTTCTCGGGGACGCGATGCGGCTTGCCCTCCGGCGGCTCGTCCTTCACCAGCTTCTCCGCATCCAGCTTGCCCCAATGCACCTTGGCGCGGGCAAGGGCCCGGCGGGCACCCTCAATGCAAACAGATCGCTTGATGACTTCCAGTCGCGGACAGGAATCCACCATCTGCTTGATCAGGCCGAAGTAACTGGTGGGCAGAAGCTCGCCAGGCCATATCCGGACTATGAGATCTTTAATAGCCACTTCGGCCGCCTTGTGGAGTTCGACCAACTACTTCAGTTGGTCACTCAGAGGCGTCGCATGCTCGGCCCCAGCATACTGGGACCAGAAAAACTTCTCCGTTGAGCTCCCCCCCTGGGCACGGTAGAACTCCGCGGCATCTAATACGCTGCATGGCAGGTCTGCGAATGCACCTGGAGAGCTCCGGATTCGAGTAAGTAAAAGAAATGCCTCCTCCACATGTTTGCTTTGCATAAAAAATTTCTTACCCGCCGCTATTTTCTTGGCCTCCTAGATCTCTTGCTGAGCCCTCTTGGCTTCAGCCTTGGCGTATTTTGTATTTGTAAGGGCCTTCGCAAGCTCGGCCTCCTTTGCTTTAAGCTCCTGCTCCGCAGACTCGAGCTTCTTGCCGAGATCCTGGAGCTCTTCCTACACCTCGCCCACTCGGGCCTCTTGCTTTTTGCGCTCCTTGAGTTCCAAGGCCGCTTTGTGTTCGGCCTTAGACAGCGCCTTCTTGAGAGACGCCACTTCGGTGGCAACCTCTATTACACATCACGACGTCTCGTCGTTAGCATAATCAAATTTTATGTACTATTTATGAGAAAGGGGAATCATTCACCTTTGTTCTCTTCGAGCTGCCTCCACGCGAGGCCGAGCTCTCCCTGTGCCCGCTCTAAATCCTGCGTCAGGCCGGCGATTTCGGACGTGCGAGCAGCAACGGCCAGCAGCACAGCCTGTTTATTTACATTCAACACTTATTGTTAGACTCCTGCGGATTATAATTGACCCTCCGTTTGGTTTTTCTTTCCGAACACCAAACAAAGTATCAGGGGCTACTACCTATCGGGTGGTGATTTTACACATTTTTACTGCTTACCTCAAAGCCCGTTAGGAGGCTGGTGGAGGCTTCGGTTAGTCCGCTCTTGGCGGACAAAACCTTCTGAATCACCACACTCATGAGAGTACGGTGCTCTTCATCCAGGGAAGCACCTCGAAGCGCTTCCAGCAGACAATTCGGCACCTGGGGCGCAACGGAAGTCCTTGATACAGACGGCCCTCCCTCCATAACGAGGGGCTGCCCACCTAAGTCCGGAACCACTGAAGGCTCCGGAATAGTGTTCGGCTGAGAGCCCGGCTTGCCGTGGCTCTCATCGACACGATCCGCGGGGACCTTGAACCCCACGAGTCCGATGCCTGGGACGCTGCCTTGAGGCGCCTCCAGGGCCACCTCCGCCATTGTCGGGAGCCTTCAGGACAACACCTCTGTGTCGTCCGCAGGACGAGGAGACATGGCCGTCGGGAGTGAGTTCATTGTTGACTCACTCAAGGACCCGTCCGAAGACGACACTCCCGGATGGGCCCTGGCCGGACTGTATACAAGTTCGGCATTATAAACAAAATTATGAAGCGAAAATTACGATTGAGTGCGGATACTTACGACCGCACAAGGGGCTTCTTCCTGGGCAGCCACCCTTCCTCGCTATCGGCAGCGGTGGCGGAGTAGTCCGGAAGGGATGCTTTTCCCTTCTTGGACGTCCCAGTCTTCCCCATCGGGGCAGCCTTCCTCTTCTTCCCTCCCCCGACACGGGGAGGTGGTGTTTCTCCTTGTTCCTCCCCGCCTCCGCGGGAGGAATCCGCCTCGTCGTCATCAGACGACAAGGGTATGACGGCCTTACGCAGGGGGCCTCTCCTGGCCCCCTGATTCACCGTCTCAGGCCCCCCATCCTTTCCAGATGGGGCAGCCTCTTCTTCTTCTTCTTCCCCTTTGGGGGAGGAGTGCGCCTCGTCATCTTCAGACGAGGCTTGCGCAGCCTTACTTCGGAGACCCTTTCGGGTCCCCGGGGCCTTCTTGTCGGCCTTCTTCTCAGGCCCCTTATAGGGCAACGGGACCAGCATCTTTGTTAGAAGGTCATTGGTTGGGCTTTCCGGCAACGGAGCCGGACTGTCGATCCGCTTTGCTGTCTCCACATACTCCTAAAACAAATATGCACAATCACTTAGGGATTCCCCATGAGTACATTGGGAAGAACCGGACCGGTGGCGGCCTGCGAACTCACCTGGGTAGGTTGCCGTGCGGCGTGGAGCCCGCGGTCCACGGTTATGGGAGGAGGTACCTCGGTGCCCTTGAACAACGCCTTCAACGCGTTCTTGTGCTTCATGCCATAGAACCTCTAGAGCGTCCGGTGTTCGGCCGGGACAAATTCCCACAGATTGAATGCCCGCCTTTGGCACGGCAGTATCAGGCGAATGAGCATGAATTGGATCATGTTGACGAGCTTGATGTTCTTGTCCTTCATGCCCTTGACGCAGTTGATGAGTCCGGTCAGCTCTGCAGATTCACCCCATAACAGGCCCTTCTGTTCCCAGGAGGTGAGCCGCATAGGGGTTCCAGATCGAAACTCGGGGGCCGGCGCCCAGTTGGCGTCACGTGGCTCAGTGATGTAGAACCACCCCGATTGCCACCCCTTCACGGTTTCCGCAAAGGAGCCTTCAGGCCAGGTGACATTAGGCATTTTGCCCACCATGGCTCCTTCGCACTCCGCTTGCTGAGCCGCTCACAATCTTCGGCTTCACGCAGAAGGTTTGGAGCCACAAGCCGAAATGAGGCTTGATGCGGAGGAAAGCCTCGCACACGACGATGAATGCCGAGATGTTGAGGACGAAGTTCGGAGCTAGATCATGAAAGTCTAGCCTGTAGTAGAACATAAGCCCGCGGATGAAGGGGTGGAGTGGAAACCCTAGTCCACGGACGAAGTGGGCAAGGAACACGACCCTCTCGTGGGGTCCTGGAGTTGGAATGACCTGCCCCTCGTCTGGTAGCCGGTGCGCTATGTCTGCGGCTAGGTATCCGGCCGCCCGGAGATTCGCGATCTTGTTCTCCGTCGCGGTGGAAGCCACCCACTTGCCTCTTGCTTCGGACATGACTAACTGTGCGGAGAAGACCTGGACTAGGGCACTGGAGCTCGAGGGGGCAAGAGTATGCGAGGGGAGGAATAAGGCGTGGGTAAAAATGAGGAACTCTTATCCCTTTATAGAGGCGACAAAAGCGGTGTGCCTTCCCACTAGCCTGTTGAGAATCGCTTACTTCCCAAGCGCCACGATTGTTGGCATGGGGGGATTACTCATACCCGTATTGATGAGAATCCCGCAATAAGGGGACATGATCTCTGCTTTGTTAGGATGTGTCAAGGAAACCGCCTCGCAATACGCGCTGTGGCTGGTTGTGAAAAAACGGTTCGAGTAATGACCTGGCCCTAATGGCATGTCACGTCGTCTAAAAGTTGTCAGCTGGAGTATCATTCTCTCTACGGTGGTATGTGAAGATCATTTTGCAGATCCAGACATGGTCTACGTGTTCGATGATAACCTTGGAGTATTCGGAGGAGGAACCCGCCTTGCAATGCCGAAAACAAGACTGCGCGCCAGACTCATCGTCATTGAAGCCTGGTTCAGGGGCTACTGAGGGAGTCCTGGATAAGGGGGTATTCAGACAGCCGGACTATATACATCGTCTGGACTATAGAAGCGTCAAGATACAAGACTTAAGTCTTCGGCTCGTGTCCGGATGGGACTCTCCTTGGCGTGGAAGACAAGCTTGGCGATCTGGATATTATGTTTCCTTCCTTGTAACCGACTCATGTAAACCCTAGCTCTCCGGTGTCTATATAAACCAAAGAGCATGGTCCTTAGAAGGCCGATCACAATTACAATCATACCATCATAGGCTAGCTCTTAGGGTTTAGCCTCTACGATCTCGTGGTAGATCTACTCTTGTATTCCACATATCTTCAATATTAATCAAGCAGGAAGTAGGGTTTTACCTCCATCGAGAGGGCCCGAACCTGGGTAAACATTGTGTCCCTTGCTTCATGTTACCATTAGCCTAAGACGCACAGATCGGGACTCCCTACCCGAGATCTGCCAGTTTTGACACCGACAGCCGGCCCCTCTAGATGGATCTAGAGGAGGGGGCGGCTGAGGTAGTCCTGGATAAGGGGGTATCCGGACAGCCAGACTATATACTTTGGCCGGACTGTTGGACTATGAAGATACAAGACAGAAGACTTCGTCTCGTGTCCGGATGGGACTCTCCTTGGCGTGGAAGGCAAGCTTGGCGATCCGGATGTAGATCTCCTCCTTTGTAAACCGACTCTGTGTAACCCTAGCCCCCTCCGGTGTCTATATAAACCAGAGGGTTTAGTCCGTAGGACTCACGATCATACATCAACAATCGTACCATAGGCTAGCTTCTAGGGTTTAGCCTCTCTAATTTCGTGGTAGATCAACTCTTGTAATACTCATATCATCAAGATCAATCAAGCAGGAAGTAGGGTATTACCTCCATCGAGAGGGCCCGAACCTGGGTAAACATCGTGTCCCCAGTCTCCTTTTACCATTAGCCTTAGACGCACAGTTCGGGACCCCCTACTCGAGATCTGCCGGTTTTGACACCGACATTGGTGCTTTCATTGAGAGTTCCTCTGTGTCGTCACTACAAGGTTAGATGGCTTCTCCAACCTTCAACCACGCTGTCCTAGGCGAGACTTTTCTCCCCGGACAGATCTTCGTGTTCGGTGGCTTCGTGCTGCCAGCCAATTCGCTTGGCCGTCTAGAGCAGATCGATAGCTACGCCCCCGGCCATCAGGTCAGGTTTGGAAACCTAAACTACACCGCCGATGTCCGTGGAGACTTGATCTTCGACGGATTCGGGCCTGTGTCAGGAGCGCCGGACAATCACGACGTGCACAACCTAGATCGGCAGTCGGACAGTATTCGGAACATCGCACCTGCTACCGCTCCGGACTTCGCTCCAGAGCGGGTCGTGCCTACCAAGGACGAGTGGATGGACCCCGCCCCGGAGGCCGCACACTCCTCGGCGTTGGAGCCGAACACAGACTCCTCTCCTAAAGGGATCTGTGTCTCCGGACCCTCGAACTCACCTCCGGCTGTGTGTTTCGGGCCGCACGCGCTCGTGCCCATTGAATCTAACTGGGCTCCAGTCATGGAGTTCACCGCCGCGGATATCTTTCAGCACTCACCCTTCGGAGACATGCTAGATTCTTTAAGGTCTCTCTCTCTCTCTGTCAGGAGACTCCTGGCCGAACTATGTCCGGCTCGAGTGGGAAGCTGGCGACGAAGAAATTAGTTTCCCACCCACCACCCACTTAATAGCCACGGTCGATGACCTGGCCGACGTGCTTAACTTCGACTTCGAAGACATCGACGGTATAGACGACGATGCAGGAGAAGAACAGGAACCACCGCCCATAGGGCGCTGGACTGCCACCTCTTCATATGACATATACATGGTGGATACTCCCAAAGAAACCAATGGTGATGAGGCAACGGGAGAAAACCCCTCGGGGAAGAAAGGAAAACATGGGCATCATCGGCGCTGCTCCAAGCCTCGCCACAACAATACCGGCACTGGAGAAGAAAATCCAGATGGTGCTGAAGAGGAATACGATCCTAATCAACCCACCTTCGAGCAAGCTGAACAGGAACACGGGCTGGCTAGCCTAGACGAACAGGCGACAGACGGATACTTGGAGGACGATAACTATATGCCTCCCTCCGAAGACGAGGTGAGCCTCGGTGACGATGAATTCGGCGTACCAGAGGATCCCATAGAGCAGGAGCGCTTCAAGCGCAGGCTTATAGCCACTCCAAGAAGCCTGAAGAAGAAACAACAACAGCTCCAAGCGGACCAAGACCTGCTCGCAGACAAATGGACCGAAGTCCTGGCGGCCGAGGAATACGGACTCGAGCCCCCGAGCAGGGGATACCCAATGCATAAACCGCTAGAAGAAGAGGCCGAAGAGCCTGAACTTCCAGTGCAAGATGAGGCTGACAGGCCACCTCGTGGCCGAGATAAAATAGGCTATCAAGCTGGACACCAGCCCGCACCCCCATGTCGGTTCACCACGGCCTGGGGGAATACACAGGACCTGCAGACATATTGGAAAACAACGCAGGACAACCAAGATCGATCTACGGATCATGGGGGCGCGCCACAGCTCATAACACCGATCGTCATGCCGGATACCATGCTGATAAATCCGGCCAGGCCAGACATGACCGACCAGACCCAATCGGAATACGCCGCGACATAGCCCCGCACAGAGGCACCGCACACCCCCTATGCTTCACTAATGAAGTAATGGAACATGAATTCCCAGAAGGGTTTAAACCCGTCAACATCGAGTCATATGATGGCACAACAGACCCTGCGGTGTGGATCGAAGATTTTATTCTCCACACTCACATGGCCCGCGGTGATGACCTACATACCATCAAGTATCTCCCACTAAAGCTTAAAGGGCCAGCTAGACACTGGCTGAATAGCCTGCCCGCAAACTCCATTGGCAGTTGGGAAAATCTTCAGGACGCATTCCTTGATAACTTCCAGGGCACCAATGTGCAACCACCGAATGCTGATGACTTAAGTCACATTACCCAACAGCCCGGAGAGTCAGCCAGAAAATTCTGGACTTGGTTTCTCACTAAAAAGAACCAAATTGTCGACTGTCTGGACGCTGAGGCCCTGGCGGCCTTTAAGCATAATATCCACGATGAGTGGCTTGCCCGACACCTCAGCCAAGAAAAGCCAAAGACCATGGCGGCCATCACGACACTAATGACCCGCTTTTGCGCGGGTGGGGACACTTGGCTGGCTTGTAGCAACACCGCGCCTAGAAAACCTGGTACATCAAACATCCGTGACAGTAACGGAAAGCCACGGCGCAACAGACACAAGCGTCAAAATAATGGCGACAATGCGGAGGATACGACAGTCAATGCCGGATTCAGCAACTCCAAATCCGGTCAGCGGAAGAAGTCGTTCAAGAGGAACAATCCGGGATCGTCCAGTATGGACCGCATACTCGACCACTCGTGCCAGATTCATGGCACCCCCGATAAACCAGCCAATCACACTAACAGAGATTGCTGGGTGTTCAAACAGGTCGACAAGATAAACACCGAGAACAAGGACAAGGGGCTGCATAGCGACGATGACGAGGAACCCCGGCGTCCGAACACTGGAGGGCAGAAGAAATCCCCCCAGGTAAAAACGGTGAACATGATCTATGCGACTCACATCCCCAAACGGGAGCGCAAGCGTGCACTCAGGGACATCTATGCGATGGAGCATGTCGCCCCAAAATTGAACCCATGGTCATCCTGCCCGATCACCTTTGATCGTAGGGACCATCCCACCAGCATCCGTCATGGCGGCTCAGCCGCATTGGTCCTTGACCCAATCATCGACAGATTCCACCTCACGCGAGTCCTCATGGACGGTGGCAGCAGCCTGAACCTACTTTATCAGGATACAGTGCGCAAAATGGGCATCGAACCGTCACGGATCAAACCCACCAAAACTACCTTCAAAGGTGTAATTCTAGGGGTAGAGACCCGCTGCAAGGGCAAAACACTAGAAGTGGTCTTCGGATCTCCGAATAATTTCCGAAGCGAGGAGTTAATCTTTGATATCATACCTTTCCGTAGTGGCTATCACGCACTACTTGGACGAACCGCGTTTGCTCATTTCAACGCAGTACCGCACTATGCATACCTCAAGCTCAAGATGCCAGGACCTCGCGGGGTCATAACGGTTAGTGGAAATACATACCGCTCCCTCCGTACGGAAGAACATACCGCGGCCCTCGCGGCAGAAGTACAAAGCAGCCTCCTCCGACAAACAGCCAATCCGGCAACGACATCTCCTAACACCGTCAAGCGAGTATGGAGTACCCCGCAACAGGACAGATAGGCACGCCAGGAGCTCGATTAGCAATCCGGCCTCCACCCCAGCCCCATTCAAGCAGCGTTCGTACCACGCGTGCACTATTACGCGCTCAAAATACCATGGGCATAGGTGAAGGAGAGATGACAATGCGGCCAGAGTGTGGTTCAGCCGCCCGGAGGCCCACATACTTTTTTTCCTTTTTTCAGGACCCCACTTTCGGGCAGCCCCTTCAGAAGAGATCGGATAACCGGACTCATTACGGAGGGGGCACCAAGGAGGCAAGAGGCTTTTGCACACAAGGGAATACTCAAGTGGTCTTCTTCAATGATCGTTATACATGTTCTTATATAACCGCATGTAGCCTGCCCTTGGATAGGATATGTCAAATAGTCCTATTTTTTTCTGCTTAATGCATCAATTTGTACACCTACGTTTTGCCGTATTGTCCAAATAAATTGGAAGTAGTACGTAGCGGCAGCTTCTTATTACTATCCCCATATTTTCTAATTGAATATTTATTCAATATTGCATCCGTACGTCTTGGTACGGTCAGTTTGCCAGGGGCTTCTTATCGAGCCCCATACCATGGAAAGTAAAGTCCGAACACTTTCAACAGTGCGGCACACCGAACTTATAGCATTATATGCATCAGCTCCGAATCATGTCTTGGGTCAATAGTTGGGTTAGCCCGGCTCCCTTGTTTTGGTACCTTATGTTCCGTTATATCGGCTAAGGTAGCGCAGGGAGAACTACTGTGATTGTGTCCCGGTTCTTTCGGACGAGCACCTCAGTAGAGAAAGCCGAAAACTGACTGTCATGATGCGGCGAGAGCTGGTCGCTGTTCGCGAGGTACAAAAATCCCTAAAGACTTTTTCCGCTTAAGGCGAGGAATCGGCTTCGTCCGATTTAGGCGTGTATAACGCCCCAGTTCGGCTTTCCGGATACTCGGGGCTTCGCCGAAATTTAAAATTGTAGACTTCTATGGTCAAGTGAGAGTTATAAAGCCGAATAGTCCAATTGCCTTGTTCGCTGCGCTAAACACCTCCTTAAAGGACCAAAACTTTGGATAAAGAGTGTTTGGGTCTCCACGAACACCCCAGTACTAGTTACAAGGGGGCGGAAGCCGACGACTGGCCTACTTTCAAATTTTGATAAACGACCACAGAGAAGGTAATATTTTAAATCAAACAAAGTGTTGCATAGCACAAATAAACCCATTCTCATATTACATGGAAGACATGAGTACATTCACTCAAAAATTATGTTCTTAGGACATTCATTCGCCACAAGACGAGCGCCTTTCATAACACCAGCATAATATTTCTCGGGGCAGCGATGCTCCTTGCCCTCTGGGGGGGTCCATCCTTCACGAACTTCTCAGCGTCCAGCTTGCCCCAATGCACCTTCGCGCAGGCAAAGGCCTATCGGGCACCCTCAATGCATGCAGACTGCTTGATGACTTCTAGCCATGGACAGGCATGCACCATCCGCTTCACCAGGCCAAAGTAGCTGCCGGGCAGCGGCTCGCCAGGCCACATTCGGACTATAAGGTCCCCCATGCCCTGTTCGGCCGCATTGTGGAGTTCGACCAGCTGCTTCAGTTGGTCACTCAGAGGCATCGGGTGTCCAGCCCCAGTATATTGGGACCAGAACAGCTTCTCCGTAGAGCTCCCCTCTTCAGTGCGATAGAACTCCACAGCATCCGAAATGCTGCATGGCAGATCTGTGAATGCCCCTGGAGAGCTTCGGATTCGTGTAAGTAAAAGAAATGACTCCTCCACATGCTTGCTTTGCATAAAGAATGCCTTACCCTCCGCTATCTTCTTGGCCGCCCGGATTTCCTGAAGGGCCTTTTGGGCTTCGGCCTTGGTGTCGGCCGCGCTCTAGAGGGCCTTTGCAAGCTCAGACGCTTGCGTCTTGTAGTCATGCTCCAGGGAGCCGAACTTCTGGCCGAGCTCCTGGAGCTCCTGCTGTACCTCTCCCACCCGAGCATCTTGCTTCTCTTGCTCGATACGCTCAGTATCCGCCTTGGCTTCGGCCGCAAACAGCGCTTCCTTCAGGGCCGCCACTTCGGTCGCGGTCCCTATCAAAAGCCATGATGCTTTTTCTTAGAATCACCAACTTTTTATCCTCTATACGACATATGGACGGGGTTTTTTCTTACCTTTGTTTGCCTCGAGCTGCTTCTTCATGAGGCCGAGCTCTTCTTCGGCCTGCCCCAGTTCGCGCTTGAGTCTGGCAACCTCGGTCGTGCGTGCAGCGCGGTCAGCAACAGTACCTGTTTGATTCATGCAAACAAATACTATTAGCTTCCTGCGGTTTTCTAAGTTGACCCTCTGTTTGGCTTTTCTTTCCGAACACCAACCAGAGCATCAGGGGCTACTATCTATCGGATGATATTTCCTCACACTTTCTTTACCTCAAAGCCTGTTAGCAAGCTGGTGCAGGCTTCAGTCAATCTGCTCTTGGCAGACCGAACCTTCTCAATCACCGTACCCATAAGTGTATGGTGTTCATCCTCGATGGAAGCGCCTCGAAGCACTTCCAACAAATTATCCGATGCCTCCGGCTGGGTGGAGGTCATCGACACGGCCGGCTCGCCCTCCTTCGCGAGGGACTGCTTACCGGAATCCGGAACCTTTGTAGGCTTCGGTGCGGAAACCGGCCGAGAGCCAGACTTACTGTGGCTCCCGTCAGCATAATCCATGGGGTTCCATCCCCCATGTGTCGGCGCCCGAGATTTTACCTTGGGACGTCTCCGGAACCGTCGCCTCCTCCTCTGGCATCCTCCAGAACAACACCTCAGTGTCATCCACGAGTGGTGGACAGGTTGCCGTCGGGAGCGAATTCATCTCCGACTCATTCAGAGACTCCTTCGAAGAGGTCTCCTCCAGATCGGACCCGGCCAGACTGCATATGCGTGTTCGAAGTCATTACAAACTATAAGGTCGAAAGTCGTACGAAAAATATTATGGGATGCGGATACTTACGACCTCGCGCGGAGTTTTCCCCTGGGCAGCCTCTTCTCGTCACTAAAAGCGGCGGTAGTGGATTGATCTGGAAGGGACGCCTTGCCCTTCTTCGGCGTCCCGGCCTCCCCCGACGGGGCGGCCTTCCTCTTCTTCTCCTCCCTAGCGCAAGGAGGAGGCATTTCTTCATGTTCTCCCCCGACTTTGGGGGGAGAATCTTCCTCGTCGTCTTCACATGACGACTCTATCATGGCCCTGCACCGGTGACCTTTTCTGGTCCCCGCCATGGCCTTCTTGGACCCTTCGGCCCCTTTAGTTGAGGCGGCCTTCTTCTTCTTCCTCTCCTCCCCTTCGTGGGAGGAGTGCGCCTCGTCCTCTTCTGGCGAGGCGTCAGGTGCGGTCTCGTGCCGAAGACCCCTTCGGGTCCCTGTGGCCTTCTTTTCGGCCTTTTTCTCAGGCACCTTGTAAGGCGCCGGAACCAGCATCTCCGCGAGGAGTGCACTTACTGGGTCCTCTGGCAATGGAGCCGGACAGTCGATCCGCTCCACCGTCTCCACCCACTCTTGTTCGGTCAGCAAGGTGACTTAAAAATCCTCCCCCAAAAGTACTAAGGGAACGTCTCATAAATAGTCAAGGGACTTACCGGACTGGCGAGGCGCGTTGTAGCCCCCGGTCCTCGGAAAGGGGAGGAGGGACTTTGCCGGTCTTGAATAGAACCTTCCAGATTTCTTTGTGCGTCGTGCCAAAGAGCTCTAGCAGCATCTGGTGTTCGGCTGGGTCGAACTCCCACGTATCAAAAGCCCGTCTTTGGCATGGGAGAATCCGGCGAATGAGCATGACCTAGACCATGTTGACAAGCTTGATCTTCTTGTCCCTCATACTTATGAGGCAGGTCTCGAGTCCGGTCAGCTGCGTGGGTTCGCCCTAGGCCATGCCCTTCTTCTCCGAGGAGGTGAGCCGCGTGGGGATTCCGGATCTGAATTTGGGGGCCGCCACCCAGTTGGCGTCGTGCGGCTCGGTGATGTCGAACCACCCAGCTTGCCACCCCTTTATGGACTCCACAAAGGATCCCTCGAGCCATTTAACATTGGGCATTTTGCCCACCATGGCGCCTACGCATTCCGCCTGTTGGCCGCTCACGATCTTCGGCTTCACGCAGAAGATTTTCAGCCACGGGCCAAAGTGAGGCTTGATGCGGCGGAAGGCCTCGCACACGATGATGAACACCGAGATGTTGAGGACGAAATTCGGGGCCAGATCATGAAAATCTAGCCCGTAGTAGTACATAAGCCCACGGACGAAAGGGTGGAGTGGAAACCCTAGTCCACGGACAAAGAGGGAGAAATACCACTCTCTCCCGAGACTTCGGTGTAGGGGTAATCTGTCCCTCTGTTGGAAGCCTGTGTGCGATGTTTGCGGCCAGGTATCCGGCTTCCCGAAGCTTGGTAATGTTCTCCTTTGTGACAGAGGAGGCCATCCACTTGCCTCCCGCTCCGGACATGTTGCGGTCTTAGGGAGAAGGTGAGAACTTGGGTGTTGGAGCTCGAGGGTGCGAGAACGAATGAGCAAAGGAAGAAGAAGGCGTGGGTGAAAATGGGAGGATTCTGCCCCTTTATGAAGGCGATGCGAATGTGCGCCTCCCCACTTGCCTCTCGAAATCTCTTATTTTTTCAGGCGCCTCGATTACTGGCGCTGGTTGGGTTACCCATACCCGCATTGATGGAGATCCCGTGATAAGGGGACACGATCTCTACTTTGACAAGACGTGCCAAAGAAACCGCCTCGCGATGTGTGCGGAAGCAAGTTGTAGAAAACGGTTCGAATAAAAACCGGACCGTGGCGTGATGTCACTTTTCGAAGAATTGTCAGCAGATTAGATTCGTGGATTATTATTATTCTCTCTACGGTGGTATATGGAATGTTATCTTGCAGAGCCGGACACGGTCCTTGTGTTCGGAATTTATCTTGGAGTATTCGGAGATGGAACCTGCCTCGCAATGCCGAAGACAATCTATGCGCCGGACACATTGTCATTGAAGCCTGGTTCAGGGGCTACTGAGGGAGTCCTGGATAAGGGGGTATCCGGACAGCCAGACTATATACTTTGGCCGGACTGTTGGACTATGAAGATACAAGACAGAAGACTTCGTCCCGTGTCCGGATGGGACTCTCCTTGACGTGGAAGGCAAGCTTGGCAATCCGGATGTAGATCTCCTCCTCTGTAAACTAACTCTGTGTAACCCTAGCCCCCTCCGGTGTCTATATAAACCGGAGGGTTTAGTCCGTAGGACTCATGATCATACATCAAAAATCATACCATAGGCTAGCTTCTAGGGTTTAGCCTCTCTGATCTCATGGTAGATCAACTCTTGCAATACTCAGAACATCAAGATCAATCAAGCAGGAAGTAGGGTATTACCTCCATCGAGAGGGCCCGAACCTGGGTAAACATCGTGTCCCCAGTCTCCTGTTACCACTAGCCTTAGACGCACAGTTCGGGACCCCCTACCCGAGATCCACCGGTTTTGACACCGACAGCAGCAGCCAGGGGAAACCCTAGATGGGTTTGGGCGCCCCCACCCCTTAGGAAACTTGCCTCCCAAGCCGGGAGGGGAGGCTGCCCTAGGGGGCGCCCCTACCTCTCCAGGTTACGTGAGATGGGGTGGGAGGGGCGCTCAGCCCCTTAGTGGGCTGATGTGCCCCCTCCCCTTGGCCCATAAGGCCCCCAACATTTGTCGGGACCTCCGAAACCCCTTTCGGACACGCTGGTCATCACCTGGTACACCCGGAACAATTCTGGACTCCAATACCCTTCGTCCAATATACCGATCTTCACCTCCGGACCATTCCGGAGCTCCTAGTCACGTTCGGGATCTCATCCGAGACTCCGAACAACCTTTGGTAACCACATAATATTTCCCATAACAACTCTAGCGTCACTGAACCTTAAGTGTGTAGACCCTACGGGTTCGGGAACCGTGCAGACATGACCGAGACATCTCTCCGGCCAATAACCAACAGCGGGATCTGGATACCCATGTTGGCTCCCACATGTTCCACGATGATCTCATCGGATGAACCACAATGTCGAGGATTCAAGCAATCCTGTATTCAATTTCCTTTGTCAATCGGTACGTTACTTGCCCGAGATTTTTATCGCCGGTATCCCAATACCTCGTTCAATCTCGTTACCAGCAAGTCACTTTACTCGTTCTGTAATGCATGATCCCGTGACTAACTACTTAGTCACATTGAGCTCATTATGATGATGCATTACCGAGTGGGCCCAGAGATACCTCTCCGTCATACGGAGTGACAAATCCCAGTCTCGATTCGTGCCAACCCAATAGACACTTTCAGAGATACCTGTAGTGCACCTTTATAGCCATCCAGTTACGTTGTGACATTTGGTACACCCAAAGCATTCCTACGGTATCCGGGAGTTGCATAATCTCATGGTCTAAGGAAATGATACTTGACATTCGAAAAGCTCTTAGCAAACAAACTATAACGATCTTGTGCTATGCTTAGGATTGGGTCTTGTCATCACATCATTCTCCTAATGATGTGATCCCAAATCAATGACATCCTATGTCCATGGTCAGGAAACCATAACCATCTATTGATCAACGAGCTAGTCAACTAGAGGCTCACTAGGGACATGTTGTGGTCTATGTATTCACACATGTATTACGGTTTCCAGTTAATACAGTTATAGCATGAACAATAGACAATTATTATGAACAAGGAAATATAATAATAACCATTTTATTATTGCCTCTACGGCATATTTCCAATAGTCCCCCACTTGCACTAGAGTCAATAATCTAGTTCACATCATTATGTGATTGTATTGAATCCAACACCCATGGTGTTTAATCATATCTCGCTTGTGAGAGAGGTTTATTAGTCAACGGTTCTGAATCTTTCAGATCCGTGTGTGCTTTACAAATCTCTATGTCATCTCCTAGATGCAGCTACCACGCTCTATTTGGAGCTATTTCAAATAACTGTTCTACTATACGAATCCGGTTTACTACTCAAAATAATCTGGATTAGTGTCAAAGTTTGCATCGACGTAACCCTTTACGACGAACTCTTTTACAACCTCCATAATCTAGAAAATTCCTTAGTCCACTAGTTACTAAGGATAACTTTTACCGCTGTCTTGTGATCCATTCCTGGATCACTCTTGTACCCCTTGACTGACTCATGGCAAGGCACACTTCAGGTGCGCTACACAGCATAGCATACTGTAGAGCCTACGTCTAAAGCATAGGGGACGACCTTCGTCCTTTCTCTCTCTTCTGCCATAGTCAGGTCTTGAGTCTTACTCAATACTCACACCTTATAACACAACTAAGAACTCCTTCTTTACGGATCTATTTTGAACTCCTTCAAAATCTTTTCATGGCATGTATTCATCTGAAAGTACTATTAAGCATTTTTTATCTATCCTTATAGATCTTTATGCTCAATTTTCAAGTAGCTTAATCCAGGTTTTCCATTGAAAAACACTTTTCAAATAACCCTATATGCTTTCCAGAAATTCTACAGCATTTCTGATCAACAATATGTTAACAACATATACTCATCAGAAATTCTATAGTGCTCCCACTCACTTCTTTGGAAATAAAAGTTTCTCATAAACTTTGTATAAACCCAAAATCTTTCATCATCTCATCAAAGCGTATATTCCATCTCCGAGATGCTTACTCCAATCCTTAGAAGGATTACTGGAGCTTTGCATACTTGTTAGCATCTTTCAGGATTGACAAAACCTTCTGGTTGTATCACATACAACCTTTCCTCAAGAAAATCATCGAGGAAACAATGTATTGACATCCTATCTGCAAGATTTCATAATAATGCAGTAACTGCTAATATAATTCCAACAGACTCTTAGCATCGCTACGAGTGAGAAAGTCTCATCGTAGTCAACTCCTTGAACTTGTCGGAAAACATCTTAGCGACAAGTCGAGCTTTCTTAATGGTGACACTTACCATCATTGTTCGTCTTCCTTTTAAAATCCATCTGTACTCAACAGCCTTACGACCATCGAGTAGTTCTTCGAAAGTCTATACTTTGTTTTCATACATGGATCCTCTCTCGGATTTTATGGCCTCGATGAATGTGCGTTATGTCGACTAGAGGGGGGGTGAATAGGCGATTTTTATGAATTCTTCACTAAGGAATTTGCCGGTGAGGAAATTCCTTAGCGAAGAACTATTAGCAGCGGAATAAGTACTCAGAAGTAAGCATAACAGAATACAAGCATGGTCATCATGATGAAATGAAGACTAGCACAGAGTACAGAAAGCGTAATCACAGGATAACACAAGATGAAGACAAACAGACTGAAGAAATTGAACTGAGGAAATTGAGAAAGTATTCAGTCAAAGTCTTCAAACACAGATATGAACAAACACTCAACACAGTAATGAGGAAATGAAAGGGTTGAGGAAATAGAACCAGTTATGTCACATCCCTAGCTTCTGGTGCTGTCTAGTGTTGCATCTTGCTTGCATCATGTTTAAATTTTTGAAACTTGAACTGAGGAATTTTGGAAGCCTCAAGAACTTAAATAAAAGAGGGGCAAAGAACCCTGGGAAAATGCATTCAATGTTCCAAAATGGCCTTAAATAATGTTGGTTATATTTTGGCAAGGGTTTTGCACCAAACCAAAAATAATGAACATTTGAGGAATATTTTGAGCACTGAATTTAAATCATTATTGTATTTGAATTTGGAATTATATTCATAATATATGGGATATATTTTCAAATAACTCTGAAATGCTTTATGTGCTGTTGGAAAAGTCCATCTAGCAAATAAAAAAATATTCAGAGGAGTTTTTGGCATTGTTTGAATTTGTTTAAATTCAAAACAATGCCAAAACAAATTTAAAAAAATAGAAAAACAGAATTAAAACAGAAAGAGAGAGAAAGAACCGTACCTAGGCCACTTACCTGTAGCCGGCCCAGCTCCTCCCGCTGGCCCAGCCCACCTCCTCCCCCCTTGTCCTCTTCTTCCTCTGCCAGTAGGCAGAGGCAAGGCGTGGCGCGCGCCCGAAGAGCTCCGGCCACCTCCTGCTTACCTGCTCGCCGCTGGAGGCACCCGAGGGAGCCACGCACTCCCCCCTCGTTCCCCACGACCTCTCTCACTCTCCCGTAGCTCTCCCTCGCTCCTCCCTCTCCTCTGCTCTCTCTCCCTCACGCGACCGAATGGAGGCCGTCGCCGCCGACCAGCGCTCGCGCGGCCACAGCCACCGTCTCGTCTCCCCGACGCCTCCCAGAGCTCCGCCGGTCCTCCCTCGTCCTCCTCGTCGTCTCACGCGACCAGAAGAGCCCCGGAACGCCGCCCCCGACGTTTTCCCCCTCGCCGGCCGCCGAGGATCTTCTCCGTCGATTCGGCCACTCCGGCGCGCCCCCGAGCCCACTAACCCTCCCTGCAGCTCCGCGGTGAGCCCTCGACCCGATTCCCCCTCTCCCCGTGCCCCACCTCCCTCTCTAGCTAGCCCCACCACCTTGCCCGAGAATCCCTCGCCGCCGGCCATGGCGCCGTCGCGGCCACAGCCGTCACCGCTTGCTTATGAGCCCGCCAACGCGCTCAGCGCATCCGAAGGAGCTCAAATCACCCAACTGCTGCCCCTCCCGTGCTCTGTGGCATAGTTCCCGTCGATAGCCGAACTCCGACGGCCGCAAAAGAGCTCGCCGCCGTTAACTCCGGCCACCCCAGCACCAAACACCGCCACCGTTGGATGCGCCACATCGCCAGCTACTCGTAGCACCCACCCGCGCATCAAACCGTGGCCGGAGCAGCGTTTCCGATGCCCTCCGCCGTTGCTGGTGTCGCCGGCGACAAGCCGCGGGTCAACTCCGGCGGGTTTGACCCGGGGTTTGACCCCCTGACGTGTGGGCCCAGGCGCCTGCTTGATTAGGGTCAGATTAGTTAGCGTTAATTAAGTTAGCTAATTAGATAGGCCACTGACATGCGGGCCCCGCCCGGCTAACTAAGTTAGTTAGGGCTAAACTAACTTGGTTAGTTGACTGGGTCACTGACCAGTGGACCCCACTGGTCAGGTTTGACCTGGTCGATGCCTTTGACCTGCTGACGTCACAATGACATGGTGCTGACGCCATAAATCATTTTCTGGAATTATTTTAATTCTAAATATTCAGAAAATTCCAGAAAATGCCTAAAACTTCTAAAAATCATAGAAAATTAACCGTAACTCCAAATTAAATAATTTATATATGAAAAATTATCAGAAAAATTCAAGGAATCCATCTGTACCATTTTCATGCATGATAGAACAACTTATAGCTGCTGTTTAGCACAAATCAATTAAATGGCATTTGAATAATCACATATGGAGTTTGAATTTGAATCTTGTATTCAAACCAACTTCATTTAATCTGGTTTTAGTTGCATTAGCCCAAAACACATTCATTTTGCCATGTCATGATCATGCATCATATTGTGCATTGCATTGATTGTGTTCCCTTCTGTGTTGCCGGTATTTGTCCCCTCTTGATAGACGTGATATCGATGATGTGATCGTTGACACTGATGAAGACTCAATGTTATCTTCAGAAGTGCCAGGCAAGCAAAACCCCCTTGTTCATTCCGATAAAATCCCACTCTCTCGCTCCTGCTCTCTTTTACTGCATTAGGACAACATCGATTCGTCTGTTACTTGCTGCGGTAGCTGAACCCTTTATCCTTTGCATGACCTGTCATTGCCACAGTAAATAGATGAAACCCACTAGCATGAGTAGGAGTTGTTTGAGCCCTGTTATGCCTACTCATTCATGCTTGTTTGTCATGCCTGCTACTGCTTAGAGTTGAGTCAGGTCTGATTCATCGGGGATGAATCAGAGGCGTGTGAACATGTCCTACTGTGTGTGAGCTAAGTGTGTGAACACGATTTGGTAAAGGTAGCGATGAGAGGCCATGTAGGAGTACATGGTGGGTTGTCTCATTGCAGCCGTCCTCAGGAACTGAGTTCTGTGTTTGTGATCCATGATTCAGCTACTACCATACATTGGGCCCTGAAATATGACCCCGCTCGACTTCTTATTCACCCTTGTCCTCTGTCCAGGAGTTGCAAGTAGTTTCTGGTGTTTGTAGCTTACTGGAGGCCGTGGACAGCGCTGACCGTAGGGGTGGGCTGTGATGCGGTAGGTACGTGGCACGGTGTACCGGATGCCCGTTTGGTATCTCGGGAACCCTGTTCACATCATTTGGGGCTGTGAGCGAAACTCCGGCCGGATCTCCTCATGGATGGAACCCGAATAGGCGATAAACCTGGACTAGAGACTTGAGTGTTTAGGTAGGTCGTGGTCTACACCCACGTCGGCTTTCGCTTGAAGTCTGCCGAGCACATGTCGTGTGCAGACGCTAAGTGGTGGAAACATGTATGAAGAAGTACACCCCTGCAGGGTTAACATCATCTATTCGAATAGCCGTGTCCGCGGAAAAGGACTTCTGGGTTGCTTATATCAGTTCATAGACAAGTGAAAGTGGATACTCTAAAATACGCAAGATAAGCGTGAGTGCTATGGATGGCGTTCTTGTAGGGAGACGGGAGCGGATCCATAGTGGTGTATTGATATGGTGAATATGTGGACTCGTGTGCGCCACCTCAAAAGAGTTACTTGCAGTCGTAGTTCAGGATAGCCACCGAGTCAAAGCTGGCTTGCTGCAGTTAAACCCCCACCATCCCCTTTGTTGATAATGATGCATAGGTAGATAGTTCTGATGTAAGTCTTGCTGGGTACATTTGTACTCACGTTTGCCTATTTTATGTTTTTTGCAGAGAGACTTCAGTCTCACTAGTAGTTCCGCTTGGACTTCGACGTTTAGCTTGATACCTCAGCTACGATCTTGTGCCCTCGGCAGGATCTGATAGATAGTCAGGCTTCTCAGCCTTTTTCATTTATAGATGTCTGTACTCAGACATGATAGCTTCCGCTTGTGCTTTGACTTGTATGCTCTGATTGTTGGGTCATGAGACCCATGTTTGTAATATCTCGCTCCTCGGAGCCTAATGAATAAATTACTTGAGTCGTAGAGTCATGTTGTGATGCCATGTTGTATTTGCACATATCGAGCATATTGTGTGTATGCTATTGAAATGCTTGGTATGTGTGGGATCTGACCATCTAGTTGTTTATCTTTAGTAGCCTCTCTTACCGGGAAATGTCTCCTAGTGTTTCCACCGAGCCATGGTAGCTTGCTACTGCTCCGGAACACTTAGGCTGGCCGGCATGTGTCCTTCTTCGTTCCTGTGTCTGTCCCTACGGGGAAATGTCACGCGATGAATACCGGAGTCCTGTTAGCCCGCTACAGCCCGGTTCACCGGAGTCCTGCTAGCCCAGTGCTACAGCCTGGATTCACTCGCTGATGACCGACACGTTCGATGCTGGGTCATGGATGCCTGTCCCTGTAAGTTTGTGCCACTTTGGGTTTATGACTAGCCATGTCAGCCTGGGCTCCTTATCATATGGATGCTAGCGACACTGTCATATACGTGTGCCAAAAGGTGCAAACGGTCCCGGGTAAAGGTAAGGCGACACCCATGGGAATACCGTGCGTGAGGCCGCAAAGTGATATGAAGTGTTACATGCTAGATCTATGTGGCATTGAGTCGGGGTCCTGACAGCGTTGGTATCAGAGCTTGACTGCCTGTAGGATTACCAAGCCAAACTGGTCGAAGTTGAGTCTAGAAATTCTTTAGCTATATAAGGGAATTGATTGTGGGATGGAACGTAAGGCTCTTTTACTCCTTATACCTCATGGCCTTCTGATCTGAGTCATCTTATCTTTCCTACGGGGATTAAGAACTAGGCTATCTCTTCTTGCTATTAGGACCATGTGTTACTAATCCGTAGATTTATAAGATTGTTGGTTTTAAGCTTGAGTTCAGTTTCTACTATCTTCGGTATGTTAACTGTTGATCTCGAAACCTTGATATTGTGCTTCTGAGTGGTTATGCCACCATTTCTGTGAATGTCTCAAATCTTTTCTGAGCATTTACAGCCGTTATGATGTCCGAGTCATCCCAGGTTTCTAAATAGTCTGATGCATTTGCAAAATCCTTTCCCTCTGGTTTCGATGTTCCTTTATGCCAGCTCAATCACACTAATTGTTGAGTTGAGGTATTCTATTGCCTTGACATTATGTTGGAGTTACTATTATGACCCTAGGTGTCTTAGGGGATCATCTAGTAATTTAGCCATGATTTGTGTTCCCAGTGTGATGATTCTGGCCATCATTCTCGAAAGCATCCCGAGATGCTACTTAGTAGTAGGTATTCTATTTCTGGGTTTTGAACCCGAGATTCACTCTACCTACTTCATGTTGATAGTAATTGCTAGTGCCTTTAGTATATTAGTAACCTTTGCGATAGTCCTCGAGGTCCGTGGTATATTGTTCTTCCAAATACCATGAACCATTATGGCAGAAGTTTGTTGGATCAAAAGATCACAACAGGCCCTCTATGAGTTCTCCATGCTATATTGTGACTCCGCCAGCTCAACCTTTCTGCATGGGTTATCCGGAAGAATTATGTTGAACTTTGTTCGGCATACCAACCCATGTATCCACAACTCAGAAAGTTATATGTTCCTTTGAGTTGTCCCTCTTTAGTTGTCTACTGACCTTCGTCTATCAATTGATAGTCAAGAGTATGCGTGCGTTCGTTTATCGATGCCTATTACTTTTGTGGTCCGTCAAGCCATTCTATCGCGGAATGACTAGGAGAAACAAACTCCAGTACCTCATCCATATCCAGGATTGGGTCAAAGAAGTTGTGCTCCGCAGATCAAATTGCTAATCCAGCTTTTGTTCTGTTCTACCTTGGAGTATTACCCCCTTTATGTCAGAATTGTCATGAGAACTGCACCAACTCTCATGAATTTTGACGTAGTGATACTTCTCACCATCATTAGTCATTCCTCGGCCCTCGTGTTGATGCAACCGGAATACCGACAAATGAATTGCGATGTGTGAAATCAATACTCCCAGCAACCTCGTTGCTTGGTAGTTAAATGGACGATAACCTCATTCTTAGCGTGTTGGTTTTTGAATCGTCACCCTAAGATTGATTGTGCTACCTAGTCCCTATTTCTGGTGCACTCCCCGATTGATGAGTTAGGATCTTGTCAAGTCCTCACTCATTTGATCATATCGTCTTGCCCTCAAAAGCGAGATTGTTCTCGAGCTTAGTAACATACCGGTGGTTCGTGATTTTCTGAATGTCTTCTCAGAAGTATTACCAGGTTGTCACCTGACCGCTATGTTGAGTTCGTGATCAAGTTGGTTTATCCTGTAAACCACCCTTTCTCCAAGAATCCGTGTTGGATATCCCTGAGCTAGTTGGTTAAGCTAGACAACAACTTGGAGAGTTGGAAGATAAAAGCTTGCCTGACCTAGTTCGTTCCAAAGGGATATTCTTGTGTAGTATGTGTTGACGAAAGATGATATCTTCATCGATTGGTCCCTGTGATCAGTTGCTGGACCTATCATTTTTATCTAACCTTTGATTGGAGTATGGGCTATCATCCAATCAGACCAGAACCAACGATATTCGTAATGCTGTCTTACTCGTGGTTGATCCCTCGAGCATACACCATTATATCTTTTGGGTCTGACCAATGCTATCACTTGTTCACTTAACTATGGAATTCCTTTTAAAAGGAAACCCAGATGAATTGTTGTTGTGCCCATTGACAACATCCTTATCTCCTCCATGATGTTGTTGAACATTAAGCTAGTGTTGGAAACTTTTGAAAGCATTTGTTCATGCTAGCTCATGAAGCATATGTTGGATGTAGGTAGTGACTTCCTTTAATTCATGTGCATCTGTTGCAAGTTGCCGCCGTGGATTCGAGAAAGTCAATGTTGTTTTCTTGGAATCATTCCAAATCAGTCATGCACACGTGCGAAGAATGCTGTGGTTTGAAGACTTGCAACCTTCAATCTATATGTATCCCTAGCACACCAAGCCACTGATTGATTTGTTCAAGGAGAAGAAGTTCCTTCATAAGAGCTAATCCGGACTTATGTAAGGACTTCGATACCCTCGTTGATGGTTCCCCCTCCTGAACTCGGTAGTGTTTTATTATAAGACTACCACGTGGTCATGCTTGTCTGGGACAACGTGTTCACATGTTTGTAGCAGAACCAGCTCATGTTTTGGAGCTTACTATCGTAGTTCATCCCCCGAGAATCCCGCAACGTCATCTCGTCGATTTGTGTTGCAAACTTCCGTTTTTCTTCCTAGACTCGATGAGTCTGGAATATCCTGACACCAACCAGATCTGAATCTCAGGCAGATATGATGGTTGGAATATTTCCCAAGAATTATAATATTGGTCGCGCGATAACCGGTAAAGTGGATGTCGTGGCCAGCACCACCCAGCCGAAAGACCTATTATTGTAGTATCTTGATTGAAGAAGTTGGCCACCTCCCCATAGGGATTTCATAGGATTTACTCCCTAGTTGCCCTATGGATTTCTGTGTTCCGAAGTCCGACCTTTTACTTGATGTTCTAGATATCAAAACATATCTATGAATGGGTTACACTAGCACATCAAGGAGAACATTAGAAGCGGAGTGCTAAATGTCTCTCGGTCGATCATCCAGATTTTATTTCCTTGGCCTCGCTAAGATGAAATCTGAGAAGTGTTATCTTCCTTTGCATCTGCATCATCCATCATCATTCATCGTGGTAGCAAGTTGTGTTGCCAGGATCCTTGACACGGATATTGGTAAAACCCTGATGAATATGGAAATGCTCAAGTTCTTGAGAGCACGCACAAGCGCTACGTGTTATCATCGGCACTAACTAGGTTTGCTCTCAGTTTCCTCGGCAATGCTATGACCTATTCAAACAGTGAATTCACTCTCTATTGTTGGGTTCTTCCCCAGTTACCAGAATCATTCCCAGCATTTGCATTTTGTTCCCAGCTTGCACCGCCAATGTGTCATTCTACCATGGGTCTCTTCCATTTTCGGTGATAAGCAAATTCATCCATTACGTTGTCTTCAACAAGGTAATCCACATCATCCAAGTTTGAGTATGCCATTCTACCGACCCCCTCCAAACGATCGCTCGAGAATTGTCTTAGGCTGGTTTAAAGAGTTTCAATGATCTCTGAATCAAAAGTAATTCTTTTTGCCACTTAAGGGGATATCTCTACGAGTCGCCTTCCCTAAGGTGTATCGTTATGGTATCTTGGCAACTCAACTCCTCGCTACGTGGACAACCGATCGCCACATTCTTAAGTCTGGAATTGTTGTCTACCTAGTGAACCTCGTCACCTGCTCCGCTCCATCCCTCCAGAGGTATGCTTCGTCTCTCAGCTCGAGAGATGTTGCTATGTCCCATTCCGTGAGTTAATCCTGAGTTGTTCGACCTTCGAGAAGAACGATTCTTTTAGGGTCTTTCCTTTCCTCTCGTTGTCATGACTAGCTGGAGTTCTCAGAACAAGACATCAAGACAATGATGGTGAATGAATCAACGTTCAACTGAAGTGCACCCTGGATCGTGAAGATTGTACTAGTTTGCGTTTCCCCTTTATCCTACCCTACGCTTGAATCTCGAGACGAGATTCTTGTTTAGTGGGGGTGAGTTGTCACATCCCTAGCTTCTGGTGCTGTCTAGTGTTGCATCTTGCTTGCATCATGTTTAAATTTTTGAAACTTGAACTGAGGAATTTTGGAAGCCTCAAGAACTTAAATAAAAGAGGGGCAAAGAACCCTGGGAAAATGCATTCAATGTTCCAAAATGGCCTTAAATAATGTTGGTTATATTTTGGCAAGGGTTTTGCACCAAACCAAAAATAATGAACATTTGAGGAATATTTTGAGCACTGAATTTAAGTCATTATTGTATTTGAATTTGGAATTATATTCATAATATATGGGATATATTTTCAAATAACTCTGAAATGCTTTATGTGCTGTTGGAAAAGTCCATCTAGCAAATAAAAAAATATTCAGAGGAGTTTTTGGCATTGTTTGAATTTGTTTAAATTCAAAACAATGCCAAAACAAATTTAAAAAAATAGAAAAACAGAATTAAAACAGAAAGAGAGAGAAAGAACCGTACCTGGGCCACTTACCTGTAGCCGGCCCAGCTCCTCCCGCTGGCCCAGCCCACCTCCTCCCCCCTTGTCCTCTTCTTCCTCTTCCAGTAGGCAGAGGCGAGGCGTGGCGCGCGCCCGAAGAGCTTCAGCCACCTCCTGCTTACCTGCTCGCCGCTGGAGGCACCCGAGGGAGCCACGCACTCCCCCCTCGTTCCCCACGACCTCTCTCACTCTCCCGTAGCTCTCCCTCGCTCCTCCCTCTCCTCTGCTCTCTCTCCCTCACGCGACCGAATGGAGGCCGTCGCCGCCGACCAGCGCTCGCGCGGCCACAGCCACCGTCTCGTCTCCCCGACGCCTCCCAGAGCTCCGCCGGTCCTCCCTCGTCCTCCTCGTCGTCTCACGCGACCAGAAGAGCCCCGGAACGCCGCCCCCGATGTTTTCCCCCTCGCCGGCCGCCGAGGATCTTCTCCGTCGATTCGGCCACTCCGGCGCGCCCCCGAGCCCACTAACCCTCCCTGCAGCTCCGCGGTGAGCCCTCGACCCGATTCCCCCTCTCCCCGTGCCCCACCTCCCTCTCTAGCTAGCCCCACCACCTTGCCCGAGAATCCCTCGCCGCCGGCCATGGCGCCGTCGCGGCCACAGCCGTCACCGCTTGCTTATGAGCCCGCCAACGCGCTCAGCGCATCCGAAGGAGCTCAAATCACCCAACTGCTGCTCCTCCCGTGCTCTGTGGCATAGTTCCCGTCGATAGCCGAACTCCGGCGGCCGCAAAAGAGCTCGCCGCCGTTAACTCCGGCCACCCCAGCACCAAACACCGCCACCGTTGGATGCGCCACATCGCCAGCTACTCGTAGCACCCACCCGCGCATCAAACCGTGGCCGGAGCAGCGTTTCCGACGCCCTCCGCCGTTGCTGGCGTCGCCGGCGACAAGCCGCGGGTCAACTCCGGCGGGTTTGACCCGGGGTTTGACCCCCTGACATGTGGGCCCAGGCGCCTGCTTGATTAGGGTCAGATTAGTTAGCGTTAATTAAGTTAGCTAATTAGATAGGCCACTGACATGCGGGCCCCGCCCGGCTAACTAAGTTAGTTAGGGCTAAACTAACTTGGTTAGTTGACTGGGTCACTGACCAGTGGACCCCACTGGTCAGGTTTGACCTGGTCGATGCCTTTGACCTGCTGACATCACAGTGACGTGGTGCTGACGCCATAAATCATTTTCTGGAATTATTTTAATTCTAAATATTCAGAAAATTCCAGAAAATACCTAAAACTTCTAAAAATCATAGAAAATTAACCGTAACTCCAAATTAAATAATTTATATATGAAAAATTATCAGAAAAATTCAAGGAATCCATCTGTACCATTTTCATGCATGATAGAACAACTTATAGCTGCTGTTTAGCACAAATCAATTAAATGGTATTTGAATAATCACATATGGAGTTTGAATTTGAATCTTGTATTCAAACCAACTTCATTTAATCTGGTTTTAGTTGCATTAGCCCAAAACACATTCATTTTGCCATTTCATGATCATGCATCATATTGTGCATTGCATTGATTGTGTTCCCTTCTGTGTTGCCGGTATTTGTCCCCTCTCGATAGACGTGATATCGATGATGTGATCGTTGACACTGATGAAGACTCAATGTTATCTTCAGAAGTGCCAGGCAAGAAAAACCCCCTTGTTCATTCCGATAAAATCCCACTCTCTCGCTCCTGCTCTCTTTTACTGCATTAGGACAACATCGATTCGTCTGTTACTTGCTGCGGTAGCTGAACCCTTTATCCTTTGCATGACCTGTCATTGCCACAGTAAATAGATGAAACCCACTAGCATGAGTAGGAGTTGTTTGAGCCCTGTTATGCCTACTCATTCATGCTTGTTTGTCATGCCTGCTACTGCTTAGAGTTGAGTCAGGTCTGATTCATCGGGGATGAATCAGAGGCGTGTGAACATGTCCTACTGTGTGTGAGCTAAGTGTGTGAACACGATTTCGTAAAGGTAGCGATGAGAGGCCATGTAGGAGTACATGGTGGGTTGTCTCATTGCAGCCATCCTCAGGAACTGAGTTCTGTGTTTGTGATCCATGATTCAGCTACTACCACGCATTGGGCCCGAAACCAATGGACCCTCTCGGCTTCTTGATCACCCTTGTCCTCTGTCCAGGAGTTGAAAGTAGTTTCTGGTGTTTGTAGTATGCTGGAGGCCGTGGGCAGCGCTGACCGTAGGGGTGGGCTGTGATGCGGTAGGCACGTGGCACGGTGTACCGGGCGCCCGTTTGGTGTCTCGGGAACCCTGTTCACATCGTTTGGGGCTGTGAGCGAAACTCCGGCCGGATCTCCTCATGGATGGAACCCGAATAGGCGATAAACCTGGACTAGAGACTTGAGTGTTTAGGCAGGCCGTGGCCGACACCCACGTTGGGCTTCCGCTTGAAGGTTGCCGAGTACATGTCGTGTAAACGGCGGTAAGTGGTGAGAGCATGTGTGAAGAAGTACACCCCTGCAGGGTTAACCTAATCTATTCGAATAGCCGTGTCCGCGGAAAAGGACTTCTGGGTTGCTTATATCAGTTCATAGACAAGTGAAAGTGGATACTCTAAAATACGCAAGATAAGCGTGAGTGCTATGGATGGCATTCCCGTAGGGAGACGGGAGCGGATCCATAGTGGTGTATTGATATGGTGAATATGTGGACTCGTGTGCGCCACCTCAAAAGAGTTACTTGCAGTCGTAGTTCAGGATAGCCACCGAGTCAAAGCTGGCTTGCTGCAGTTAAACCCCACCATCCCCTTTGTTGAAAATGATGCATATGTAGATAGATCTGATGTAAGTCTTGCTGGGTACATTTGTACTCACGTTTGCCTATTTTATGTTTTTGCAGAGAGACTTCAGTCTCACTAGTAGTTCCGCTTGGACTTCGACGTTTAGCTTGATACCTCAGCTACGATCTTGTGCCCTCGGCAGGATCTGATCGATAGTCAGGCTTCTCAGCCTTTTTCATTTATAGATGTCTGTACTCAGACATGATAGCTTCCGTTTGTGCTTTGACTTGTATGCTCTGATTGTTGGGTCATGAGACCCATGTTTGTAATATCTCGCTCCTCGGAGCCTATTGAATAAATTATTTGAGTCGTAGAGTCATGTTGTGATGCCATGTTGTATTTGCACATATCGAGCATATTGTGTGTATGCTATTGAAATGCTTGGTATGTGTGGGATCTGACCATCTAGTTGTTTATCTTTAGTAGCCTCTCTTACCGGGAAATGTCTCCTAGTGTTTCCACCGAGCCATGGTAGCTTGCTACTGCTCCGGAACACTTAGGCTGGCCGGCATGTGTCCTTCTTCGTTCCTGTGTCTGTCCCTACGGGGAAATGTCCTCGCTGATGACCGACACGTTCGATGCTGGGTCATGGATGCCTGTCCCTGTAAGTTTGTGCCACTTTGGGTTTACGACTAGCCATGTCAGCCCGGGCTCCTTATCATATGGATGCTAGCGACACTGTCATATACGTGTGCCAAAAGGCGCAAACGGTCCCGGGTAAAGGTAAGGCGACACCCGTGGGAATACCGTGCGTGAGGCCGCAAAGTGATATGAAGTGTTACATGCTAGATCTATGTGGCATTGAGTCGGGGTCCTGACAAGTTAGGTTGTTGAAGACAATGATTTGGTAGACCAGTTCCAACTACTGTCTCAGTTGTACGTCTGGTTGGAGCGGCTGAGTATTTAAACTCGAGGACACGCAGTCCCGGACACCCAGTCTCTAAGCACGCAGCTCAGGACACCCAGTCCTCACCGTATTCTCCTTGAACTAAGATCACGCAGACCTCGTCCAATCACTCGTGGTAACTCTTCAGGCGACTTCCAAACCTTCACAGACTTGGTCACTCAGCAATCCACAATTCCTCTTGGATGCTCTAGACCTTGACGCCTAACCGTTTGGAAGAAGCACAGTCTTCAAAGGTAACAAGCATCGGATCCACGCAGGATCAATTTCTTCAGTGATGCTCAATCACTTTGGGTTTGGAGGTGTTTGGGTTTTTGGGATTTTCCTCACTCGATGATTTTTGCTCAAAGTCCTCGGAGGATGGGTTGCTCTCAAATGACAAGTGTCAAGTTCTCTCAGAGCAGCCAACCAGCTAGTGGTTGTAGGGGGCGGCTATTTATAGCCTAGGGAGCAGCCCAACATGATAAGACATAAATGCCCCTCAATGATATGACCGTTAGGTGGATAAGATATTTTGGGACAGCTGGCGCGCAGCACAGCAACGGTCGGAAATTTGACTCTCAAATTCCTCAGGGTTATCATGTTCCTCACTGTGTAGGCAATCCGCACTGGCGAATTCCTAACTCCTCAGTCAGAGCAAATTCATCAGCGACCAGAAGAACTTCGTCTCTGTCACTGAAGAAAGTGACCGAACTGTATAAGATTTCCAAAGGCTTCACTCGAAGGGATTGGTAGGTGTAGGATTTTGATTTGAGCATCACATGGAAAACTTTCCTTAGTATTTCCTCGACCCCCTTTAACAGTACGGTGTTTCCTATGACTCAAGAAAGAGAAAATGAAAGTATGAAAACAAAAGTCTTCACGCTTCATGTTCCACAATTGAATACCAAGTCTTCAAGGTCACACCAATTTCTTCACTTTCAAAGTCTTCAGAAAGTCTTCAGAATATCAAAGTCTTCAGTTGAAGAACTTCATTTTTAGGGGTCGACTTTCTCTGTAAATATCAAACTCCTCATAGACTTATAGACCTGTGTATACTCACAAATGCATTAGTCCCTTAACCTATAAGTCTTCAATACACCAAAATCACTAAGGGGCACTAGATGCACTTACAATCTCCCCCTTTTTGGTGATTGATGACAACATAGGTTAAGTTTTCAACGGGGATAAACATATGAAGTGTATACACTGATATTGAGGAATTTGATTACAAGATATAGTAGAACTCCCCCTGAAGATGTGCATAGTGAGGAATTTGCTTTTGAAGCAATGCACACTTGAAGAGTTAAATCATGGAGATCTCCCCCTATATCTTGTAATTCAAACACGCATTTGATATATAATATGAAGAATTTGAAATGCATGATGAAATATTGTGCCTGATGAGATTCAGCATGCGTGCACTGTCATTAACGAGGAATAAGCATGCAAAGCATAATGCAACAAGAGTATCAGCGCACCATCGGGTTTAAGATTACAACTCGATCCAAATAAAAGTTTCTGAGGAACGAGAGTTGTAACTTAAAAAATGCCCTTAATATAAACCCGCTTGAAGACTAACTCAGATTTCTCCCCCTTTGTCATCAAATGACCAAAAGGATTGAAACTGAGGACTAACGCCCCTGAAGAATATCAAGTTGATGGAGGAGCGCTAGCGTTGTTGGGGTTGTTTGTTGTAGCAGGGCCTGCCACAGTGTCGTCCAAATCTTCATACTCATCAGTATCGCGTGATGAAGAATAGGAGCTGGCCACCAAGGAAGGAACTTTGACCTTCTTGAATTTCTTTGGTGGAGGTGCAGACCAGTCAAATTCTTCCTTGAGACCCATTTTCTTTAGATCTGCAGCGTTGTAGACATGAGAGAGAACAGCCCAGGTACAGTTGAAGGTTTCATGGAGGTAGTATTGGTTTTTCTTCACTTCATTGTGTGTTGAGGTCATGTTGTGAAGAATTGAACCAAACTGACGCTTTACCCAGTTATGATTGCGATCAACCTTCTGATGAAGACTGAGGAGTAACTCACGATCAGTCATCACCCTGGGTGCTGTGGCTTGAGGATTTTGCTTGGCTGAGGTATTTGGGGCAGAGTCATGTGTGGCAGAATCGTCATTGGTAGAGTAAGATGCAGCCTTGCGAAATTGACCATCCAATGGACGAATGCCTTCATCGATCACAGCAGCGGCCTTGCCTTTATCATCAGCTGATGAAACTGTCCGTTTGAGGACTTCAATGGGAGGCAAGTAGCTACCATGGTTCAGAGTGTCAGCTTTGTAATTCAGTGAAGATCTTGCCCTGATGAATCTCATAATCCAAGGAGCATAGGGCTTCAGCTCGAATGGTAACATAGCAATATTGGCCAGAGTCCTCATGAAGAAATCATGGAAGTTTATGGAAATGCCATGAATGATGTTGAAAAGTATATTCTTCATGATGCCAACGACTTCTTCATCATTTGAGTCATGGCCTTTGATAGGACTCATTGTCTTGGTCAGAATTCGATAGACAGTCCGAGGCACATAAAATAATTCCTTGACGAGGAATTTGGTTCTTGGGGCCTGCCTTGGCTTCAAAGGCTTCATCAGCACTTAGATATAGTGATTTGAAAGTTCTGGTTCGTTGTAGATACAACGAGCATCATCAACAGGAGGACTGAGTGGTAGAGCACGAAGCAATTCAGTTGCTGGTGCCTTGTAGTGAGTATTTTCAGACATCCAGTCTAATACCCATGTGTTCACATCATCAATGTTTTCGGTGATGTGCAGGGTTGCATAGAATTGAAGAATGAGTTCTTCATTCCAGTCACAGATATCAATGCAGAAATTCAGAAGTCCTGCATCGTGAAGAACACTGAGGACTGGCTCAAAACCGGGTAGAGATTCCATGTCCACATGAGGAATATGTGCATGATCGAAGACTTTGTCTTTGGCGAAAAGCACTGAGGAATAGAAATTGGCTTGGCTGGCAGTCCATAAACGCCTCTTCCTTATGCGAGCAGAATCATATGGATTATTGTCTGTGAAGAATACGTGCTCGGCAAAGAAAGCTTCAGCCTTGAACATTTGTTTGCTTGAGAACGGATCCTTTGGCTTTGGCAGAGGGATGTCAGTGAGTTGCATTACTACCTCAGGAATCGCGAGCTCAGGTTCTTCAGGCTGAGGAATTTCTTGTTCCTCAATAGGTGCAGTCTGAGGATCAGCAGCAGCAGGTTCGTCAACACTAGTGGCTGGAATTTCTTCATGGACAGATGTCATGGGATGAGTTTCTTCAGAGCCCATTTGAACTGTTGGTGCAGGGGACTGAGGTATCTGTTGCAGTGGGGTGAAGAGTGGAGAATTTGGATGCTGACTTTCCCAAAAGTCATCGTTCATCACAGGTGTGGTGCAGCCAATATCCACATCTTCATCTTCAGTTTCCTCAACACCAGCCTCTTCAGCTGTGAACTGAGGCATAGGTGAGGAAATGATTGGCGTTGAAGGGATTGCGTCCACTTCAATTTCTTCATCAATCTGCTCTGACAAAGCAGCAGAATGATTTTCTTCATCAGATCCGCTTGGGATCTTATAGTCTTCTCCAAAAGGAACAAGGTCCTTTGATGGCATGGAGGAAATCGGAACAGCATCAATTGGATTTTCGAGTGAGCTGGTCATTGGCTTCATTTTCTTCGCAGCCGAAGAATTTGACGCAGCTGATGCCTTCCTTTTCTTCACTGCAGCTCGCTCTGCAGCCTTGGTCTTCTTCACATCGAATGCACATGGAAGAATTGGAGTTGGTGTAGGCGCAAATGGAGCTGAGGAATCTGGTTGATTTTCTTCAGGCGCAACTGATGCAGTTGCCCTGATCACTTCAGTTTCTTTAGGCGCACCACTAGTGGATGCCCTGGCAATTTCTTCAGCGGCTGGAATTTCTTCACCAGCCCTGGAACAAGCTTGTTCATCAGCAGGCTGAAAGTCATCAGCGGTGCTGGCATGTTCTTCAGTCGGCTGAGCTGAGGCTTCAGCCTGAGGAATTTCATGTTGCGTTGAGGCTGCAACATTGGTGAATTTCTTCGTCAAGTTGACGAATCTGACCTTGGCCCCTTGCCAATCAGCATAATAAGCATCGAAGTTTTTGCTGAGGTCTTGAATTTCAGTCTGGACCTTGAGAAGTTCTTCAGGTGTCATTTTGACAACGTTTTTCTTCAGGAACTTCTCCTTCCTGTATTGAGCTTTCTTGATCTCTCTTGCCATTTCAAACTTCCATTTCTCTTCAGTGATGAAATGGGTCAGCATGTGATTTTGACCAGCGGTGAGATGGAAATCAGGCATGGGGGTGTTTGGATCCTTGTGCCAGAGATCAATATAATCGAGGATTTTCCTCGGATCCAACAGCAGTGGCACAGATGTCCCTTTAGCTCTAGCGGCCTTCACCTATCTGTCTCTGATGATTTCTGCGAGTTCATCATCAGACGCTTCATCATCAGAAGGCACATGGAATACAACCTGTTTCTTCTTTGGACTTGGCCGAGGACCTCGTCCAGCTGTTGCTTTGGTCTTCATCAGTGTCGGGCCAGATGATGAAATTGGTGCAGCTGAGGAACTTGCGGAAACACCAGATGCAATCGAGAAACTAGCAGTCCTTTGACATGTAGCCAGATGCACAGGAGCTGAGGACTTTGAAGGAGCTGTTGAGGACTTTGGTGGAGCTGTGACAGTGTGAGGAATTTGCCGTGAGGGCATTGCTGAGGAACTGGGCCGTGAGGGCGCTGTTGGTGAAGCACTTGGCTTACGAGCAGGCTTCTTTGGCATGGATTTCCTCAGTTTGACCGAGGCCTCAGCAGCAGCAGCAGTGGCAGAATCCTCATTGAATTTCTTCACTGCCTCCTTGGCCTGTCTTGCCAATTTTGCTTGGCGCTTAGCCCATTCTTCAGGAAAGTCCTCACCACGTTTGATGCTTGTGGGGTCAGCTACTTGGCCAGGTGCCAATGGAGCTCTTGGGCATGGAGGATTGAGGGCGAATTTCTTCATGTACTTTGGAGTCACATATCTGTATTCCCTCCATTCCCTTGCCCATCTCCGTTCAATCTTCTGAATGCGCACCTTGCGCTGATTTTTATTTTCTTTGCCAAATTTTGCTTCATCAGTTGTGCAATAGTCAGCATAAATTTCCTCAGGGATTTCAAAAGCAGTCATAACCTCAGGTTTCTTTCCTCCTTTCTGCGGCTTCTTACCGTCTGCCATATTCTTCAGTTGAGGAATTTGAACAATCGAGTTTTCTGAAGAAGTATGCAGTTTTTCTTCGAGGAATGCTGCAAATGAGTTAAGTTGATGAGAACCTAGTGATTCAGCAGCAGACATGAGTACCTGTGAACAGAGTACAGGTGCGAGGAATTTGGAGAGGTCATATGCGTTCTCAGAAGGTTTTTTTCAAAAAGAACAAGTTTTGAGGAATTTGACCAGATGAGCCTTGAGGAATTTCACTAAGCGTTCTTTGTCTTAGGTTCCAGAGTTGTACAGATTGAAAATCCACACAATTGAGGAATCTTGAAGAAAAAATGATGCTTAGAAAAACTAATCAAGAGCATATAATGTGTGAGGTGTTCATGTGTGTGAAGATTTGAAGAATAAACACCTTTGAAGATTTTCAGGAAAGCTTGAGAATCAAGGCGAGTAATAAAAGTAACTTTTAATTACCCGATGTGAAGAACACGACGAACTGAGAAGAACAGATGGGAAGCTCGTCAGGTTAGATCTTCCTTGCCCTAACTCGGCGGAGGAAGACAACTACGGCGGCGGCGGAGTGAAGATTTCCGCGGTCGGCGCGAGTACGACGGCGACGAGGTCGAGGCAGCGAAGCTCTTCCTCACCGGCGACGATGGAGTAGCGGCGGCGCTAGGGTTTGAGGAGCTCGAGCGAGAGAGAGAACGGTCGAGCGGAGTAAACGAAGTGAGGAAAGGGAGAGGGGTATTTATAGACACGGTGAAAAAACTGTTCGTCCGAAGATTTAGGACGAACGTGCCCCTGCCCTTTCTCCTTCACGCGACAGGTGTCACCCACGTACTGTGTAGTGTAGATCGTGTACGATCGTGGGTGAATAGAATAATGCATCATGGGATGCGGAACAGTTTGTGCGGCAAAACCGAAAATTTGGATAAGATTTGTTTTAAAGTTTCGTTCGCAATTTCTTCAGCTGACACGGACTCAGTGAAGATTTTGAACGAGTTTCAAATAGAACGCACATGAAGAATTTGTGAATAGATTGGGTTGAGTATAGCATAGAGGGGGAAGGGTCCGATCACATTCACTTAGCAGAAGAAGCAACTTGAAGAATTAGCTATAATTGAATGCTGTAGAGGACATAAACTTATATATATATATAGCCAATGAAGAAAAACGAAGGAAATAGTGAAGATTTTGAAAAAGTTGAAGAATTTAAAAAAACTGAAGAATTTCAAAACTGAGGAAAAACTCAAATTGAAGATTTTCAACTTTTTGTGGTGGCGTGACCCACCGTATAAGAATGATGATTTCAGACACCGCGTACAATTGTCGTAGGGTTCTGAGAATCAATTCTTCATTTATTTCTTCACACTTAGAGTGTTATTCTTCATTGGTTGAAGAAAAACGTTTCTTCATGTGTTGCACATCTAAGTCATCAATTTTGCATAAGTGTTAGGATGTGTGTCCTTTTCAAAGAACATTCGAAGATTCTAAGATATTTAGCTCACACCGCGACTTGCTAAATCTCTTCTCATCCAAGGGCTTAGTGACGATATCAGCTAGCTGTTCTTCAGTCTTCACGTGCTCGATGGAGATGTCGCCCTTCAACACATGATCACGAAGAAAATGATGACAAATTTGAATGTGCTTTGTCTTCGAGTGCTGAACTGGGTTGTGAGCAATCTTGATGGCACTCTCATTGTCGCAGAGGAGAGGCACATTCTTCACATTAATGCCATAGTCCTTGAGTGTTTGCTTCATCCAAAGCAGTTGAGCACAGCAAGAGCCAGCAACAATGTATTCAGCTTCCGCAGTGGACAGTGATACGCAGTTCTGTTTCTTCGAGGACCAACAGACCAAAGATCGTCCGAGGAAATGACAAGTGCCAGAAGTTGACTTGCGGTCCACACGATCACCAGCATAGTCAGAGTCAGAATATCCAATAGATCAAAAGCAGAGCCCTTGGGGTACCATAATCCTAGTGTTGGTGTGTGAGCTAGATATCGAAGAATATGCTTCACAGCCTTATGGTGTGATTCCTTCAGTGCAGCTTGAAATCGGGCACACATGCAAACACTAAGCATTATATCTGGCCTAGATGCACATGAGTACAGTAAAGAACCAATCATGGAGCGGTATACCTTGTGATCGAAGTCAATACCATTTTCATCAGTGCATAGATGGCCATTTGTGGGCATAGGAATTTTGACGCCTTTGCAATCTTGCATGCCGAATTTCCTCAGTACATCTTTGAGGTATTTCTCCTGAGATATGAATATGCCATTGCGATGTTGACGAATTTGAAGACCTAAGAAGAATTTCAACTCTCCCATCATAGACATTTGATATTCTTCACTCATCATATATGCAAATTCATCACTATAATGTTGGTTAGTACAGCCAAAGATAATATCATCAACATATATTTGGCACACAAACAGTTCACCATCATAAGATTTAGTAAAGAGAGTAGGGTCAAGTGAACCAGGTGTGAAGCCATTCTTCACGAAGAATTCCTTCAATGTATCATACCACGCCCGAGCGGCTTGCTTGAGGCCATAGAGGGCCTTATTAAGTCTGAAGACTTTGTCAGGATTCTTTGGATCTTCAAAACCTGGGGGTTGAGCAACATATACTTCTTCCTCAAGCTTACCATTGAGGAATGCACTTTTCACGTCCATTTGATATAAGATGATATCATGATGGTTAGCATAAGCAAGTAATATGCGAATAGCCTCAAGTCTAGCAACAGGTGCAAAAGTTTCATCGAAATCAATTCCTTCAACCTGTGTGTAGCCTTGAGCTACCAGTCGTGCCTTATTCCTCACCACAAGGCCATTTTCATCTTGCTTGTTGCGGTAGATCCACTTTGTGCGAATGATATTATGCTTGCAAGGATCTGGACGTTTGACCAGTTCCTAGACATTGTTGAGCTCGAACTGATGTAATTCTTCTTGCATAACCTGAATGCACTCCGGCTCCAGAAATGCTTCATCTACCTTTGTGAGCTCTGTGATAGAGACAAAAGCATAGTGCCCACAAAAGTTAGATAAATGTGAAGCTTTTGAGCGTGTGAGAGGACCTGGCGCTTCAATGTCATCAATGATCTTGTCAACTTGTACTTCTTTTGCAGCGCAGGGATGAGCTGGCTGTCGCTGAGGAATTTGGTCAGCATTTTCTTCAGCACCATTTTCTTCAGCATTATCTTCAGGTGCATCAGCTCGACGTTCTTCACGTACTGGAATGAATTCTTTAGCAAGTTCTTCAGTAGGAATGACATCCTCAGTTGCCTTGAACTTGATAGAATCCTCAGGTGCTGGTTCATCTAACATAGAAGGTAGGTGCTCTCTTTGCGAGCCATTAGTTTCATCGAACCGCACATCTACAGTTTCAACAACCTTGTGAAGAGCATTGTTGAAGACTTTGTAGGTGTGCGAGTCCTTTCTGTAACCAAGCATAAAACCTTCATGTGCTTTCGGTGCAAATTTAGAATTGTGGTGAGGATCTCTAATCCAACATTTCGCACCGAAGACTTTGAAATAACTCACATTGGGTTTCTTATCAGTGAGGAGTTCATAGGCCGTCTTCTTGAAGAATTTGTGAAGATATACTCTGTTGATGATGTGGCACACAGTATCAATTGCATCAATCCAAAAATGATGAGGCGTTTTGTATTCATCAAGCATAGTGCGAGCCATCTCAACAAGAGTTCTGTTCTTGCGCTCCACGACACCATTCTGCTGAGGAGTATAGGGAGCAGATAACTCATGAGTAATACCAAGTTCATCAAGATAGTCATCAAGACCGGAATTCTTGAACTCAGTTCCATTGTCACTCCTGATGTGCTTGATCTTCACACTAAAGTTGGTTGAAGCCCTCGAGGAAAATCGTTTGAAGACTTCCTGCACTTCATGTTTGTAAGTAACAATGTGTACCCATGTATATCGAGAGTAATCATCAACAATGACAAAACCATATAGAGATGCAGCATTAGTGACTGCTGAGTAATGATTAGGTCCGAAGAGGTCCATGTGAAGCAATTCGAATGGACGAGTAGTGGTCATGATAGTCTTCGCTGGATGCTTGGCCTTGGTCATTTTTCCAGCTTCACAGGCTCCGCATAAGTGATCCTTGAGGAATTTGACATTCTCAATGCCAATGACATGCTTCTTCTTCGCAAGCGTGTGCAAATTCCTCATGCCTGCGTGACCAAGTCGTAGATGCCATAGCCATCCTTCTGAAGCTTTTGCAAGTAGACACACGGCTGGTTGTGGTCCTGTAGAGAAATCAACAATATACAAGTCTCCTCTCCTAAAGCCTTCGAAGACTTTGGAATTGTCAGCTTCCATAATCACAACACAGCGATACTTGCAAAAGACAACAACCATATCAAGGTCACAAAGCATTGAGACTGACATGAGGTTGTATCCTAAGGACTCAACAAGCATGACTTTGTCCATGTGTTTATCCTTAGTGATCGCAACCTTACCAAGACCCAATACCTGACTTTTGCCTTTGTCAGCAAAGATGATGTGCTTCAGATGTGACGGTGATAAGGGAGCATCCATCAAAAGATTCTTGTCACCAGACATGTGATTTGTACATCCACTATCGAGGACCCACTCAGTGGTTTTGGGTTGATCATCCTGCAGATGAATTAGTGTAACTTACAATCTCATATGCTTCATCAACGAAGAATATGATATCAAGTTCATCAGATGAATTTCATCAAGCAGTAGACAGATATAGCAGTATGAGGACGTGTGAAATGAAAGTTCATTTCATCATGATTAGCCTGCGTCCTTTCGGGCAACTTTGTCAGGTCCCCAGCAAATTCTTCAAACGTTAAGGCATGTCTGGAGACCTGACCCTGCAGAAAAGATTAGTTCTTTTTCTTCACCACCCACATCTGAAGGGGTGGCAAAGAGTCCATCACTCTACGAGCACCATATGAGAAAGGTGGCATAGAGGCCAAACCATTTCGTTTCACATAAGAGGGGTTAGAGTAAGCATATGAATAAGCAGAGAAATTCTTCGAGGACTTATGAACATAATGATTTGAAGAATAATGTGCATATTCATAGACCTTAGCTCTACCCTGCGAAACAGAGTTGTTAGCACGATGATAATCATATGAGAACTTTGATCCATTTGAGGAATTTTATCCACGTGAGTAAATTGGTCCATATGAGGACTTGGATCCATATGAAGAATTAGGTCCATATGAAGAGTTTGATCTAGGGTTCCTGTTCTTCACAGGTGGTGTCATGAGGACATTCACCTGAAGACTTTCAACATAACTTTTGGGAACCCAGATTTTCTTCATAGGGGATCCGTTCCTGCAGTTAGTCCCAACATATCTAGCAAATACTTCACCATTCTGATTTTTGAACAGTTTATAGTTGGAGTCAAATGACTCATCAGAAGAATGAGAAGATTCACATGTAAAGCCAGATAAGTTAGATGGATCAACTGGAGGTCCCTTTGCAGCAACCCATGAGGTTTTGGGGTACTGCTCAGGCTTCCAATATGTTCCATCAGCATTGAGTTTCCTCTCAAAAGCAATACCCTCTTTCCTAGGGTTTCTGTTGAGGATCTGCTTTTTGAGTACATCACAAAGAATCTGATGCCCTTTGAGGCTTTTGTACATGCCTGTTGTGTACAATTCCTTCAGCCCTGCATCGTCAGTGATACTAGCAATGTCCTCAGATGAGGAATTAGTGATAGCAGAGGCAGGTGAAGAATTTGTAACACTTGAAGCATTTGAACATTCAGGTGAGGAATTAGCAGATTCACGTTCAATGCACTTTAAGCATGGAGGAACAAATTCTTCCTGAGAAGCGCTGATTTGTTGAGCTAGTAATGAATCGCGCTCCTTCTGAAGATCTTCATAACTCACTCTTAGCTTCTCAAGATCTTGCTTTCTTTGAAGAAATTCATAAGAAAGTTTCTCATGATCAGATAAGAGAGTGTTATGATGACTTTGAACGTTATCAAACCTAGACTGAAGTCTCTGAAGATTTTCAGTCAGGGCTTTAGTGCGATCCATTTCTTCACTCAACATATCATCACTTTTACCTAGCATGTTTTGAACCTTTTCCAAGGCATGTTGTTGTTTGGTGGCAATGCAAACAAGTCTGGTATAGCTAGGTTCAATATCATCATCAGATTCACAGTCACTGAATCCAGATGAGGAACATTCCGTTACCTCGTCACCTTTTGCCATGAGACATGATGCAAAAGATGATGATTCTGGTTCGAAAGTCATCGTTTTGAGAGATTCCTTGAAGTCCTCAAACCAAGGATCATGACGGGTTCGATGACCTTCATAGACATCAGAATTCGGTCCCAGATAAGCTTTGCATTGCAAAGATGCATAATGAGCCTGAATTGATCTCTGGATAGGCAGGAACAGATGATATCCTTCGCCAAGATGTCAAGTCGAGTGTACTTGCGAATATCATCAGTGTCCGCCATTTTGCATAGATCAGTAAGACCAATCTCAGTGACGGTCCACAGCTCGCTGTTCATTGCCATGAGGCGCTTCCTCATCATGGCCTTCCACTTGGGATAATCATGACCGTCAAAGATAGGGCATGTCACTTTCTTCATACCTGCGGTCGACATAACTTAAACTCCAGGCGGTTACACCAAAATCACATAGAACAAGGGAGTACCTTGCTCTGATACCAATTGAAAGTGCGTTATGTCGACTAGAGGGGGGTGAATAGGCGATTTTTATGAATTCTTCACTGAGGAATTTGCCGGTGAGGAAATTCCTTAGCGAAGAACTATTAGCAGCGGAATAAGTACTCAGAAGTAAGCATAACAGAATACAAGCATGGTCATCATGATGAAATGAAGACTAGCACAGAGTACAGAAAGCGTAATCACAGGATAACACAAGATGAAGACAAACAGACTGAAGAAATTGAACTGAGGAAATTGAGAAAGTCTTCAGTCAAAGTCTTCAAACACAGATATGAACAAACACTCAACACAGTAATGAGGAAATGAAAGGGTTGAGGAAATAGAACCAGTTAGGTTGGTGAAGACAATGATTTGGTAGACCAGTTCCAACTGCTGTCTCAGTTGTACGTCTGGTTGGAGCGGCTGAGTATTTAAACTCGAGGACACGCAGTCCCGGACACCCAGTCTCTGAGCACGTAGCTCAGGACACCCAGTCCTCACCGTATTCTCCTTGAACTAAGATCACGCAGATCTCGTCCAATCACTCGTGGTAAGTCTTCAGGCGACTTCCAAACCTTCACAGACTTGGTCACTCGGCAATCCACAATTCCTCTTGGATGCTCTAGACCTTGACGCCTAACCGTCTGGAAGAAGCATAGTCTTCAAAGGCAACAAGCATCGGATCCACGCAGGATCAATTTCTTCAGTGATGCTCAATCACTTTGGGTTTGGAGGTGTTTGGGTTTTTGGGATTTTCCTCACTCGATGATTTTCGCTCAAAGTCCTCGGAGGATGGGTTGCTCTCAAATGACAAGTGTCAAGTTCTCTCGGAGCAGCCAACCAGCTAGTGGTTGTAGGGGGCGGCTATTTATAGCCTAGGGAGCAGCCCGACATGATAAGACATAAATGCCCCTCAATGATATGACCGTTAGGTGGATAAGATATTTTGGAATAGCTGGTGCGCAGCACAACAACGGTCGGAAATTTGACTCTCAAATTCCTCAGGGCTATCATGTTCCTCACTATGTAGGCAATCCGCACTGGCGAATTCCTAACTCCTCAGTCAGAGCAAATTCATCAGCGACCAGAAGAACTTCGTCTCTGTCACTGAAGAAAGTGACTGAACTGTATGAGATTTCCAAAGGCTTCACTCGAAGGGATTGGTAGGTGTAGGATTTTGAGTTGAGCATCACATGGAAATTTTTCCTTAGTATTTCCTCGACCCCCTTTAACAGTACGGTGTTCCTATGACTCAAGCAAGAGAAAATGAAACTACGAAAACAAAAGTCTTCACGCTTCATGTTCCATCATTGAATACCAAGTCTTCAAGGTCACACCAATTTCTTCACTTTCAAAGTCTTCAGAAAGTCTTCAGAATATCAAAGTCTTCAGTTGAAGAACTTCATTTTTAGGGGTCGACTTTCTCTGTAAATATCAAACTCCTCATAGACTTATAGACCTGTGTATACTCACAAACGCATTAGTCCCTTAACCTATAAGTCTTCAATACACCAAAATCACTAAGGGGCACTAGATGCACTTACACTCGAGCCATTTGTCGGAATCCGGGCCCACCATCGCTTCTCCATAGCTCGTAGGTTCATTGTTGTCTGGCAACATGACCTCTAAGACAGGATTACGTACCACTCTGAAGTAGTACGCATCTTTGTCGACCTACGAGGTTTGGTAGTGACTTGATCTGAAGTTTCATGATCACTATCATCAGCTTCCACTTCAATTGGTGTAGGCGCCATAGGAACAACTTCCTCTGCCCTGCTACACACTAGTTGAAGTGATGGTTCAATAACCTCATCAAGTCTCCACCATCCTCCCACTCAATTCTTTCAAGAGAAACTTTTCCTCGAGAAAGGATCCGTTTCTGGAAACAATCACTTTTGCTTCCGTATTCGAATTAGGAGGTATACCCAACTGTTTTTGGGTGTCCTATGAAGATGCATTTTATCCGCTTTGGGTTCAAGCTCATCAGGCAAAACTTTTCACATAAGCGTCACAGCCCCAAAAATTTTAAGAAATGACAGCTCAGGTTTCTCTAAACCATAGTTCATACGGTGTCATCTCAACGGAATTACGTGGTGCCATATTTAAAGTGAATGTGGTTGTCTCTAATGCCTAAGCCATAAACGATAGTGGTAATTCGATAAGAGACATCATGGTATGCACCATATCCAATAGGGTGCATTTATGATGTTCGGACACACCATCACACTATGGTGTTCCAGGTGGTATTAGTTATAAAACAATTTCCACAAGGTATTAATTGTGTACCAAACTCGTAACTCAGATATTCATCTCTATGATCATATCATAGACATTGTATCCTCTTGCCACGATGATCTTCAACTTCACTCTGAAATTGCTTGAACCTTTCAATAATTCAGACTCGTGTTTCATCAAGTAAATATACTCAGAATCTACTCAAATCATCTGTGAAGTAAGAGCATAACGATATTCAGTGCATGCATCAGCACTCATTGGATTGCACACATCAAATGTATTACTTCCAACAAGTTGCTCTCTTTTTTCATCTCACTGAAAAACAAGACCTTTCAGTCATCTTGCCCATGTGGTATGATTTGCATGTCTCAAGTGATTCAAAATCAAGTGAGTCCAAACGATCCATCTGTATGGAGTTTCTTCATGCATATATACCAATAGACATGGTTTGCATGTCTCAATCTTTTCAAAACGAGTGAGTCCAAAGATCCATCAACATGGAGCTTCTTCATGCGTTTTATACCAGTATGACTCAAATGGTAGTGCCACAAGTATGTGGTACTATCATTACTATCTTATATCTTTTGGTATGAACATGTGTATCACTACGATCGAGATTCAATAAACCATGCATTTTAGGTGCAAGACCATTGAAGGTATTATTCAAATAAACAGAGTAACCATTATTCTCCTTAAATGAATAACCGTATTGTGATAACCATAATACAATCATGTCTATGCTCAACGCAAACACCAAATAACAATTATTTAGGTTTAACACCAATCTCAATGGTAGAGGGAGCAGGCGATGCTTGATCACATCAACCTTGGAAACACTTCCAACACACATCGTCATCTCACCTTTAGCTAGTCTCTGTTTATTCCGTAGCTCTTTCATTTCGAGTTACTAACACTTAGCAACCGAACCAGTATCTTAATACCCTGGTGCTACTAGGAGTACTAGTAAAGTACACATTTAATACAATGCATATCCAATATACTTCTGTCAACCTTGCCAGCCTTCTCATCTACCAAGTATCTAGGGTAGTTCTGCTTCAGTGACCGTTCCCTCATTACAGAAGGGTTTGGGTTCAACCCTGGGTTTCTTCACTAGAGCAGCAACTGATTTGCCGTTTCATGAAGTATCCCTTCTTGCCCTTGCCCTTCTTGAAACTAGTGGTTTTTCCAACCATCAACAATTGATGCTCCTACTCGATTTCTACTTTCGCGGTGTCAAACATCGCAAATTGTTCAAGGATCATCATGTCTATCCCTAATATGTTATAGTTCATCATGAAGCTCTAATAGCTTGGTGGCAGTGACTATGGAGAACCATCACTATCTCATCTGGAAGATTAACTCCCACTCGATTCAAGTGATTGTAGTACTCAGACAATCTGAGCACATGCTCAATGATCGAGCTTTTCTCCCTTAGTTTGCAGGTTAAGAAACTTGTCAGAGGTCTCATACCTCTTGACGTGGGCACGAGCCTGAAATCCTAATTTCAGCTCTTGGAACATCTCATATGTTCTGCGACGTTTCAAAAATGTCTTTGGTGCCTCAATTCTAAACCGTTTAACATTACACACTAAACTATCACGTAGTCTGTCGGATTTCGGGTTCAGGCAGACCCTCTAGGTTCGAACTCTGGGGTGCACGCGGAGATCGCACCTCCTACCTACCCGCGTCTCGTCGCCTCGCAAGGATCTAAAGCTACAGGAAGAACAACACAAGGGACACGAGGTTTATACTAGTTCGGGCCACCATTGTGGTGTAATACCCTACTCTAGTTTGTGGTGTGGTGGATTGCCTCAGGGGCTGATGATGAACAATACAAGGAAGAACTGCCTCCCGAGGGGTGTTCTTGTGTTGGTGGTTCTAGCTAGGGATCTACTGCACGATCTCTTTGATCGATCTCTGGATGCCTCTATCCTGGGGGTGGCTAGTCCTATTTATAGGCGGAGGCCCTGGGGCTCTTCCCAAATATTGAGCGGGAAGGGCGCCAACAATTGGCCATTTTGAAGGGGAACATCTAGTACACTTATCCTGACTAAAGTTGGTCCTCGCCTGCCAAAGACTCTGGCGGTGACGCCGGCTTGGGCTCCACGATGACCTCCATCCTGCCGTTCTGCTGGTCTTGGTCTTGTTGCACCGAAATGGTTGCCTTTGCTTGATACTCTTGCCTGCGCTTGTTCCCTTTGCACAAAATAGGAAACAAGAACTCTGCGCAGGCCGGCGCCCGCCTGGCTTGGGTCGTCATGGCTTGCATCACGGGCACCTCGTGAGGTGCCCTGCCTTGATCTCTCTGCCTGCTCGCAAGCCAGCCTGATGAGGCCGTGCTTGAGGAAGCTTCATGTCGTCCGCCCCGCGAGGCTTGGCCCCTCGCGAGGGTCTTGAGCTCGTGTTGATGAAGATGGGACGTACTGGGCCACCCCTTGAGCCACGCCGCAGGCCACAGGCAGGGAAGTCTGGGTACCCCCGTTCCCAGAACGCCGACAGTAGCCCCCGGGCCCAAGGCGCGCCTGGACTTGGCTTAGCCGAGAAGCGAAGGGGCAAGTATGAAGCGCCGCGGGCCCCAACAGCCTGCGGCCTTGGGCACCGCGCGGCGGTGGATTGGACATGGGCACCCCCGCTTCCCCACGATGCCTCGGCAACAGCACGAATTGACAAGTCCTGACATGCAAAAATGGGTCATGATTACCTGTGATCATGGAGGCCGACGGTTGGCCTCCTTCGGCTATATGTACGGAACGGCGAGAGCCTCTCCAGTCCACCCTCTTCTGTTGTTATCCGCCTTC